>NC_086319.1:36140584-36470584 GCF_036172605.1 Pelobates fuscus | reverse complement strand
ACTATAAGGAGGGATGGTATATCCAAATGGAACAAGGGAAATACAGATTAAAATGTCCAACTTAACCCATAGAGGGTTAGTCACTAAAGTAAGGGATTGTCAGGAATTTAAAGCGAATTTCAAATTTAAGGCCACGATAAATGAATTGGAACACTTGGAAAAAGTCAGCTATGCATTATGGGCTATTTTGGTCTAAAGTTTTTTTGATCACTTCAAATTTGCTTTGGATTTTAACAATTTTTACTTTTGTGACTATCCTTGCCTGTTTTCTTGTATTAATTTTAAAGGTCTCCCTTCCAGATTACCATTATTGGCCAGGCAGTGCGGTATGATTTAGTTACCAAGAATCAAAGCAGCTTATTTTGTTATCAAAGGTTTGTAAATACTTTTTCCACAAACATAACGTGTATTCTAATCAAATGGTAAAAACATTAACTCGATCATTCATTAGGCTTGTAAAATTAGCATAAATGCTGTCAGTAACTAAAGAGAACACTGATTTATATTAAAACGGTGTAAGATATGTGTTTCATCTTTCAGAAGTGAAATATTGAAACGTAAATTCAAACACAATTTTTCTTTGCTTATAGAGAGATGGGATTGAAAATTTAATTAAAAATTGCTTGCAGAGGGAAACAGACCTGGAATTTTTTCAGCATGAATTACTAAAATGGTCCTGCAGCGCCATCTACTGCACTTATATAGCAATGATCACAAAGGAAATATTTCCTAAAACCAGGCAAGTCAAAGATACATTTAAAGGACAACTGTCATGAACATTTTACTTTGGTGACTTTTAAAAAAAGTTTATCACAGTTATAGGGACACTATAGTCACCCAGACCACTTCATCTCATTGAAGTGGTCTGGGTGCAGGGCCCCAGTCCCTCTTAGTCCTGCAATGTAAATTTGAGTAAAGAACCACTATAGTGCCAGGAAAACAAACGCGTTTTCATAACAATGCCCACCACCACCCTCAGGGCCCCCCTCCCGCCAGGCTCTAGGGGGAGGAAGGGGTTAAACACTTAACTTTCTCCAGCGCCGGGCTCCTTTGGCACTGAGGACTCTCCTCCCTCTTCCGACGAATGCGCATGCGCGGCAAGAGCTGTGCGCGCATTCAATCAGTCCATAGGAAAGCATTTCTCAACGCTTTGCTATGGACGCAAGTGTCTTCTCACTGTGAAAATCACAGTGAGAAGCGCAGAAGCACCTCTAGCAGCTGTCAATGAGACAGCCACTAGAGGCTGGATTAACCATTAAAACAGATGTGAGAAATGCTGAACTTGATGGACACTTTTTTCTTTTCAGCTATGTAACTATATAATTATTTGAGCTATGCACTCCCGCGCTAAAGTACTTCAGCAAGCTGAAGTTAAAAGAGTGTTCCTCATTTTACACATTTTTAAAAAGATGCAAAAATCAAAAGAAAAGTTGGCACTTGTACTGGTGATCTTCTGGCCGATGGAGTAGAACTGCAGGATTAGAGATGAATCACGGCATTATTGGGGGGGGATGGAGGGAGACTAACCAACACCAACCCTTATAATACCAATGTTGTGCAATAATTATCAATTTAGGAAATGAGGGGGTGAAGAGTTTGCTAACTAACACCTTAAATATTATGTAGTCACTTAGTCTGTCATACAATTTGATTTCTCTGTACAATAACAGAACCCATCCAAGTTTATCAGAGTCAGGTAAATTAATAACTTCTACAAGCGGTTTTGAACAATGTAAGAATCAAGACGAGCATATAAAAACATGTTTTTAAAGAAAATCAAGTCTTTGTTACCTTAATATTTTACAATCTATATACATCCTTACAATATGTGATGTGTAATGTTTTACAAGTTTTAACGAAGGGAACAAAATGTACCTTAGGCTTTCTTTGTCCTTCAAGAAGGTAAACTGAAAAATGATGATGTGAGGAAGAAACGCAGCTTCAATCTCAAGACATGAATAATAAAGTAATGGCGTGACATGAATAGATAGAGCGCAGATCACTCTCAGCTCTCATTTTTATTTTTTGGCAGATGCGTAAAAGGTTTCTGGGAAGGCAGAGCCTTTTAACATCTTCAACAACATTATTTGTGATCTTCCTTGCTTAACCCCTTAAGGACCAAACTTCTGGAATAAAAGGAAATCATGACATGTAAAAACATGTCATGTGTCCTTAAGGGGTTGAAGGCCATATAAATGGATCACAATAGCAAAGAAATCTCAGATTTGATCAATCATTGAGACAAAACTGTGTGAACATAACCTGGATCTATTGTGATCTTTTATTATATAATATCAGAGGCTCAATTATTTACAAATGATGTATTTTTAACATAGCTTACGTACAGTTTGTAATGATTTACAAAACAATATAAAATAGATTTAGATGCCAAGAACATTTTTTTTTTTTTACACATTTTACCGAAAAGTGAATAATAGACAGAACTGTAAAACAGAGACTTGAAACAGCCAAGTTGGAGGACTTTTTTTTTACTCAGCTACTTTGACTTTTATTTTAATATGGTTTTTAATTCACTACAGTCCACTAAAAATAAACCCTTGGACTAATAACATCTCAGACAGACAGGCTGGTAACGAGAAGCCAGTGTTTTTAGGCATAGAACTAGAAATACATGAGATATAGTGAGTGTGATCCGAAGGTTTTCTCGTTACCAATATTGCAGAGGCAGATTTGTCAAGTTTAAGTTAAACTATGTTAAATATAAGTATATTGAGTAAGCATTTCACTTTGCATTAAAATAAAAAAAAGTGTTTCAAATGTGACATCTTTGTTATCCAAGTTTAATTATAGTTTTACCTGTACTGACGCCACAAATGTAATCGAAAAGATTGTGAACTGGCTTTCCTGTCATTTCCTCTAGTTTACGAAGAGTCTGTAGTGCTACAATTCCTCTGTAATGAGATTTAAAAATATATATATATATGTACATATATATAAAACATTTTTATACATATATATGAATAGTCAACATTTAAACAGAAAATATAACTGCATGCAGCAGGATTTCTTTCACTGTAAATAATCAATAGGATGAAATGTTGGTTTACAAGAAATGAATTAATATCATTAATTAATACAACACAAAACGCATGCTACTTTGTGCTAACGTTTACTAGTTGCGAAATAGGCTGTACAAGGACTTTCAAACTATTGTTGTGAAAACGGTATTCTGGGCACTCATATTTCTGATTTCAAGTTTTACCATTAATTACAAAATGTGTAATAAATATTTAAAAGGATGGAAAAGTCATGGCCAATCAGTAAGTGTTATTTAGTTGCATGATGGGATATATACCTTCCATATAACCAAGAGATGGGAAATGTAAGTAAAATGTAATATGAAACACGAGTATCTGAGTCATGGGTTAGGAAAAAAAACCTGTCCGAATTATAGGGACAGTAATTTATTTTTGGCGATGATGCTGCAACAATTGAATAAAAAGAGCTTTTTAAAAAAAAAAAAAAAAAAGTATAGTTACAAAGTTACAAATAAAATGAAGGAAATAAAGATAAGGTCAAGATAAAATGTGTATTAAAAACTTGTAATTACGATTGGCACAAATATACCCAGGAACATCACCCCTATGCTGGAGGTGTGGGGAGGCTGAGGGCACAATGTATCACGTTTGGTGGACGTGTGGGAAAATCCAACCATATTGGCAAATGGTAGAAAACATTATCTCTAGAGCCACACAACATAAGATCACTCTCACACCTGAGAGAAGCCTCCTATTCATGGGCCTACACAACATCCATGGGGGGAAGCACTACTTATTTTCCAAGCGCTGGTAGCGGTGTTAACATTTATAGCAAGGGAATGCAAATCCACATCTGCACCAACCAAACAAAACCAAAAAAAAAAAAAACATTAAAAAAACTTGTAATAAAATGCCAATGCAATCGAAAGACATAAGACAAAGTGGTGATAACGGGAGTGCTTAGTGTTATGGTGAAACCAAAAGTTGACATCATGCAATCTGTGTAAATACAAGGTACCCAAAAATAGTTTTGATGATATTGGCACTCTACAGCTTAACAGGTGGTATTGAGGTCATCCTCTTATATAACTTCCACAAAGTATACAATAAAATAATCAAGAGAATACTGCACTCAAATTTCTGCCAAAAAATTGTAATTAAATATAATCAAAAAGTTAGACATATACTGCCATTACAACAAAGGGGGCAGAAACAGGTATTGTACTAATTCATATAGCCCAAATATCACAAAATATTTACAAGTAATTCATACTATATACAGATTAGGATCCAACATTAGGATTAGTTAATCAATAGTGCACTAATTGAGAATATATCCATCAGGATTAATTCATCAAAGAGAGCATCAATTAATGAGTGGTACACTGATAAATAATATAGACAAAACAAAATCAGACATTCATTAATCCAATGGAGCATCAGTTAATCAATAGTACGGTGATAAGAATTAAATTATGAATCTGCTGGATCCACCCACCATCTAATATGTATATAAATATTGTTCTTTAATTGAAAATTAAGTGAGTTTTTCTGAATATCCGAAAAATTGGAAGAAATAAAAATGGAAAAAAGGGTAGGGGGGGAAAAAAGGGAAAAAATGAAAAAAAGTAAAAAGACAAAAAAATTAACAAAAATGAAAAATTGTCAAGTCCACTATATAGAAATCTGCTGGTAATCCGGGGAGGCAGTTGTAGAACAAAAAGGAGAAAAATATGGAAAAAATAGAAGAAATGGTTGGATCTTACCCCTTCTGTAGATTGTCTGTCCTGGTAAAGAGAGCTAGTTGGGCCTTTGAAAAGACAACATGGTCCCAAGCGAGCAGCCCAGGAGATAGCCGATCCTCTGCCCAGTCAAGGACCTCTACCTGAACCTAAAGACTTTGCACTATGGACTAACTCTCTTTATTGCCTTTATGGATTTCTATATAGTGGACTTGACCATTTTACATTTTTGTTAATTTTTTGTCTTTTTATTTTTTATATATGAATTTAATTATATATGAATTTATACAATACCTGTTTCTGCCCACTTCGATGACATTTTGATTATATTTAATTAAAAAAAAATTGCATCAATTTGAGTGCGGTATTCGCTTGATTATTTTATTAAATAGAAGGCATGTCTTCAATAAAATCCATCATCCGTTGCATTCTTACTTTTGTGTATCCTGGATAAAAGTTAAAAATGATTTGCGCCACTTAGCTGTATAAATTAAGCTGTCATATGTAGGGACAACGGTATATCGGCCCTGCGAGACCGATGCTATATCTGTACGAAAATCAAAGAGCGGCCTGCGCGCCACCGAGGTATGAGCATAAGTTGATTGTCTCACCCCTCTCCCCTCCTTGCCCCCCACCCCTTTTTTTTTTTCCTTTCCCCCTTTCTTCACCAAACTGATAGGGACCTGCGAGTCCGAATTGTTACGAAGTATGCAAGAAGTGCAGCCATTGACACAATAATTTACCAGTTTAAAACTCATTACATTGTTCACTTATGTTTCATGGGACCTGCGAGTCCACAACTAAGTTTTTCCTGAATGCTTAAGACATGCTATTGAGCCGAAAACCTCTCAATAAAGAAAATATTTACAAAAAAAAATTAAGCTGTCATATGAATGTAAAAAAATAAGTTATATAGACAGATGAACACACAGAGGATTCAGTTTACCAGTTTCACCAATGATCTTGAATATATGTACACATTAGCGAAAGGGTAAGCAACCTAAGCACTCTAGGTGTTGTGGACTAAATTGCCTGTGTTGCTTTCCAGCCTTAAGGCTACAAGAGCATTATGGAAGATTTAGACCTAAATATCTGGACTGCTGAAAGTTGCCTGCCCCTGCATTAGAGCATACATAATTAAAGTGTTAAAGTGTAAAAGTCTTTATGTACTTTTTGTACTCTGAAAAATGTATTGATTTCCTCCTCCCCCCCCCCCCCCTATATTTACAGCATCCTTTAAAGAACCACTATAGTGCCAGGAAAACATACTCGTTTTCCTGGCACTATAGTGCCCTGAGGGTGCACCCACCCCCTCCCCGGCCTCTGGGGAGAGGAAAGGGGTTAAAACTTACCTTTATTCCAGTGCCGGGCGGGGAGCTCTCCTCCTCCGATCCTCCTCCTCCTCCTCCTCCTCTCCTCCCATTCGGCTGAATGCGCTCGCGCGGCAAGAGCTGTGCGCGCATTCAGCCGGTCTCATAGGAAAGCATTATCAATGCTTCCCTATGGACGCTTGCGTGCTCTCACTGTGATTTTCACAGTGAGAATCACGCAAGCGCCTCTAGCGGCTGTCGGTGAGACAGCCACTAGAGGATTTGAGGGCTGGATTAACCCATTTATAAACATAGCAGTTTCTCTAAAACTGCTATGTTTATAAAAAAAATGGGTTAACCCTAGCTGGACCTGGCACCCAGACTATTTCATTAAGCTGAAGTGGTCTGGGTGCCTATAGTGGTCCTTTAATACAGCCTAATAGAGTAACTTTGTTAAAAAGTGGACTACAGCACTTTGCAACATTAACGTGTCTGAAGTATGCGGTTTTTCATACCTAGTTCCTCCACCGTCAATTGTGAGAACTCGAATCCCTCTTCCCTTCACAGGGTCATTATAACCAACCAAGGCAAGAGCTTCTCTCACAACTGCCTGAAGAGTCTCATCGTGAGCTTGTCGAAGTCGTAGCAAGCAAGGAATCACTCGTTCCTGCAGTGGAGAAAAAGGCAGGCTGAATTACCGTATACAGGATTAAAGAAATATTTTGTTTTATTCTAAACAGTGAATTATGGATAAATGTAAACTAGACAGAGGCTAGCTGTTTCAGAACCACAGGCAAGACTTGCAGTAATCAAGGGCAAAGCTGACATGAAAATGTCAACATAAGCACCACTTCATCTTAATGAGGAGAGTATAGTGCAAAGACCTTCAGACGTTCCCTTATAAAAAGTAAGAAGTTAACAAAAAGAAAAAGTTTAATTCTAGACATGAACACCTTTTTATGTGTATAGGCCATTTAGTGGAGCTGTTAACAAGCCATCTGCAATACTCTCCTCCTGCCAGGAGGCAACAGTTTTGTGCAACGTTGGCATCTGGTGAGCTACAAACACATAGTGTCAAAGCTCCTGCTGCCTAGAACAAAATCGGTTCTGTTTTTCACCTATATACCCTTCTTAGGTGCAGAGGTCAAACGGAAAAAACAAAACAAAACTCCAAGCCACTCTGTTGGTAATTTATGTTCCATCTAATTGAGTCCAAGATTTTTAGTTCACAATAACCTTATACAGCAAGTCATTTATGTTCAAGGACAGATAAAAATGAATACTTGTGTACTGACCGGGACCGAGGTCGACTGACAACAGAGATAAAATACCTATTAGGAACAAGTCGATTGCAGTGTGCTGAAAGTGACGAATAATAGGCCTGAAATAAAAGAGGTCCCACCAGTTAAAATAATAATGAAAGGAGTGGTGGGTGAGGTTTCCTGAAGTCAGTGCGACACATCCAGCATCTTCCAAATCCCCATAGGATCCGGGGGAACGTCTAGTACGAGCACGTTCATTACTCCTCCCCCCCAAAGGCAAACGTTTGAGGAGACTCACCTCGGCACAGGATTTCGAAAAGTGTAAAAATGTTTCTTATCCCTTTATTTGCTGGGTGGATGGGGCAGAGGGACACTATTGTGTTAAAAACACACAACTGTAGTGTTCCTTTAAGGCGATCTGCCAAAATTTGGCCGACTATTGATTTGGCCAAAACTGAAAGCACAATTCTTACTAGGTATGTCTACACTCCAAGTACGTAACAATAGCTGACTTGAGGAACATCCACCTGAGGTGCTCCTCAAAAAGCTTTTGCATGGCACATATTTACTATAAATGTCTCCATACAACATCCACAGCCATTTAGACCTGTGTTGTAGGGGCAGAAAAGGCACTGGCCTCCTAAGGGAAAATATAAAATGTAATGCAGTGTAAATTGGTTCGGTTTTATATAATATGCATTTATACACATAAAAACAAACAGAACAACCAATATTCTTACTGAGCACAATCTCCCATTCTAAAAATGCTTTTCAATGTACCAAAGAACATGCCTGAAGTGATTTATTAATAGTATATATTCTTAACATGTATACTCTACCTTAACAGCAACTCCTCGGGTATCTGGGAACTCAAGAAGGTGGCAACTCAGCTCTTCCAGCCTGCTGATACATAGCCTGCGATCAGTGGCTCTGTGCAAGGCCTGTACTAAAGCTCTGGTTCTGTTATCAACACTCAGTCGAGCAATAATCTAGATAGGTGTAAAAAAAAAAAAAAACGACAAAGAAATTGAGAAATATACAAAATATACTTTAAACTAAACTACTTTAGACCTACCTTATCTAAAGGGTTAAACCATTCAAGAAAGGATGCTCTCCAGCATCATGTCTCCCTGTCCCCAGCAACATCTGATTTCTCTAATGCAATTTGAGAAAGCATGGCGTGTCTGGGGCAAGGGTGCAACGGATTGACTTTAAGCGGTCAGCTGATGCTCTAAGCCAACCATTAGTTCGCCATTGATAAAAAAATTTTTTTACAACATTTACATTTGGACATCAGAGAGTCAAATCTTAAAAACAAATAAATGATGCATCAAGTAAAAGAAGAAAAAAAAACCCCAAGAATTACTACATTTAGGGGGCGGAGCCAAGCTGCAGAGCAGAGAAGTCGCACGGCACTGCAGCTCCTGCGACTACAAGCCAAAAAACACCCAATCTGAGAGCAAAATCGATCAAAACAACCACAAATCTCAGGCAATAACGGGGGACTCGACATGGGCCGAAAAAACAAAAAGCCGAAGCCCGATGAGCCCAGACTAGGCCTCGATATCGGAGCCATGTGGCGCCAAGCCCGCGGAGCAGCTAGGCCCAAGATGGCCGAATACCCGGAGACTTATTCCGACCTGTCGGACGACCTCTCCCAGGAGGAGGACACATATCCCTCTCCCAGTCCATCGGCAGCCAAAGTCACACCAATAGACCCTGAAAATGCACCAGTCACGACCGCGGTGCTCAAGGCATTACTGGCGGGCCTGCAGACCACGATCCAGGCTGAAATGGCAGGCCTCCGAACGGATCTCCAGGGCATAACCGGGAGACTGAACACTCTGGAGAATACATCCACCAATAGTGCCACCGCTATCACAGCTATGCAACAGGAGAGATCGAGCTTGCGGGCCACAACAGAGGCCTTTGAGCGGCGGTTCGCCATGATGGAGGACACTAGAAGGGCAACCAACATAAAAGTACGGGGTGTACCTGACGACTTGCCGACTGAAGAACTCCCACATCTCGCGAGGAGGCTCCTAACAGCACTCATGCCCGCACGGCAGGTCAAAACAATGAACCTTGAGGGGGTCCACAGAGTCCCCAAATCGGCCAAAGCCCCACCAACGGCCTCCAGGGACGTTATACTCCGCTTCCAACGCAAAGCAGATAGAACCACAACCATGGCGGCAGTCAAGAATCTCCCCCAGTACTCCTTCGAAAATATGTCCCTCTCCTTTTTCTCGGACCTGTCTGGCAGTACCCTGGCATGGAGACGGTCGCTCAAACCCATTACGACGCTACTCCAGCGAAACAACGTACCATACCGGTGGCGCTTCAACCGCTCGCTGCAGGTGTCCCATGGCGGGGTCACCTACGAGATATTCGACCTACAGGGAGCTCAGGACTTGCTGCCCACACTGGGACTACCTCCCGATGCTGTACAGCCCACGACAGTCTCCGGGGTCACCAAACCGCGACATAGCTGGAACCCAGACGTGGTGAAGAATTTTGTACCAAGAAAGCCCGGAATTGGCTCCCACACTGACACCCCGGCGTGAAAGACCCAAGATCTGTCCACACAGTAATGAGAGACTTGCTGAGACTGTAAGACCTCACTACTTCGGAACTGGTGTTTCTATGCCTCACTGAACTACTATACTTACCTGTTGATTTAGACTTTATTTTTCATTGTTTATTTTTGTGTTCCTTACTTTCACCTACTCATACTTACCAGCTAATTCCCTGTCTGACACACATAGGAACGCTTCACTCCAGGCCGGACACCCCGGCCCATGTATTGTCGCCTTAGAAGCCAACTAGGCATCACAAGACACGAATAGTAGACAGGCAGGGTTTAGATACACCCGAGACCCAAATATCGTACCAAACTATGCTAACATATACAGAGGAGAAGGGGAGGGAAGACACCGTCCTCCACAAGGCACTCCCTGGCCCATCACCTCCGGACACCGCTCAATCGACCATAGGGGTACCCCTTCCACGGTACACACACCCCAAAAGCAGTTCACATTAACGAGCCTGAGTAACACCAGGAGCCCTAGGGCCCGCTACAGCCACTAGCAGGGACGTATTTTCGGACCACGCTGGTCATTTTTATGGCTATAATGTTGCCCAGCTATAACAAAGGCATATACATTTTATTTAGATGACATCGCGACAGCTAACCTAATTTAGTTTATTTTAATACACTCCATGAACGTCACATGTGCATCGCTTATTTGCTAAAATCTCCTTGGATGCATGCATTTTTATAGCCACATGCTACGCTCTGATAGGGCGCCACATGGGTTAGTTCCGCGAAAAATATTGCATAGGCACACCTGCCCGAATAGCGGTATGTATAACCACCAGCAAAGCACAACAAAATGATATACCACTATTACCCACTCTCACAGTTATTCATTTGTGTTACACGTTTTTTAGTTTACAACCAGCAAGGGTTACCGAATGTAACTCCCAGAAGTTTGCTATGCGCTCAGCCTGTGTATAATATTCCTTCATGTATGCTCATAGTTTGAAATAATATTCATTTATGTATACTCATAGTTTGAGAAAAGAATGTATTTAAGCCATCAAAAGAAAAATTTGTGCTCGTACTTAGGCCACTGTTAACTCTATATGCAACGTGTACGCTGTTGTGGCGTTTTTCCTTGCAATGTTCCTACCTGCACATCAAAAATAAAGAATTCAAAAAAAAAAAAAAAAAGAATTACTACATTTATAGTAAGTGCGCACATATGAAAATTACCAAGAGTAAGGGGAAAAACGAGAATAAAACCTGCGTGCAAATCTCCAAAAGCATACAACGCCACTTCCTCCCAACTGAAATCATCTCTACACTGTATTAAAGATTTAGACTTTAAATGGATCCTTATTGTATCTCTATAGTATTCTCTGTGGAATACACCCAAAGGGATGTCGGAAGGTCCCATTTACCTGCCGCAGGGAATATTTTGGTTATTTTACTGGTTTTCACTAGGGATTGTATGGTGTTACTATTTGTAAGAATGCATTATAGTGTACATCATTGTAATTAGTTATTTACCCACCTTTTCTCTCTGAAGTGACAGCCTCTTAGCTCTTTCGTCTGCTCCTTTACTATCTTTAGGAGTTTCTTGTTCAACTTTGCCCTCAGCCAGCTCACCATTTTGTTCTTTTCCATTTTCTTCCAACATGGCCTTTGGTTCGGATCTCCGCTTTGGAACCAAGCCACCGAGGTAGCTTCCCACCAAAGCATGGACGTTACTGGACTGATTGGACAGAAAGTTGGAGATGCTTTTCTTTGTAGAAACTGGAGTGTTCTCTTCCACAGCTGCCTCTGAAGTAACGTCACTGCACACCTCTTTGCTCGCGGCTGTATTTCCATGTTGTATCATCTTATTCTTCTCCATACTTGTCTCACCAAAATAATAATAGTTTATATGATTAGCTAAGAAATTGTAAGTTTCCCCAAAGTTACTAGCAAAAGAGTTTGCATGGAATAACCAAGTCTTTGGATCAGCGCTTCCCTTGGTGGTATGCGGAGAAATCTCCTGTTCGACTGAAGGGAGGGAATCTGCTGTGCCAACTCGTTCTGAATTAGTAATCTGATTTTTGCTGTTGTTTTTAACTTCATTAGCAATGGGATCTGGCTGTGGTGCATTACTCTTGTTTATCTGTGAAGTTTCTTCCTTTACAACACTGGACGGACTTGGCTTTGGACGTACAATACGTGCTCTTAATTCATTATGTGTGCTGGATACAGCCTTAGACACGGAGTCAAAGGTGTTCTTAATTCGGGACATAGACTTTCTTATAGCCGTTATTGCCGTTGAAGAAGTAGAGCGTAGATATTTACGGTTTAGTGTTCTTTGTCCAACTTTGCTACACAGAGTTTTACTTTGCTGAAATGAAGCAAAGAAGCGAAAAACTTGGATCCTTGAATAAATTCCAATCTGATTAGTGGAATACAAAGGCCTTGCACACCGGATCTTCCAGAAACTTCTTCTAGCAGTCAGTAAATACAGATATGTATCCAAAAACACCAATCCTGACATCACTTAGTATTGTGTTCTTTTTCATACACAGGATGACTGAATGATAGTTCATATCTGAAATAAAAAGAATATATCAAATGAAGTGAATTATAGCGTGTAGAAAAAAGAAAGTATCAAAATATGTGCACACACAAAACCAAAGAAAAAAGGGGACACCTATCAAAATTGCAACTGGTGCCAAAAATCCATAATATCCAAATGACTCGCTGCTTAAAGGGACACTAGTCACCAGAACAACTACAGCTTATGGTATTTGTTCTGTTGAGTAGAATCAGTCTCTTTAAGCTTTTTGCAGTAAACACGTTTTTTTTAAGAGAAAATGCAGTGTTTACATTACAGCCTAGGGATAACACCACAGGTCACTCCTTAGATGGCTGCTTCCCATCTCAGTCTTGCCTAGTATGCATCACAACATTGCGTATCTCCACCCTCTGCATGCAGACACTGAATTTTCCTCATAGAGATTCATTGATCCAATTCATCTCTATGAGGAGATGCTGATTGGCCAGAGCTGTGTTTGACTTGTGCTGGCTCTGCCTGTGATCTGCCTCCTTGACAGTCTTAGCCAATCCTTTGGAAAAGCACTGTGATTGGCTCAGAACAACACTTCTGATTATGTCAGCAGACAGCTTGCAGGTCTGAGGCAAACAGGGGCAGAGCAAACCATGATGTCGTGGTTGGAGTACCCTGTGCAGTTCCCCTGCCATTACCTGAACTTAAACATGCCTGGTGACATGAATTTAGCTTCTTCAGAGTATCAGAAGCCTGATGCAGATTGTGCCAGTGAGTCATTGGCCAACAGCGTCAGCTGAACCTCTGTGTGAACAGTATGTACAGAATTGACATTAGACGCCCACAGGAAGACCAAGTATCACTGTATTCAGTTTCCTACGGAAACGCTGCACATACAGACTCTAAGCACAATGAACATGTCAAATCACTGAAGTGGTTATGGTGATTGGAGTTACCCTTAAAATCTCCAGCTGAAAACAATACTATCTGTCCTAACAAATTGTTCATTTTGTATTTTTTTATTTTAACATGTAGGTTTGTTTAAAGATCCTTAACTGCTAGGGAAGTATGCTAGGACAGGAAAGTTATATAATTTATATTTATATAATGGGCAAAATATCACCTGGGGAACACAGTGAGTGGCCACGTCTATAATGTACTCTTAAACTTTCAGAAATTGAAGCAAAAAAACAAAACCAAAGAGCTGTATTTTCATATTATCAGTAAGAAGACCAAACAAAAATTAGAACCTGACAATATTATATTTATACATTTGGATATTGCTGAAAAAAAGACTAAAAAAAATAACATTTCTAAAAAGTTGATCAAAAGGTTGGATTTGTGAATAAGTTCATATCCATATCCCCAAAACACTTTAGAAGTCTTACAATGGTGTTACACGGAGGTACTGCTGGATTCAGAGTAAATGTACTTTTTTGTAGGGTAGGGGGAGCCCAGAAGTCTAAATAGTTTTAAATCACTCCAATGTTATAAATAAAATATTTCTTTATGGAGTGTTCCTTCATAGTGACCCTTGAAATAATCTTCAGAGTTTTAATTATGTCTACCTGATTAACACTAGTACAAACAGCTAACTACATAAAAATGTCCATCAGATTAAAATTCCTGTAAAGCTGAGAAACGGTTTAATGACAGGATTTAGACAATCACATGAAGTAGAAAGTCTAGAATTTCTCTAGCCAGCTGTTCTTTAAAAAAAATTAAAAAAAAATTAAAAATAATAAAAAAAAAAAAATAATTTGTTAGCATTACTGGATTTAAATTTAAAAAAAAAAGTATGTCTGATATTGAACTGTGTAACTTTTCCACAATTCTGAACACAATTTAAGTTTCATTCTCTGAAAATATACCAATTTCCTTCAAACTGTTTACATTAATAGTGTTCTATTGTGGACTTCTGAACACTAAAACAATGATCTAAAACAAAACAGAATGCATTTGCAAAAATATGGCTATTATAAGAGATGTTCAAGGGAATAATCGCTTCTCTGGAAATTACACTGTTCTAAAGCATTGTGATGATCCATTTTCTTTTAAACGTGTATTCAATATTTCGTAGCTGACATCCCAATCTAGTTCTGTCCTGGCACAGCCAAGTCATGCTTGGCACAGCAAGAAGAGAAAGACCAAAATATAGTGTCCATTTCTCTCTCTCTCTCTCTACGCTTGTTCTAGGTTGAGGGACAGGTGCGAAAGGCATAGCTTACAACAATGGCTCACAGGGAGCCTAGGTAGAAGCATGCAATTCAAAGATAGTAGCAATTCATTTTGGAATTCTAGATTTCACATTTTATTTTTCAAACCTCAAAAATACATATCTATATATAAAAAATAATGTTATTGGTTCCAAATAAAAGTAATAAATAAAACCAAAAATGTGGAGTATAAAAAAATATTAGTAAAAGTCTGAATAAAGTCGCGTTTTGGCTGATTTGGACTTTTCCTAATGTGTGATTCATAGATTTATGACAGATAACAGTGTTACAATGTCACTATTGATACATTTTAAAAATGTATATTTTGAAACAGCAATGTCCTACTTGTACTTATAGCCCTATAACTATTCCCCCAAAAAGCTAAGAACATGTTAACATTGAGTATTTCTTAACTCAGGACAAAATTTTGAAACTATTTAGCACAGGGGCTTTTTGGCGGTTGTAGATGTGTAACAGATTTTGGGGGTCAAAGTTAGAAAAAGTGTTTTTTTAAATTTTTTCATCATTTTATAAAAAAATTTATAGTTTATTATATGATATGAGGTAAATAATGGTATCTTTAGAAAGACCATTTAATGGACAGAAAAACAGTATATAATATGTGTGGGTATGGTAAATTAGTAAGACGAAAATTACAGCTAAACACAAACACCGCAGAGATACAAAAACAGCCCTGGTACAGAACGGTAAAATTGAAAAGCGGTCTGGTCACTAAGGGGTTAAAGGATCTTAACATGTATAGCTTGGAAGAAAGATGAGACAGGGGGGATATGATAGAAGCATTTAAATACATAAAGGGAATCAACACAGTAAAGGAGGAGACTATATTTAAAAAAAGAAAAACTATGAAAACAAGAAGACACAGTCTTAAATTAGAGGGACAAAGGTTTAAAAATAATATCAGGAAGTATTACTTTACTGAGAGGGTAGTGGATGCAAGGAATAGCCTTCCAGCTTAAGTGGTAGAGGTTAACACAGTGAGGGAGTTTAAGCAAGTGTGGGATAGGCATAAGGCTATCCTAGCTATAAGATAAGACCAGGGACTAATGAAAGTATTTAGAAAATTGGGCAGACTAGATGGGCAGACTAGATGGGCCGAAGGGTTCTTATCTGCTGCCACATTCTATATTTCTATGTTTCTAGTAGTACTGTGCCAAAACAAGATCTTGAAGTGCCTTGCTATGTTGGTTCTATGTTTTTTTATTTAAGTGTGCATGTTACCATATTCTGCTTGTGGTAGCTAACGTTGCTTTGTAGCATCGTATTTGTGCGGATGTTGGCTGTTATATGTTCATGAGTAGTTTGTGGAATTGTGTATGATACTTATAAATGTGGGCTTTGTTTGGATGATTCTTGTGGAATCGTGTTTGTAGATAATATATCACAGAGAGTTTGGTGGTGTGTCTATGTGTGTGGGTGCTTGTGGTATTGCATATGAGGCTGTTTTTAGGCTTGAGTGCATGTATGTCAGTGGTGTTGTGTTTGTGGGCTGTTTTATTTGTATTGGGAGGTGGCTTCTTCTGCAGCTCTGTGTATATCAGTGTGGGTGGCTTCCCTGGGGTGCAAGTCAAAGGCAGGAGATGCAATAGCTGCGTGTGTTGCTCTACTCTAGTGCAGATTACCGTTCACACGTGCTGGGAGAAAGTGATATGAGATCTCTTCCCATAAGTGCTGCAATGCGCAAATTAAGGATTGTCCCAAACTACCTGCAGTCACCACTTGATTTGCACTAGAAGATATCTAAAGCCCCTTTGGGACTCTCTCATAGGCCAGAGCCTGTTTGAATGGTACATGTGCCTTAGGTTGCAAACTATGGGACTGAGAACAGCACCACCGGCAGGCCAACGCCCTGGGCGGAAATGCCTGGATGTTGTGACACAGAGGTAGGTAGCCTTCGGCACTCTAGATGTTGTGGACTACAGCTCCCCTGATACTTTGACAGCATTAAGTTTGCAAGAGCATTATGGAAGTTGTAGTGCCGAAGCTTGCCTACCTCCGCACTGGAGGTGTGTTTAACAAGTTTCTTTGAAATTGCATTTTTTTTTTTTTTTTTAATATTGCGGGGCTAAACCAAAAGGGGCACTGCACCCAAACCATTTCAATAAGTGGTCTGGATGTCTTCACTGGTCCTTTGTAAATAATTTTGTGGTATGGTACAGTCGCATGGGCACAGCTAAAAAGTATCTGTGTCAATAAAAGAAAAAGAAAAAAAAAAACACAACACATTGTGGTCTAATAATGGTTTGAAAATGGAGCACAATTGAGACGGGTTTGAAACTATGAATTCAGTATTGTTATTTTTAATAGTGAAACATGGAATAGAAATATGAGGAGCGGTAGGGTGATATTCATGCTTTTCTATCTGGTCGGAGTATAATGTGAGGGTATTTTTACTCCATCGATCCAGAAAGCATACAATGTGCTTCATGTCAAGTTCATTCCAGGAGAACAGAGAACAAAGTATGATATGAAACAAAAATGCAATAGTTTCCTCAACAACACAGGAAATCAATATAGCTTCATGCAGGGATTTACTGGGTTGCACCTACGCCTCCTCCGAAGTTACTGGTAAGGGGGCGATAATGCGCATGTGTGGCATTCGCAACGCAGGCATTAGGCCCTACCCTTAGGAAAGCATTGAATCCTATGGGTATAGCGGACGCTGGATGTCCTCATGCAAACCAAAATTCTGTTAACATCTATGAAGTGCCACTGGAGGCAGACTTAGAGCTGCAATGTGAACATTTCAGTTTCTCTAAAACTGCAATGAGCTGAAGTGGTCTGGATTCCTACAGTGGCCTGCTTAATGTTACTGAATAGGAGTAGATTTAATTAAATATACAATATATTTCAGCCATCGAAGAATTAAAATAATTGTAAAAGTGCAAAACCTATAAAGCACTCCCTGAAGTGCTAAAGTCCATTAATTAATTTTATATACCGCCAGTAAATTCCATAGCGCTGTACAATGGGTGGACTTACAGACAAGTAATTTTAACCAGACAAATGGACCCACAGAAACAGATGGGTTGAGAGACCTCCTTAATGAGCTTACATACTTGAGGGAGTGGGGTATAGCAATCACTGAGAACATGTTATTTTTCAGAGTTGCAGGAGAGGACTTATATAATAAACACACAATAAGAATGCACACCAATCATAAGTTACCAATATATTACCAGAGTACAATTTAAAATACCCACAAAGACAAAACATGATTTGGCAGAATACAATTTCATTAAAAAAAAATATTTAAATCATAGCCTAGCAGAGAGTGATCCAGAAAGCACTGCTCCTAACACAATGTTATGGCATGTAAAAATACCTTTTTTCCAAAGGGTCTAAGCAGGAGCTTCCATTAGCTCTCCTGAACAAAGCCCTGCAGTTAAACAAGCCGTAGAGCAAATGTTGCTTGGAATCTTCTTTTAAAGGAGAGATATCCAACGTTATACCACAGAAGTTATAATGGACTACAACTCTCAGATTTATTTGAATGCAACAGATGGCTAGAGAATCATGGGAACTGTAGTTCAACAATATCAGAGGAGGTGGAGTTTAAGATGCCCGCTATGTTTCAGACAAAAGTTTTGCGAATATCAAAATTACCGAATGAAGTTATAATTAACTTGTTAGTAGTTAAACTGACTCACAGCAAAGATGCTAAAATTCCAGGAGTCATTTAATTTGTATGATTCACTCCTTAAATAGACAACATGTTAACTCCTCAACCATTTCCCAATAAATTCCAACCCTCAAAATAATGCTATTAGCCCATCCTGCCTTCCTGTACACACGCATTGTTTCAGTTCACTGAGCAGTGTATTGTGCAAAGTGCGCAATCATCAGTGCAGACAATTAGCTACAACACTGACAATAATACATTTAATCAGAAATAGATAACTCCACATATCAGCTGTTACAACAAGAGTCAGACTTGTAAACGCATGATATTACTAACAAAGGAAACAAAAAGGTAGAAATTAAAGAAAGCTCTGCCTGATTACTGCTTACTTTGACAGATATGTTCACATTGAGCAATATTATTTAAATATAGTCAGAGATATTGTAATACCTGGGATAATTAATTCTTCAGAGAATTTAGTGTCCTTTAATTGATTTATTTTATGCTCCAACAACAAGAATATTGAATTGTTAAAACATTTTTAAATGCATATTTAAACTAAATTAAACCTTGGTTGAGACTAAATGCGAGATGCTTTTAATTTCACATGAAGATAGAAGAATTTAATTAAATTAGTAACCTGACACACTGAATGTATATGAAAACCCCTATCTTTGAACAGATACACCCCTTAACCTCCTGCCAATCACAGACCAGAGTACAGATACACACCTCTTTCCTTTGACAGCTACATAGCAAAATAGTATCAGCAGAACACAGGACTATTACAGAGTTCACATTGTAACAACATGAAGACTTTGACAGGTGCTGTAAGAGAAGTATACTAAAGGATCAGTTAAGGATCAGTTAAGTTTGTAAACACCACAGCAAGCAATTAATATATCACCTTTACTGCCACATCTAGTTAAAATAACGTAAATCAAGCACTGCATTTCATTTGTAGAGCTACAAAAGTAGACACACTTGTCTCTCTTCTATTAAAAAAATAAATACATTTTTAAAAAAAGCTTTTGTTCAAAACAACCACTACAGTTCAGCGTAGGACTTTAGCTGCCAAGCGTCTATGGGTTCCATAAACCAGTTTTTTTATGTTTACCAAATGTTGCCCCAATAAACCTGAGATTGTCAAAGGTTGTGTGTTCCCGGCTCTTTTGTCTACAAAGATAAAAGCAATTTAAAAAAGCAGTGAAACTCACCTTCGTTCCATCACGCAGTCTCCCTGCAGCTCGATCCTACTTGGCTAATGTTTCTTCCATGTGCCTTAGGGAAAGGAAGGGCAGGGCGGATAGACTAAGGGGAAAAAAGGGAAGGGATGGAGGGCGGCATGCCACCATTGCCTGTGTGACCCCAAGTTACCAATTTGGCTGCCAAGGGGTTAATCTCTGTACATATACAATGGCATGCCAAAGCTGGAGTTGGCATTTGATATATGTTATGAGCTGTTTGTGTAAACGTTGGGATAACATTTATTGTAGGCTTGATTTTACACCAGGCCTAAGCCATAAAACTACTAGATTACCATCACCAGAGCTGGACATAGGGCTTTGTAAAAGGTATTGGTGCATATGTTCTGACTTTGGGGTCTTCAAAGGATATCATAATTTAAGATAATATGGAGTGGGCGATAAACTGCCAGGCCAAACCCCTCTGATCCACACAGGGGTCTGCCAACCTAGAAACAACTAGTTTTAAGGTATATATTGAGGATGTTTTACTATCCAGTCTGAGATTTCTTTTTTCAACAACTACTTGGAGACCTGCAACATCTGAATCTCCCATAAGAATTATATATATAAGGGGTAAATATATGTAAGGAATTTATTGTGTTTTCTCCTATTTTATTTGATGGATTGTTTTGCAATTTGTTATCTGTGTTTCTGTGTGTCATTTATTTCTTTGTACTCTATGAGCTCACTCTTCTGAGGAAACTGAGGTAAACACGTTACCACACGTTATGTATGTCTGATCAATAAATTAAGGTTGTGACCCTGTAATTCTACCATGTGTGGGGTAACCGAAGACGCCCGGATTTAAAGTCTTCGTGGTGGCAGTAAAGTTTGTACTAGGGTGCTAGTGTAGAAGGGATTGCAGGGGTTAATTTAGTGGTTGCTGGGACTAGAAACAAGTAACATGGGGTCTGGTTTCTTTAAAGCTTTCCCTTCCACACTCACCCCACTGTCTCGGCTGGGCAAATAGCCCACATTCATGACACGACGTTTCACATCTTTGTGGTGGTCATGGTACTTGGAGTAACCCTTATATTTCAAAATAAAATTCTACTAAAGACCATGGAGAGCTTATGTGAACATAGCATACTTCTATAAACGAATATGCAGGTAGGTTTAATCCTTGTATACATTTTTGTGTTCAAAAGATTTTCACCTGAACAAATTTCTGTTGCTTGGGAGTATAACACCCCCTAATCTCATCGAGACCATGACACATATGTCCCCCTGAGACTAAAGCAATGCTTGAGACAAATACAAATGAAAAATAAATCATATAAAATAATTTAAACATTATGGTGAAATGTGCATTACAAGACAATACCATCAAGTAAATGTGGACACTCACTAACCACTCAACTGTCAATCTAGAAATGCCCATTGGCATGATTTGTCCATAAAACATGCTTTACAGTTATATACCCTGTATGTTTGTGTGTGTGATTACTGGGAGTACACTGCTGAATGGTAATTGATGGCGTCTGAAATACCCAAAGCCTGGGACTGTATCTCTCACTACTTTCAGGTAGCGTTGTGGTGTGTACTATATGTTCCAATGCTGCCCTTACAGTACAACCGCCCCTTAACACCTACTCTATCTAAACAGACTACACACGATCCCCTATACTACACTAACCGTAAACATTATCTCCTAGTCCAGTAGTTGTGAAATAAATCTCCCCTGATGCTTGCTTTGCTCTATGGATTTAAGAGCATCATGGGCGATGTAGTCCACAACATCTGGAGTGCCAAAGGTTGTTTAACGCCCCTGTCAAAGTCTACGCCAGGGGTAGGCAACCTTCGGCACTCCAGTTGTTGTGGACTACATCTCCTACAATGCTCTTACACCCATAATGCTGGCAAAGCATCACGGGAGGTGTAGTCCAAAATATTTGCAATGCCTAAGGTTAACTATGCCTGGACTCTACACACTAACTAAGCAATATAATATTATACGCACACCCAGTGCCCGCCTCCCATACACAGCATTATCACACCACCCCATGGCCTGACCTATCTTTACCCCATGAAAGCCACACCTCCCTCCCCCTGCCTGTCAGGATTACCAGCTCCCTTATTATAATAATAATACACACAGCATTACAGACAGTGGGGGGCGCCATGACAGACCCCCTTCCTTGCTGGCAGCTAACCCTCTGGCACTCCAGCTGTTGCTATGTGATTCCCATCATTCTCAGCCGGCCAAAATGTCTGGCACACCTCTGGCCCTCCAGCTGTTTGTAGGTGTGATTCTCATCACTCTCAGTCAGCCAGGATGCCTGGCTCTCCAGCTGTTTGTAGGTGTGATTCTCATCACTCTCAGTCAGCCAGGATGCCTGGCACTCCAGCTGTTTGTAGGTGTGATTCTCATCACTCTCAGTCAGCCAGGATGCCTGGCTCTCCAGCTGTTTGTAGGAGTGATTCTCATCACTCTCAGCCAGCCAGGATGCCTGGCACGCCTCTGGCACTCAGACGGTTAACCCATCCCTGGCGGTCAGCCTTCCCGTAACGGCCCGCGGGGTCAGGTCACTCACCCTGCTCGGAGGTGGGGGCTCCCGGCCGATGTCCTATGGCTGACTGGCTGACAGACTGGCTGCTCCTGTCACAGCCGCTCCGGCTACAGGAATGTTTTCCTCCGTACACGGGTCACGTGACGTGATTCATCCTGGGGAGCTACGGCGAGCGCGCAGGGTCAGAAAAGCTGCCAGCGCGAATTCACAACAGCCCAACATAGACCCAGGGAGAGAAGGGGCAGGGGGATCAACATAGTTACAGGATTTGGAGATTTTAAAAACGTTTAACTTCTGTGTATAATATAGTGTGCTTAATGTATTTAGATAATGGTGAGAAAATAGAGTTTCCAAAGTTAGCCATGTCTTACAATATTGTTTTTTTTTTTTTTTAATCACCTGTCCTGGCAGACTATATATATATAGTTGAATTGTGATGCAGGGGTTGAAGCAACATGGGTGCAGATGGGACACAGGTTTGATAGAGAGTGGACACCATTCTTGCAGCGGGTCGTGAGTGATATTTACGACCCTCTGCAAGAATATTGACTATTTTCTAACAAACCTGCGTCTTATCTGCACTCATGTCGCTTTAACCCCTGTATCACAACTCAACTTTGAATTCTGTGTGTCGTCATGCTCAGAAATGCTTTAGACTTGAGAAAGGGAGGTTCTCCCGAAAGCCTGTCATTAAAAAAATTCTGTAAGTCCAATAAAAAAGGTATTGCAAGATTCGAATTGTATCTGCTTTTTACATATATATATATATATATATATATATATATATATATATATATATATATATATAAATATATATATATAATATATTTGTATATATAATATATATAAAGTAAAACAAAATCACATAATATTAACAAAATGCAAAATGAGTGTTTAAACTGATGAAATAATGTCTGAAAATGAATAACAGAAAACAAATATAGTGCAGACTATGTGAGTAGATATATAACACACAATAAGGGGTATAAGAGAGAACTCAAAAAAGGTTTAAAACTCTTACTTTGCATTTGGTGGATATGCCAGCAAAACTACCCACATTAGTTCGTCACTCTGCCTCAGTCACTTCCGGGTTTCGCTAGTCCCGATCACGTGATCCTTCCAGGTCCACCTCTCTAGTGACGCCTTGTGTGACACAATTCACCCACCTTCTCGGGCTTCTTGCGACAGTGTCATAGGTCATTAGCCCCTTCTTTTACGTCTCTGACGCCTACCCTCCTGCTTTCATATTGGTCCGGGGCTGTGGTTTTGTTACAGAGAGTTCCTTCAATTCCTATTCTTTGGGACAGTTGGGCTAATGTCCGTCCTCTTCATTTGTATAAATACCATGACAGTGATTGCAGACAAACTGCTGATGTATATTGCACAAATATGAGCTAAAAATAAGTATCTTTCTTAAATCAAACCTATTAGGGATGTGTATGGGAACAATATTCGGTTCGATACGGCATTTCGAAATTCGGGACTTCGGCACTTTGACACTTCGGAACTTTGGCACATCGGGTAAGTGTAGGGTTAGGAGCAGGGTTAGGGTTAGGGTTAGGAGTAGGTTAGTGTTGGTTTAGGAGTAGGGGTAAGAGTAGGGTTTTGGTAGGGTTAGGGGTAGGGTTGGGTTAGGGTTATGAAAAGGGTTAGGGTTAACCTAACCCTACTCCAACCACTAACCCAACCCCTCACCCTACCCCTAACTCTTCCCCAACCCCTAACCCTACCCCAATCCCTAACCCAACCATCTTCTGTTTTGCCACTTTTCCGGAATTCCGAAGAACTTCGGACATTCGTAATGATCCGAATTGCATTCAGAACGAGACGAATTGCACATATATAAATCCTATATAAAAAACCTGTATAAACAACAGCATACCTATATACAACTGCAGCAATACTATATTGGTCAGATACCTGTATATATCTGAAAATACATAATATCTCATAAATACATAGAGAGCAACAGATCTCCATCTATACCCCTAGGGGTAGAGATCTTTAATCTGAAAAGCTTTATGGAATCAACATAAATACACGTTTCACCTTTCACTAATAATTGCATACAAACTGCTGATGTGTATTGCATAAGACACAGGCTGAAATTAATCATATTTTCCACATCAAACTTATGTCCCTACCCCACTCTACAGTCCATTGCAGTCTCTCGCTCCCAATTGCAGCCCATATCCTCCACACTATAGCCTATTTCCCAATTGCAGCCATCCTCCCACTTCAACCCCTAACCCCCCTATCCCCCACTAAATTTCCTAATCCCCCAATTACAGCCCATACCCTCCACTACAGCCCCTAACTCTCCAACAATAGTCCCTACCTCATCACAACAGCCCCTATTCTCCCAGAACAGCTCCTAGCCCTCTACTACAGCCCCTTACTCCTCAATTACAGCCCCTAATAACCCACTACAACTCAATACACGTCCCCCTCTCACGATTAGGTTCTGGAACTGCCCTTGACACTGATAAGCTTTTTGGGCACAAAAATTGCACTGTTAAAGGGAAACTCCAGTGCCAGGAAAACGATCCGTTTTCCTGGCAATGGAGGGTCCCTCTCCCTCCCACCCACCAATCCCCAGTTACTGAAGGGGGGAAAACTCCTTCAGTCACTTACCTGAGGCAGCGGCGATGTCCCTCGCCGCTGTCTCCTCCTCCGCGTCGCTCCTCCTACTGGCTCCGTCGGCCGGCGGGCGAGACTGATCCCGCCCACCGGCCGAGGAGACCTAATGCGCATGCGTGGCAATTCCGCGCATGCGGATTAGGTCTCCCCATAGGAAAGCATTGAAAACGAATTTCAATGCTTTCCTATGGGGATTTGAGCAACGCTGGAGGTCCTCACACAGCGTGAGGACGTCCAGCGACGCTCTAGCACAGGTTTCCTGTGCTATGGACCAGGAAGAGACCTCTAGTGGCTGTCTAGCAGACAACCACTAGAGGAGGAGTTAACCCTGCAAGGTAATTATTGCAGTTTATAAAAAACTGCAATAATTACACTTACAGGGTTAGGAGTAGTGGGAGTTGGCACCCAGACCACTCCAATGAGCAGAAGTGGTCTGGGTGCCTACAGTGTCCTTTTAAGCTATATGGACACAAATATGGCACTGATTAGCTATTTTGGGATAATGATGGCACTGGGAAGCTGTGTGGGGACAGTGTATAGGGATAAAGATGGCACTGATTCGCTATTTTGGGAAAGAGATGCCACTAGGAAGCTGTATTGGGATATCGATGGCACTGGGAAGCTGTATAGGGACAGAGATGGCACTGGGAAGCTGTGTGGTGACAGAGATGACACTGGGAAGCTGGGCAATGTTTACCTAGAAGTGTTTAACACACATGTAGTCAGTGGCGTACACACAACCCATGGGGCCCCGGTGCGAAAACTGATCCGTGGGCCCCCCCGCGCGCGCGCTTACGCTGCGCGGGCAGGGGCCGCAACACATGGCGGCGGGCACCGGGTCGCAGGGCTGCGACCTGTGTGACCGCGGTATGTACGCCAGTGCATGCATAAACACATACACTTTAAGGACCACTACAGACACCCAGATCACATCAGCTCAATGAAGTGGTCTGGGTGCCAGGTCTCTAGTTTTAACCCTGCAGCTGAAAACATAGCCGTTTCAGAGAAACGGCTATGTTTCACTGAGGGTTAATCCAGCCTCTAGTGGCTGTCTCATTGACAGCCGCTAGAGGATTTTCTGCGATTCTCACTGTGAAAATCACAGTGAGAAGACGCTGAACGTCCATAGGAAAGCATTGAATAATGCTTTCCTATGGGCGGTTTGGATGCGCGCGTGGCTCTTGCCACGCATGCGTATTCGGAGCTGAGAGGCGGAGAGATTCCCAGCGCCAAGGGAGTCCGGCGCTGGAGAAAGGTAAGTGCTTAAGACACACACACACAGACTCTCATGAACAGACGCACACATTTACTGACAGACACACACTCAGTGACAGACATACATACACACTCACTAACAGATGCACACAAACATACTCAGTAACAGACACACACACTAACACACACTCTAACACACACACACTAACATACACTCACACACACACTCTAAGACTAACACACACACGCTAACACACACTCACACACACTAACATACACTCACACTCACACACTAACATACACTCACACACACTAACACACTCACTAACACACACTCACACTCTAACACACACTCACACACTAACATACACTCACACACTAACACTCACAAACACACACTAACATACACTCACACACACTAACATACACTAACATACACTCACACTCACAAACACACACTAACATACACTCACACACACTAACTCACACTCACACACTAACACACACTCACACACACTAACATACACTCACACACACTAACATACACTCACACACACTAACATACACTCACACTCACAAACACACACTCGCTAACACTAACATACACTCACACTCACAAACACACACTAACATACACTCACTAACACTAACATACACTCACAAACACACAGTCACTAACATACACTCACACTCACAAACACACACACACACTCACACTCTAACACACACTCACTAACACTAACATACACTCACACTCACAAACACACACTCACACCCTAACACACACACTAACACTAACACACTCTAACACACACTCACACTCTAACACATACTCACTAACACTAACATACACTCACACTCTAACACACACTCACACTCTAACACATACTCACTAACACTAACATACACTCACACTCACAAACACACACTCACACTCTAACACACACTCACTAACACTAACATACACTCACAAACACACACTAACATACACTCACACTCTAACACACACTCACTAACACTAACACTCACAAACACATTTTTTTTAAATCCCCCCAGCCTCCTTACCTGTGGGAGAGCTGAGGGATTTCCCTGGGGTCCAGTGGTGCTGCTGGGCTCCTGGGGGGCCGGTCACCCGGTGGGCAGGCAGGCTGGCGGGCGCGCGAGGGAGCACTGTCTCCTGAGTGCTTCCTCTTCAGCTCCCTCGCGCGCCGCGTACTGATGCCGGAGCCGGAAGATGACGTCATCTTCCGGCTCCGGTATCAGTGCGGTGCGCGAGGGAGCTGAAGAGGAAGCACACAGGAGACAGTGCTCCCTCGCACGCCCGCAGTACCGGCCAGCCGGATGACAGCCGGGCCAGCCTCGGGGGGCCCGGAGGTGGCCGGCTCCTGGGCCCCCCAGGAGAAGAGGCTGGCCCAGTGACATACATACCGGGTCGCAGAGCGGCCGGGCCCCCTGGTGGGCCGGGCCCGGTCGCAGCCGCGACCCCTGCGACCCCGGTATGTACGCCACTGCATGTAGTGTATGTTGCACTGACAACTACTAGAGGTGCATCTGCTTTTTTTTTTTTTTTTTTATTAATTGAGTTTATTATTTTTCAATCACAAAAGAGAAAAGGGTGGGGGTACAGAAGAAAAAAAAGGGTAGGGTAAGGAGTTCAGGGTTACAATACAGAGGATCTGATACATTACAATGACATTCACATTTCATGTTAATCACCACCTATCTATGTACGCAGTTGTTTGGGCGCGAAGTAGTCGCTGCTCACCCCAAGTCAGATCGGGCCTTACCTATACCCCTCTTTACAACCTCCAAGTGTATCTCTTCGTTGAGGCAGTGTAGCTATCAGCCTCTTACATACATGCAGGGGTGATGCTCTGGTTATCTCACGTCTATTTGTTATGTGACTCGCTTATATGTTGCATACCCTAACCTTGTTAGACGTTCAGGGGGGTTCAAGGAGGCTCAAGTTTTGGTCCCCTTGTTTTTAGAATCTTACAGTCTATCTACTGGACAAGGCTCCCTGCATACACTGTTAATGCCTCCTATGTATCCCCAGAAGTGTGGTAACCTGTGAAGTATTGCTCAAGTGTCAAGGCGTTGCTCAGCCTGAACATCCCTGAACACAAAATGAAAACAGAAAAAGAAAATAGAATACATTTAAAAACAGTCTAACATGAGGGAAAACAAAATCTGCTTGCTATCCAGCATTTATCTGGGCTCCTATGGCTGTCGTCTTAGGCGGTGATAGAGACCGGGGGGGGGGGAGGGGGGGGGAGGAATAAGGAGCTCCCTGCACTTAAGTCCTTTTTTTTTTTTTTTTTTTTTTTAGTTTTATTATTAACAGGTGTGTGTATGATCCGGCTCTTAGGTCGGTTGATGGTTTTATGGAGGCTGGAATTGGTAGTGGCGACACCAAGTTTCCCAGTTTTTAGATATTTTATGTTTTTGATTGGCAGTTATCGCAGAAGAGATGTCATACACATAATTTAGTCGGATTTTGTCCATGAGGTTCTTTTCAGACGGGCAATTGGTTGATTTCCAATTGAGCGCTATAAGAGCTCTAGCTGCCAGTATCACCTGTGCGGCCAGTGCCTTCTCCTGCTTCGTCCAGCTGGCGGGAAGATCCAACCAGAGGCAGGACCCAAACTCCAGCGGGAATGATATCTACTTTGCTAAGAACCTAGCGACCTCCAACCACAATGGCTGAATAAGGTCGCATCATGCCTTTTTGGGCTCGACACCTCCAGCATCTGTCAGAAGTACTTGGGTATATTTTGCTAAGTTTGTCCGGTGTCAGATACCATCGGTACATTAGTTTTCTGTGAGCTTCCATATGGGAGTAGCATGCAGTATGACCAGTCAGTGCATTGACCAGTGCTAGCCATTTGTGGGGAAGAAGAGTTGTCCCACTTTCTTTTTCCCATTGGGACATAAATGATAGGCACGGGGACAGTGGGAAGTTCGATATTGCTTTGTAGCACCTTGAGAGCAATTTAGGCCTAAGGGGGCGTTTCCAACATGTCATAAGGAGATCACATTGCTGATTAGGTTCCCCTGCCTTGCCCTCTGTGGTCCTATCTACATGCTCCAATAATGCACTTTTAATTTGGAGGTAAGGGAATACATATCTAGGGGCTAGGCTATACTCCTGTTGGAGCTCAGCAAATGGAGTGATTTCCGTACCAGTAAATAGTTGGGAGATACTAGTGATGCCTGCTTCTGCCCATGTGGATAGTGGGAGCCATGGTAACACTGTGGACATGGCGTTTAATGGAGCCAGTCTATGAAATCTGGGAGTCTTAGTCTGAATTGCTCGAAACTTATCCCATACGTGTACGGTCAGTTTTGTTGTAGACAGGAGCGTACGTGCCTTCCCCCGTTTAGCTGGTGGGGACCACATGTACTCTAGGAGTGTCTCATTAGGCCATTGTTTGCGTTCCATGTCGACCCAAAGCAGTTGCCCCTTGTCTGCGTGGAGATTTACTGCCTGGGACAATATGGCTGCCAAGTGATACATGGCCACCTGCGGTACCCCCATCCCTCCCATCTGGAATGGTCTGTACAAGGTGTGACTCGCTACTCTCGCACGTTTGTTCCCCCATATAAAGCTATTAATAATGGACTGGGCTTTTTTACAAAAACTTTGTGGAATAGGTACAGGCAACATACGAAATAAGTACAGTAATTTAGGTAGGGCCATCATTTTCACTGCATTAACTCTCCCTGCCCATGAGAGCATCACGTCTTTCCAGGAGTTCAGGTCTTTGCGAATTATTTCTAAGAGAGGGATATGGTTTAGTTTGTATATAGTGTGTATTGATTTGGCAACTCGCACTCCCAAATAGGTTACCGACTCCGTCCTCCAATCGAAATCGAAGGCCTTTTTCAATTCCTCAGCGCTCTTCAAAGGGAGATTAATTGGCAAGGCTTGTGTCTTAGCCGTATTAAGTTTGTAATACGAGATAGAGCCGAAAGATTGTAGGATGGGCATAAGGTTTGGAAGTGATACCTCTGGCCTTGTCAGTGTCAGCAGAATGTCATCGGCGAACAATGAGAGTTTGTATTGATGGTCATCAACATTGACTCCGTCAATGTTTGGGTTCTGTCTAATGACCTGAGCTAAAGGTTCTAGACATATTATAAAAAGCAGGGGAGACAAAGGGCATCCCTGTTTCGTTCCATTCGAAATTGGGAAGGGTGGGGGAGATTAATCCAGCGTTAGTGACACTAGCTTCTGGGGAGGTGTATAAGGCCATAATCGCTGTTATGAATGCGGAAGGAAAGCCAAATGTGTCTAGTGCTGATTTCATGTATAGCCAATTGAGCCTATCAAAGGCTTTTTCCGCGTCCAATGCAAGCAGCAATCCTCCCAGTTTGTTAGTGTTGAAACCCTCCAGGACGTTAAGAAGAATTGTCTGAGCCCTGTCTGCCTTTGACAAAGCCAGATTGGTTATAGTGGATTAGAGTGGGGAGTAAGTGTTTGAGTCTAGTTGCCAGGATTTTTGCATATAGTTTGGTGTCAATATTCAATAGGGATATCGGGCGGAAGTTAGCGCATGCTGTGGGTTTTTTCGCCCGGTTTAGGTAGTGTGACTATGTGAGCTCGTAGCATTTCGCCTGGTAATTTACCTTGTGTTAAACCTTCGTTAAACAGAGATACTAAATGTGGGATAAGAGCAGTTTGGAAGGTTTTATAGTATATGGAGGAGAGTCCATCTGGTCCTGGCGATTTAGCATTGGGTAAATCTTTAATCATTTGCGTAACTTCCTCAACGGAGATTGGTTTAATCAGGTCAGGGATCTTATCAGTGGGCAGCGAAGGTAGCTGGATTGTTCCTAGAAATTTGTTTATCTGTTCTTGTGTTGGTTGGGATGTCAGGTTATCATCTTTAAGATTATAGAGTGTGCGGTAAAACTGAGCAAATTCCTGTACTATTTTATCAGGGTTTATTATTTTCTGACCCGGGGGGTTGTGAACGTAAGCTATTTTGGTTGCTAGGTGTCATGCCTTAACTATGGTATCCTCTTACTTCCTGGTTCCACAGAGCTTAGCCACACCCCTTTATGACACGGTCTCCCTATTTAATCCGACCGCACCAGCTGATCGAGGCTGGATTATTGAACTACGTTCCGTACTCACGAACCGGTTACAACATCGTTGTGAAAACCCTCTGTTACCGGACCGGACTAGAAGACTTCAAGTTCCCTTCACTTCTCCTCATCCACGACTAAAGCTGAACTCTCTCCTTCCAGGATAACCGCCTCTGAGGAGATCTCGGGAACCAGTGTTCTATGTGCCGGAAGCTAAGTAAAACCTCTGTGATAAGCGTTGCATCTCAAAGCTGTTATTTCCTGTCTCCAAAGTCCTTCGATAAAACAAACCCGTTACAGCTAACTTCAACTCATACTTTATCTCAGTTAGCTGCATCTGTCTTGCTACAGTTAAAGTCTATGGAACAGCTATTGTAACTTCTTATCACCTAATTCATTAATACTACTAAGAGACTCTTTCTGATTCAGTGTTTGCTAATTACTACCGTTTACTACTTAAAGCTACAGTGCCTGTAATTGTGGACTTCAGTTATCGTTTACTACTTAAAGCTACAGTGCCTATAATTGTGGACTTCAGTTATCGTTTACTACTTAAAGCTACAGTGCCTGTAATTGTGGACTTCAGTTATCGTTTACTTCTTAAAGCTACAGTGCCTGTAATTGTGGACTTCAGTTATCGTTTACTACTTAAAGCTACAGTGCCTATAATTGTGGACTTCAGTTATCGTTTACTACTTAAAGCTACAGTGCCTGTAATTGTGGACTTCAGTTATCGTTTACTACTTAAAGCTACAGTGCCTGTAATTGTGGACTTCAGTTATCGTTTACTACTTAAAGCTACAGTGCCTGTAATTGTGGACTTCAGTTATCGTTTACTACTTAAAGCTACAGTGCCTGTAATTGTGGACTTCAGTTATCGTTTACTACTTAAAGCTACAGTGCCTGTAATTGTGGACTTCAGTTATCGTTTATTAATTAAAGCTACAGTACCTGTAATTGGACTTAAAGTCAATACCTTTTACTTTTGATAATAAATATTCAAACTAACAAATCCTCGCCCGACAAGCGATAACGACCGCATAAATGGGAAGAAACCATCGGACATCACAGGCTAGTCAGCCCTCCAGCACCCCGAAGGGGGCACAACACTCAGCCATGAGGCAATTTCTCGTGCCGCCGGCCGAGCCGCCAGCCCAGGCCTCAAATGACTCCGAGGCCTCAGGCCTCTCCCGCCCGACCTCACCACATGTCGAGCACCCAGGGGGAAACAACACCCATCACCCCCAGCCTGAATGGATCGAGATGATCCGAAACCTGCCAACTAAAGCCGATTTAAAAGAGGCCAACGCCGCCTTACACAAGTCCCTCTCAGAGGAACTGCGCACCATGCGGGAGGACATCCAGGGCACCCAACAGAAGGTGGCCCAACTAGAAGCCGACTGCGACCACATGGCAGCGGCACAATCCGCAAATACCTGCAAACTCCAACAGCAGGGAGCCCAGCTACGGCAAATGGCGCAGCATATTGAAGATCTCGATAACCGTGGGCGGAGGCAGAACATACGGATCAGGGGTATGCCAGAGGACTTAGATCAAACCACCCCTATCAGGGACACGTTGTCCGAGCTTTTCAACAACCTCCTCGGCCGACCGCCAACCACTCACATAGAATTCATTAGGGCACATAGAGCCCTCAGGCCGAGAGGACCCCCAGATGCCCCCCCTAGAGACATTATTTGCTGCCTTGCCCACTTCCAGACAAAGGAAGACATCCTACACAGAGCCAGAGACACCAAACAAGTGATCTCCAATGGGGTAGAGGTACAACTGTTCCCCGACCTATCACCAGCGACTCTTGCCTACAGGAGAGCAATGCGCCCTCTCACACGGACACTGCAGTCCAACAAGGTCCGATACAGATGGAACTTCCCTACGGGCCTACAAGCAACCACACAGAACGGTCCTTTCACTGTGAAAAGCGAGGAGGACATGGAAGACCTCCTGAGAGAGCTACACCTCACGCCAGTCCAAATGACCTGGCCAGACCCCCTGAACTTTTACTCCTCTCCACAGGGGCCGAACCCCCCAGCCCCAAGCCAACAGCAACGAGTGAGGAGGCCCCGACAACAAGCTACGAGACCGTCTGGCGCACCACACTAACGGCCCGAAGCAGATATTGCCCGAGATTGGACATTGTGAAAGACTTGGCCTAACACTACACGGCCCTCCTGAACACCCCCGACCACATGCCCCCCCGAGACACTGCCTGACCTATTCACCACACGGAACCAGCACAGCACTGTGGAACTGTTACTGTAAGCGACCCTCCTGACGGGCCGCGCCACCGCACCAGCAGAACCATCGAGAACTGGGGTGGACTAATACCGGTGGACTAATACTAACACTGCCAGACTTGACATACAGAACTGCTGAGAGCCCAGGCTCACACTAATACCGCCAGACCTGGCATACAAAACTGCTGAGAGCCCATGCTCGCAAGTACACCGGGGCCGAAAAGGAGGGGGGGGGGGAGGGGGGAGCCTGACTCCCTGGCTGGGGCCTGTCGCCGCCAGCCACCCGGCCAGTAACGACCCTCGGCGAGCGGGCCGGGAGGGGTGGTGCCGGCGGGCCACACCTGGGGAGGGGGTTCCGGGGTGACCCGGAGATACTGGAACCCGGGGTAGCCAGACACAGACTAGACAAAACGCTGATGAAGTGATGACAGGGACCCACGGGGCCAGCACACACAGAGGGGCGACGACATTGGGGGTGACCTCAAGCCCACTCAATAGGCACACCCCGGAGCCAAGACGAAGCGGCCAGACCGCTGACGGACAGGGAACACACATCACACACTACCCGCTGCAGTAGAGACCAAAAGGACGGGGGAGATCGTGCGGGAGGGGGAGGCGAGGGAGGGATCCGGGTTGAGGCACAGAGTAATAGGCCTATACAGGCAAGCTTCACGATGACCAAAGCTAGTGGGCCAAAACTATGTTATAGTTTTGATAGACTCGTTGTCTAATTCATGTAATGTTAATGTTCATGTTTTAATGATGTTTTCGATGTTGTTGCTAAATTTCGATGACCTTACTCCCACACAGGCCGTGAGGCCACACAACCTCGGGCGAGGATTAAGACACCAGCCACAGATGAGACGCGCATTGGAGCCACAGGGGATCGACACGGGTCTGTGACGGCAGTAGGTGACCAAGGAGAGATCCGACGGTTACGGACCGGACTCAGACGTTGCCCGCTAGGTGAGCCTTGACCTCCTTTCACTACCCCACGGGACGAGGCGTCAATCCAAGGTGCGCTGCCCACACGGGTCACAAGTGGAACCGTGCGCCGCAGCTCCCCGACGCCTACACCCAGACGCCACCGCAAGGTGACGAGACCTATACACCCCCCCCCAACCCCGTCCCTTCCCTTTACTCCACGCCTCTACACCCCCCCCTCATCCTACACCCCCCACTACTGACGGAGAAGCCCCACCAGGCAAAACATGGCACTGACCCCCGCCCCCCTCACTATCTTGACTGTTAACGCCAGGGGACTTAACCAGCCCGAAAAACGAACTGGAGCCCTGAGGGACTTTCATGCCCACAGGGCCTCAGTGGTCATGATCCAGGAGACGCACTTTAGGAAAGGAGACAGACCGAAACTGACGGACCACCACTACCCGCATGGATACTTTAGCGACTTCCAAGGAGGCAAATCTAGAGGGACTGCCATCCTCATTAACAAACGAGTGCCGTTCCAGGAGGGGGGGTGCCTCACCGACGACGACGGTAGATACCTCTTCCTCAAGGGCAAGATAGCTGAGCAGACCTACACATTTGCAACCATTTACGCTCCTAACAGACGACAGTGCCGCTTCCTCCTCCAGACACTACGCAAACTCCACACGTTCGCTGAGGGGACACTGGTACTAGGGGGGGACTTCAACATCACACTGGACCCAACCTGGGACTGCTCCTCCGGCACGTCCCATACCTCACCACAACAGCTACAATCCCTCAAATCACTCCTTAGGTCACACCGGCTGGTAGACTGCTGGAGAGCTCATCACCCCGACGAAAAGGACTACACACACTTCTCCCACCCACACCAGACATACTCCAGAATAGATCATTTCTACACCACACAATACGCGCTACCCCTAGTAGAAGACGCAACGATTGGTGTGGCGACGTGGTCGGACCACGCACCCGTTACCCTACGCTTAAAATCCCCGCTTTACCGACCCTCCATTATTAAATGGAGACTCAATGAGTATCTCCTGACCAGAACGGACCTCACGAACCACATCGGAGGGAAAATCAAGGACTATTTCCTAGACAACCCCCCAACAGAGACGTCCCCGACGATTAGATGGGAAGCCCACAAAAGCGTGATTCGGGGACACTTTATACAACAAGGGGCCCTACTCAAAAAACGATCCGAGGCCCGCCTGACCCAGATCCTGACAGACATACATCACGAGGAAGACCTAAACAAACACTCACCACTCTCCACACACCAAACGAAACTCCTGCAGCTGAGACGCGAGTTAACCTCGCTGCTCCACTCTAAGTTCCACAGGGACGCGATAAGACACAAAGCGTTCTTTTCCATACACGGGAACAAGAGCGGAAAACTTCTGGCCAAAATGCTTACCAAAAAGAGACAGCTCACATACATCGACAAAATTAGAGACAAAAATGGTAAACTCCATCGCCTCCCGACCGACATACTGACCGCTATAAGGACGTACTACACTGACCTCTACTCCCTACCACAACCACACACAGAGACGGCGAAAACACGACTACGAGACAAAATACGCACATACCTCACCACTCACACATCCCCGACTATAGACGACACAACGGCAGCACTGCTAGACGAACCTATCACTCTGACAGAGCTGGCACAGGCGATTAAACAAACTAAACCAGGCAAGAGCCCGGGCCCTGACGGCCTCCCACTAAAATACTACAAGACCTTCTCGGACAGTTTATACCAGCCACTAGTAGACTCCTTTAACGCGGTGAGAGAGGGCCAACTCATCCCCAAACAAGCCCTGACAGCCCACATCACCATAATCCCCAAGGAGGGTAAGGATGGGGAACATTGCGGGAACTACAGGCCAATTTCCCTCATCAATTGCGATGTCAAACTCCTTGCAAAGATCCTGGCGTCGCGGCTACAGTCGCACATCCCCAGACTGGTCCACCCAGACCAGGTCGGGTTTGTGGGAGGTCGTGAGGCCAGGGACAACACCATCCGCACACTCACCCTCATGCACGGCAGGGGGGTGGGAGCCGGGGGCCTTCTCCTCCTGTCCACGGACGCGGAGAAGGCCTTCGACAGAGTCGGTTGGACATACCTTTTCGACACCCTGACACACGCGGGCCTGGGTACCCACATGATGCGATGGATCACTGCTCTATATCATGAACCGACGGCACACGTCCTGGTTAACGGTGCGCTGACCCCCGAACTCACAATCCATAACGGCACCAGACAGGGCTGCCCCTTATCCCCGCTTTTGTTCGTCCTAGCCTTAGAACCGTTCTTGACACATATCAGAAACAACATTGACATCACAGGCATCACGACGGGCGACGTCCACCATAAAGTGGCCGCCTTCGCAGACGACCTGTTATTCTTCATCACCAACCCAGAAATAACCTTGCCCAACATCCAACAGGCCTTTAAGGAATTCGGAGAGATCTCCAACCTAAAAATTAACTATACTAAATCCCACATCCTAAACGTCAGTATCCCCAAAAAACGCGCTGACCCCCTACGCCAGAGCTTCCCATTCCAATGGGCAGACCAAAAAATCAGGTACCTAGGAACCTGGCTGACTAGGGATAGCAAAGACCTCTTCCAAGCCAACTTCGCCACCACACTCACCACCTTCCAGAAAGACATGAAAGAATGGGCACACCCACATATATCCTGGCTCGGGAGAGTCCAAGTCATCAAAATGAATTTCCTCCCACGCCTACTATACCTTTTTCAAACCATCCCAATTAAACTCCCCGGGGCGTTTTTTGCCACACTAAACACAGCCATGATCAAATACATCTGGGATGGTAGACGTCCCAGGATGAAAACCACCACTTTAATGAAACCAAAAAACATGGGGGGCCTAGCACTGCCGGACTTCCGCTTATATCACACGGCCACACATCTCCAGAGGGTGATGGAATGGACGAAAAGCGGAGTCCGCAAAATGTGGAAAATAGCGGAGGAATCGGAAGCGGGCATGCCGCTTGCAACCATACCCTGGGGCAGGAAGGACCCAGACACCCGAGCCATGTCCCCATATATTAAATCCACTCTGGACATATGGCGCAAAACGGCGAAAACACATAGCTTGGCGCCCTACCCATCCCCCCTGACACCTCTGGTACATAACGCAGACTTTAAACCGGGCTTCGACCCGAAAGCATTTCAAAACACCCCCCAGACCCCGATTCCGAGACTGCATCACATCATCACCAACGGCAAATGCACACCACTAGCAACCATGCTAGGGGGTGAGACACCCACCTTCACACAATGCTTCAAACACGCACAACTTACCGCCTTCATACGCACCCTACCACAAGGCACCGCACTCACCAGGACCCGGACAGCATTCGAGACACTGTGCGATAGCCCAGACCCACTGCCACACGGTGTCTCCCTCATATACACACTACTACTTACAGGGACACCCACTGCTAAACCTCTATTCATGGGGAAATGGGAAGCGGCACTGAACACGACGTTCACAGACGCAGAATGGGAGCAGATATGCTACCTCACTCACCACTGCTCGACACACAGCAAGACCCAGGAGACAGCATTCAAACTCCTGACAAACTGGTACCGCACCCCACACCTCCTTCACAACATAGACCCAGAACACACCAACCTCTGCTGGAGGTGCGAGAAGGAAACAGGGACCGCAATCCACATATGGTTGGAATGCGAAACAATTAGACCATACTGGGAAGACATACACAAAATTGTAAAGATGTTCTCGGACGCCCCCCCCCCCCCCTGGAACCGGCAGCAATGCTCCTCCACCACACCACAGTATCTAGATCCAGATACAAGAGATCTATGACGGTTAGGATACTAAACGTAGCTAAACAGATAGTCCCCCTTTACTGGAAACAAAAGACCGCACCCCCGCTGAGGGTATGGTTCGCCAAGATGGAAGAACTTAGGGCAATAGAAAACCTGCTCATGTCAACCTCTGACAAACCCCAGACCTACGCTGAGACCTGGACAAAGTGGCTCCTTGAAACCGCCAAGGACACCTTCCTGGACAAGCTCAAGGACAGAGACACGACTGAACCCCGACCCCCCCTCCCCCTTCCCATCACAGCTTAGACTGAACGCGACTCGAGACTGAAACCCAGGACCAGACCACCCTGGAGCTCCAATGCGCACCTCCATTCTACCACAATAAAGACACGTTCACTCTGCGATGCTACCTCCACAGTAGTACTCAACACACCACACTTCCAGACACAGGTTTAAGCATCTACCACAGCGGTCGCACACAACGGCCCGCTGCGACACACATAGCAAACAGATCCCGAACGGGAAGGAGACCTACTACCAAGCACTGCAACACTCCTCCCAGGAGGTGAATACTACCATGAGTCTCGAACACACAATAGGGACGCAACTAATTCATGTACACTGAACACGACTAACACAACGCTGCATACCCACACGCTGTACGGGACCTGCGTGTCCGACACTAAAAGGGGCCTGCGAGCCCAACTGGACATGCAAAGTACTGCCCTCCACAAGGGACAGGGCACACAGTATGCTCTTGCTCAAGCACCTGTGATATTGTATCAACCTAACTACTCACCCATGAGGGCCTGCGAGCCCGAGACCTTCTGTTACTGAAAGTTAAACCTGTCTGCATATTCTAATATGACTAGAGACCTGCGAGTCTCCGAACCTCGAACGTAAACAAAACAAAAATAAAAATTATATTTACAAAAAAAAAAAAAAAATATTCAAACTATAAGAAATCTGCAGTTGTGTTCCTTCATAACAAATGTTTAGACGTGACAGAATAATCCAGCCATTGTAATGGATCCAGCAGATTTCGATTCTACGATAACTACGCTGAATCAACGAGTCAATACACTAGCCCAAGGTTTGCAAGACCTTCAAGTTACTAATGAAAGACTTCTCACTTATGTCAAAGACTTACAGACACATCCTCCTCATACTGTTCTGCACTCACTTAGCGATCCTGCTGTATGTAACCCTGAAAAATTCTATGGTGATCGTTCCAAATATAAAGAGTTTTTTTATTCCTGCAAATTATTGATTGCTTTAAAACCTAGATCTTATCCCACAGAAAGATCTAAGGTTTATTCAGTTATCTCATTTCTGAGAGGTGAACCTATGTCCTGGGCCCATTCCTTTTTGGACAATGATGACCCCATCTTAGATTCACTGGAGGAATTCCTTAAAGCCATGTCTCTTCTCTATGAAGATGCATACAAACAAAATACTGCTGAATTAACAATTAGAACCTTGCTACAAAACCATAGACCCGTTGAAGATTATATTGCTGAATTTAAAAGATGGGCAGCAGAAACGCAATGGAATGACATCGCATTGCGCAACCAGTTTCGAATCGGCTTATCTGACGCTGTTAAGGATGAACTATCCAGAATAGAACTCCCTACTACTTTGAATGCTCTAATTCATCTATCGATCAGCATTGACAGAAGGCTTAGAGAAAGAAAGACCGAAAAGGCTCTCTCAACTTCAACTGGGAAAAAATCATTTCATCCTCCAAAGCCTCCTGACAACCCATCTGACCCAATCGAACCTATGGAAATAGGGATATTAAGAAGTCCCCTCACTCCTGAAGAGAAAAATCGAAGACGTATATTAAACCTCTGCATGTATTGTGCCTCTCAAGTTCATTTAGTCTCTGATTGTCCTTTATTGAAACGGATAAAAGGCAGTAGGCAGTCTCATGCCTCTTCCATCCTAAGTGTACTTCCCTCTACAGCAAATACTCAAATGTCCCCTATCGTTCTTGTATTACAGTGGGACAATAAAAGAATTATAACCAAGGCTGTTATCGATTCCGGTGCAAATGGAGTATTCATCGACTCAGCCTTTGTAACAAAGAATAAAATTCCTTGTGTTCGTAAAAGAACTTCTGTGCCTGTTAAAGTGATTGACGGGTCCCTCATTTCATCGGGACCAATACTTCATTAATCCATCCCTCTAAAAGTAACCATCAATCATACTCATACTGAAAGTCTTATATTTGATGTTATCTCATCACCATTTTTTCCTATTATATTAGGGATCAACTGGTTAAGGAACCACAACCCTCAAATCTCATGGTTTCCCTTCTCTCTTGCCTTCAATTCCGATTATTGTAAGAAAACATGCTTGCAACGTATTCCAATTCTTCAGTCTACTAAAGAACCAGCTAAAACCTCATGTTGTTCTGACACCGAACTGGAGTTTCCTCCTCCTACAATCATTGGAATCTTATCTTCTCTTATTGACGACATTAAAGATCTCAGTGAAGATGCTCTTGAACTTCCTAAATCAATGAAATTATCCAAGAAAAACGGTCTCTACTATTTTAAAGACCGGATTTATGTACCTCCCTCTTTCAGAATTAAAGTACTTGAATTTATTCATGATTCTCCTCTGGCAGGTCATCCAGGTATGAAAAAGACCCTTGAATTGTCTAAGAGATACTATTGGTGGCCTCGTCAAGACCGAACTATTGAATCTTATGTCAAATCTTGTTCTATATGCCAAAGATCCAAACATGTCCATCATCGACCATTCGGTCAATTATTGAATTTACCGATTCCTGAACGGCCTTGGCAATCCATTTCTATGGACTTCTTGGTGGTACAACCTCCTCCCTCCTATGAAATCGGTGATCTTGTCTGGCTTTCCTCAAAGAACATCTCTACAAACCGTCCATCAAAGAAATTAAGTTCCCTTTTTCTTGGTCCTTTTCCAATAATATCGGTTATCAACCGTAATGTTGTTAAATTGAAACTTCCACCTACTTTGAAGCTACACCCTGTTTTTCATGTGTCCTTGCTAAAGCCTCATCATCCTGACCCTTTCCAAAGAAATGTCACTACTTCTCCTGATCCCATATTGGTCCAGGGTGAAGAAGAATACGAAATTCAAAGTATACTGGATTCAAGGATCCATCGTGGCTCTTTACAATACCTCATCAGATGGAAAGGATATGGAATTGATGAAGATACATGGGAAAACTCCTCTGTCGTTCATGCTGACAAATTGATTTCCCAATTTCACAAGCGTTACCCTTCTAAACCAAGTCAATAGCACCCAGAGGTTGCTCATTAAGGAGGGGGTACTGTCATGCCTTAACTATGGTATCCTCTTACTTCCTGGTTCCACGGAGCTTAGCCACACCCCTTTATGACACGGTCTCCCTATTTAATCCGACCGCACCAGCTGATCGAGGCTGGATTATTGAACTACGTTCCGTACTCACGAACCGGTTACAACATCGTTGTGAAAACCCTCTGTTACCGGACCGGACTAGAAGACTTCAAGTTCCCTTCACCTCTCCTCATCCACGACTAAAGCTGAACTCTCTCCTTCCAGGATAACCGCCTCTGAGGAGATCTCGGGAACCAGGGTTCTATGTGCCGGAAGCTAAGTAAAACCTCTGTGATAAGCGTTGCATCTCAAAGCTGTTATTTCCTGTCTCCAAAGTCCTTCGATAAAACAAACCCGTTACAGCTAACTTCAACTCATACTTTATCTCAGTTAGCTGCATCTGTCTTGCTACAGTTAAAGTCTATGGAACAGCTATTGTAACTTCTTATCACCTAATTCATTAATACTACTAAGAGACTCTTTCTGATTCAGTGTTTGCTAATTACTACCGTTTACTACTTAAAGCTACAGTGCCTGTAATTGTGGACTTCAGTTATCGTTTACTACTTAAAGCTACAGTGCCTATAATTGTGGACTTCAGTTATCGTTTACTACTTAAAGCTACAGTGCCTGTAATTGTGGACTTCAGTTATCGTTTACTACTTAAAGCTACAGTGCCTGTAATTGTGGACTTCAGTTATCGTTTACTACTTAAAGCTACAGTGCCTATAATTGTGGACTTCAGTTATCGTTTACTACTTAAAGCTACAGTGCCTGTAATTGTGGACTTCAGTTATCGTTTACTACTTAAAGCTACAGTGCCTGTAATTGTGGACTTCAGTTATCGTTTACTACTTAAAGCTACAGTGCCTGTAATTGTGGACTTCAGTTATCGTTTACTACTTAAAGCTACAGTGCCTGTAATTGTGGACTTCAGTTATCGTTTACTACTTAAAGCTACAGTGCCTGTAATTGTGGACTTCAGTTATCGTTTATTAATTAAAGCTACAGTACCTGTAATTGGACTTAAAGTCAATACCTTTTACTTTTGATAATAAATATTCAAACTATAAGAAATCTGCAGTTGTGTTCCTTCATAACAAATGTTTAGACGTGACACTAGGCTACGTTTTTTAAGTCTGGATGCAAGTACTTTCCCTGCTCTGTTTCCCTGCTCATAAAATTTTGCTTTAAGTCTTCTTAGGAAGAAGTTCGTTTTAGCCACTTCTAGTTCTTGAAGTTGCGCTCGTACGTCTGTAATCTCTCTAAGGTGCATCTTTGAGGGTGTTTGTTTATTAAGTGTGTTTAGTGTTGTGAGGCAGCTAGTGAGGTTTATATATTTGGCTATACGCGCGGCTTTGGCCCTACTCACGTGCATAATTAGTACTCCCTAATGTATGCCTTATTGGCTAGCCACAGAATTTCTGTGGGTGTGTCTGGTTGAGAATTGGTCAAAAAATAAACCTCCAGTTCTCTATGTAGGTCTTCTAATACTTGGGGGTCACTGAGCAAGCTTTCGTTAAGCCGCCAAGTTCCTCTCCCTTTAGCAGGGAATTGTTCGTTCAGGTGGAGAATAATCGGTGCATGGTCCGACCACGTTATAAAGCCTATAGTTGTGTTGACAACGTTGCTAATCAAGGAGGTTGGTATTAAAAAGCGGTCTATTCGGGAGTACGAGTTATGTGCCACTGAGTGAAACGTGAAATCCTTTTCTTGCGGATGTGTCACCCTCCATGGGTCTATAAAATTCTGCTCTAAGAGAAGTTGATTGAGGTGCCCGAGGTTGTTTTCCTGCCCGTCTCAGTAGATGCTTTCACTGTGTGTGCTGAAGATGTATCAAGTTGAGTACCTAGAATGGAATTCGTGTCCCCACCTATCACTACGTCCCCCAATCTGCCTTCGTCCAGTGCATTAAAAATATTGAGGAGAAATGTAGCTTGTGCTGTATGAGAGCCATAGACGTTAATTAAGGTGTACGGGGCATTATTCGGCAAACATTGTATAATTAAGTATCTTCCCTGTTTGTCTGTACGCTTTTTTACTAGTTCGAACGCCACATCTTTCCCAATAAGGATCGACACCCCCCGCTTCTTTTTAGAGAAACAGGAGTGGAAGTCTAAAGGATACAGAGGGGAGTTAAATTTAGGTATTTTACCCCATTGGAAATGGGTTTCTTGGAAGAATACAATTTGGGCTTTAGCCCTTTTCGCTTCCAATAGTGTCAGTCTCCGTTTATTCGGGGAGTTGAGTCCTTTAGTGTTCAATGATAGAAACGTCAACACCATTTTATTACGTACAACTTACTATGCTGTCCAGTATTGCTAAATTGCAGTTCTTTCTCCTTTGAATTAGTCCCCCTGTCAGTTATCACCTCCCCGGGGCTCTGGGTACAGGCCTCCCTATGTGTCCGCACTATGATTCCCTCGAACAAGACAAAGATAAAAAACTTGAGATAGAAGAACTTAAGATCAAAATAACAGAAAAAACTTATATACAGTTGCCCAAAAAACATGTGACGAGCACACGGTAGGCAATTAGTATTGGTGACGTATACTGCATACGTCTGAGGTGCATCTGCTTTAACAATTGAGTGAAACTCAATTGTCATGAGACGTTCGATGCCCATGTGGAAATGCGTTTCTATAAGTATTTATATTGTATTTAAGTATTTAATGGGATTCTGAAATGTTTGTACAGCCATTAGCTTTTTAACCAAATGGCTACAATCTTTATAAATTGCAAGTTTGATGAACTCATTTTTTCAAGTGTCCCTGTCAGTTTAACCCTGCAATTGTAATTATTGCCGTTATTGAGAAACTGCGATTATTGCATTGCAGGTTAACTCCACCTCTAGTGGCTGTCTACCAGACAGCCACTAGAGGCATTTCTGGGTCATTAGGCGACTTTTGGTGGCACATTATGGTATTACTGTATTATTATATGTTCAGTGATTACACTGTGACTTATGCTGTACTATTATACTTGACACCCCTCTCTTCCCTCTTTTCCTTTCTGTACCCCACTCCTTTTTTTAGAAAAACAAATAAACATACAAATGGTAAAAAAAAAAAAAACATATGCATAATATAAAATGATCTATATATTTTGCACTACACTCATAGGAGCATTTTACCACTTATTACAGTCACAGATCATGTGAGAACAAATATCCAATAGAGGAAAAAACAAGAGTAACAGCAAAAAATATCTGTTAAATATATAACTGTAGAGTTGTTTGTTTCCCTTTTCCCCCTCGCTTGCTCACTTCTCACGTGATCTGTCAATAAAATCCATATTTTGTGACTGTCCCCTAATCATCAATCATCCTTTTTTCCATTAGTCATCTCTTTTTTGGTGGCTGAATTCAAAATCATGACAGAAACCCACATGATCAGCCATTGCGTGTTTTAGCTGGTTCGGGATTTGGATACAATTTGTGAATTTGACAGATTACCGATCATCCCAAATTTGATCAAATTGCAGTTCTGACAGAATGAATGAATCGCCAAGTCTAGTAATTGACCTGTGCTGTATTATACAAGCTGGTAATATTTAATGGAAAAAAAAACAAAGACTATCATACATGTTACTGTTGGTGCTGTCGATTCAACAGAGGGTGAAAAGGCCAGTTCAAAACTACTAGTAATTGTAACTCAAAAATGAAGAAATTCCTCTTGGCTCCAAATGATCAAACAGATTCATCATTATATCAACAATCTAGTATTAATTTTGTCCATTTCATCTTCCAATGTCATCCTTGATAAAAGCATCAGTCTTTTAAAGGTAAATACTGAATGTGTCAGAGCATTCCATGTATTTATCATTCTCTCTTTGAAGATCCGTCCCATTGCTGTTGGTGAAATATTTTCCTCAACCCAAAATAGGTGATCAATGTTTTTATATTTCTTGTAATGAGCAGGTCACTTGAAAACTGTTTATTATATGTCAACATATACCTTTCAAAACAATTTTTTTAATAGTGTAAAGCAACCCTTTTTTGGCATTCTCAGCTTCCTTGTCTGTCTTTCGATGTCCAGCTTTAATTTAGTAGACCTTGATATGTTACCACTGAATTTTAGTAGAACATGTTTTTATTTATAAAAAAATGAATCAATGACCCCTTTAAAACATATTTTTTTATATGCAACTATTCCCAAATCCTTCTCGTTGATTTCCAGGGCTATCCTCACAATTGGCATGCTCCTGGGCAACACATATTTGCAGGTTTTCTTAAACTCCTGTCACAGCTGATCATCTACTTCTTCACCCAGAGATGAAGAATCTGTCCATGAAAATCTGCCAATGTATCTAATCTCTGAGAGGCTGTGCTCTTCCACCAAGAGATGACGCCAATCTGCCTATTTATCTTGAATTTGTCCATATGCCATCAGACTCTGAGAGCATTCTCATTTTGCCTTTCTGCCATGAGAACTGGCCTTTTCACATTGAGACTTCCCATTTACCAAGACTCTAAGAATATGCTCATTTGTCCCATCCAGAGAACCAGTCAAGTTTTTTTCTACTAAGCCAACAAGGGCTGGGTTATACTGTGCTGCACCGTTTTTTCTTTTTCTTTTTTCGTTATATACATTTGTGCTAACATTGGTTAATATTGCATAAAAAACAAAGAACAACTAAACATGGCCGCAGTACAGGCTTAGCAGAGTATTGCCAAGTAAGATACAAAAAGATATTACTAAGACGCAAACATCAGGCAGTCATCATAAAAAAACAGTTTGCATTAAAGTACGAAATATGTGTTTTTTGTATTATTATTATTATTATTTAAATTTGACAAGCAAAACGTAGAACAAAGGTTCTGAGCATGAGTTACAAGCATGATACAAGAGCACGAACAGACAGTACGGCTCACAAATCATGACTTCATCGTTTGGATTGCTAGTCTATCAAATTATTTTGTTCCCTTAAAACGAGGGACCAAGTACAAAAATAATTGTAATGCCTGATCAATACACAGTCAATGGGTGTAAATAGCATAAAATTACAGTTGACAGCCTGCAACTTTATCCTCCTTCATTTTGTTTGTAAAAAGGCAATGCAACAAAATGTACGTCGCTGTTATAATACAGTAAATTGGCCATGGCCAATCATAGTGCCAATCACAGTGCAAACGTTCAACTGCGAAATAGAACTTTAAAGTCTGTAACAATTCAACTCCGTTACTTCATCGGTACAATCAATTTGGTTCTGTTCTTCTTGTTTATATATGACAATACAAATTTCATCATGTTTACCAACGTATAAGAAGTTGAACATCACCTAGGTGCTGTCAGAGTGAGAAACAACTCAATGTGCCTCTTTTAGCCCATAGTCAGCTAGTGTCTCCCATGAAACAGTGCTTTAATTTAAAGAACCTTTTACAAAAACATCTGAGCTTCATCCAATTACATAGAGGATGAGCTGACATCAAGAACATACTAGCTGTGAACGGAGAAGCTCTTTGCACCCATAAATGGAAAATGGAAATTCTCTTAACCTAAGTTTTAACAGCAATGGGTTGTGTTAGAAAAATGGTTACATTAGCTAAAAGAATAAATAAATATAAAAAAATCAAAACTCTATAAACTATCTTTAAAAACTGGTAACTAACTAATATTAAAGATTTGTTTGGAGTTAAAGAAAATCATGTTTAATGACAGCTTTCTGTAACTTTCTTTACTTAAAATGCTTTATTTGTCTAAGGAACCTATTTTTGTAATGTGATTTACTTTGCAATGGCTACTCATCACCTTGTAGGTATCAGGGCCACCATCAGGGGATGACAACCATGACCTGCCCAGGCCCCACATTCCCCATCTGTAGCAGCGGAATTGCCGCTGGTGCAGCTGCACCGTGGCCCGCACAGCATATGTTTTCAGGGTCAGCCTGGTCAGCTTTGCCGCCCTTTAATAGCACGACCGGGGCCCCTTTAAAAATGGCAGCCACAACTAGTCCTGGAAGGAAGTGACGGCCAAAATTTCTGATGGTGGCCCTGGTAGGTATACAGCACATGTTGCACATAGGCTAGCCACCAGCCACGGATTACCTTAGAGACCCCACGAGATGGTGCCATAGACTGCTTACCAGAATACCAATCCTAAGACCCTCAACCCCCGAAGAATGACAGATAGGGTTATACTTTGGCCATGTAGTCCTTAGCTTTACTAAAAAAATTAAACGTTTCCTGTACCTATCCCTATTTAAATAAAATAGGTTATTCGAACCACTGCAGTGGCCATTAACGTTTACGCTGTAGCGTTAAGGTAAATCTCTTAGGTGAGTCCTACACTAATAATTCATTTTGCTGCCTTCAACTAAAAGGAATAATATCTAATACGATTATTCCTATGAAACCATACTAACAAGTTAACCCTTAACAGAGCACACATTGGAGTGAAAGCATTACTTCACTTTAGGTCCAAAATTACTCTAATCCAGGACTATGGTGTATAGTAACAGTATGTCATTTGCATTATGACATCCAAGGAAAAAGGGGAGTAGAACCAGTCCATAAAAGCCCATAAAATAATTTGCAGCACCAGCATGACAAACATTATATAATATGCATTTTTAACTAAAAATGTAGAATATTTATAATAATATTGACGATTTATTATTATAGCACCATCCCTAGGTGCCAGGTGTATTTTTTTCGTTTAATAAAATGGTTCAGCAGCTAGGGTTTAATAAAGGTTATAGCCTATATTTGATTGAACGCTGTTTCTAGAACAGTTGTGAAGTCAGAGATGCTTTCAGAGGAAGAGTACCTTAATTTGTCTTACTTATCAAGGAGGAATCACTAATGTACAATATTCAGCTAAGTGCTAAAGCGTCAATGGGGAACATATTCTTTTATGTGTCTATTGCGTGTTTCTGACATTTTCTATTTACAAGCTTGAAAAGTTATCTCCTGGAAGAAGAAAAAAAAAGCATATAATGGTTCAGTACTAGAGTAATAGAGAGCATTATAGCCATAATTAATACTATACATATATATTATTTTTTTTTTGCAAAACTATTTTAGAGAATATAAGGAATTTCTCTGAAATAATTTCAACAGATGGTTGTTAGAAGAAGAAAATTCTAAGTTGAGATTTTGTTTTAATTGCATTAGTCTGTGTAGATCACATTTCATGTTTTATTAAACAGCTGTGAAATCAAATGGTTTTTGCTTTAAATATCAACAAACTGATGTGCCAGAGAGTAAATAAAAGAACTGAGTAACAGCAGAAAAATAATTTGAAAAGAAGCATACCAGGGAAACCTTGGGATTTTTGTTTGTTTACCTTATTAAAACGTTTGTATTGATCTTGGGAACTGAGGAAGATTATCTCTAAATTTAAATGAGTATAAACAGATAGGTGGTTTTGGGATATGAATTATACTAGGTGTTGGTAAGGGAGATCAGTTCTAATCGGCAAGGAGTGGGTGATGGTAGTTTAGGGCAGGGCTTTCCAACCGTAGGTAATCCGAGGGCCGCATTAAAAAACAATATTTATCCGAGTGCCGCATGCAACCTGATCACACCCCTCACACACTTTGCACCTCTGATACACACTGCACTCCTCAAACACTGCACCCCTTATACCAGTATGAGGGGTGTAGTGTGTATGAAAGATGTAGTGTGTATGAGGGGTGCTGTGTGTGTGAGAGAGATTCCATGTATGTGTGAGAGAGGTGCAATGTGTGTAAGGGGTGCAGTGTATGCGTGAGAGAGGTGCAATGTGTGTAAGGGGTAAAGTGTGTGTGAGCATGCAGTTTTTTGTGTGAGGGATGCAGTGTGTGTGTGTGTGTGTGAGGGGTGCAGTGTGTATGTGAGTGGTACAGTGTGAGTGAGGGGTGCAGTGTGTGTGTGTGTGTGAGAGAGAGAGAAGGTCCATGCGTGTGTGTGTGAGAGAGGTGCAGTGTGTTTGAGGGGTGCAGTTTTTTGTGTGAGGGGTGCAATGTGTGTGTGAGTGGTACAGTGTGAGTGAGGGGTGCAGTGTTTGTGTGTGCACCATGGTGCATGGTGTGTGTGAGGGGTGCATCATGTGTGTTTTAGGGGTGCAGTGTGCGTGTGGGGTGTGGTGTGTGACTGTTGATTTAGGGCCTGTGTGTAAGTGTAATGTGTGTATAGGGCGTATGATGGGGGCTTAATTAATTAATTTATTTATATATATTTGTATCACATTTGCTCCCTCTCCCTCTTATCACCTTTCAGGGGGAGAGGCTGCACATTGATCTTTGGTGATCCAATGGGATGGTTATTTGGTCTTTACCTTCATAAGGTATAGACCATGTCACGCACTCATGAGCGCCGGTGTTTCAGATTGTTGCCACGGGTTCTGTATACATGACTCTCCCACTAAAAGCAGGACAGTTGGGCGGCATGCTGTCTCACATAAGGAACATGTACTGTAAATGGTGAGATGTTCTCATTTTTTTTTAACATAAACTTTTTTTTTTTAACAATAATTATTTAGTTATAAATAGTTTGGAGGTGGCAGTTGTCCTTTAATTGGAAAATTAATTGCAATAGTCAGGTTGCATACATTTTCCAAATATTAAACATTTAGTAACTTGAATTTTTTGAGTATGCAATGAGGTACACATGCAGAAGAATTTCAATACATATATATTCATATCTATTCAATGGTGCTTGTTTGCAACATCATTAGATAGGAATACCACCGTTTCATTCTAGTAATTCTGTAGAAAGACTACGTGCCATGAATTACTTTAGCTCATGGTGGGAGAAAAAAAATGTGAAAAAATCCTTCACCTTAATTACACAGCAAACTTAATATGACTTTACTAATTAAAGGCAATAAAGTATATACCGGTTTTAAACGGTTAGAATTTCTTATTGTATAAACCATTCCAAGAATTGTCTTATGATGTAAAAAAAGAAAGATTGCACTTTACATTCCTGAGAAGTCAGCCTTCCCTTTAGATCCATTGGGTCTTATTGTTATCAAAGCCTCTTGACTTTTTCATGAGAGCAGAGAATAAACTGGCTGCAACAGTAGCCTTAGCAACACAAAGAACTATAGCCGAGCTTTGGGTAGATGATACAATTACAGGTCTCACTATGGTTCTTTGGAATGTTGAGGAAGCAAGGGACAAGCTCACAGCTCAGATTCATGATTCTAATCATATGACACAATGTGGAACCCTTCAGTCCTTGCTAATATACTACTCTAATTAGATTTTTATTTTCCTCTTATGGACCTGACTGCCTTTGACCCTTAAGTAAAACTGATTACACTTTTCTCCTCTCCTCTTTTTTCCCCCATCTTTTCTATTATCTTTCTTCCTCTCCTTTACAAGTCTCTGGATACATTTTCTTATCTCCCTTTTCACTAATCAAATTATTTCTTTCCCTAATTTTTCATTCCCTTTTTTACTTTTCCCATCCCCTAAGCAGTTTTTTCCTGTGGTCAGGTGTCAGGGGTTTGTGAGTCTATTGCTCTTATTCCTTCAATCCTCCACTAGTCATAATTCCAGATGAGCTGAGTATAGTGAAAGTATTCCCTTTGTGTAGAGTTTCCCCAATACAATGGATGCAACCAGTCATATTGGGTAAAAGCAGCAATCTGAACTTTATTAGGCCACACTCGGCTTATTATGCAGTGCCCCTTGCATGAGATTTCTAATACAAAATCACAGGGATTTCCTCCCCACAAGCCATTGTGTTTGAGAGATAAATGAGCTCCAATTAAGCTAATCCAATTATCTCTCAAATAAGAAAACTTACATACAATTTTTACATATCACAAATATACATGACAACAGCATTGGAACCCCACAAAAATTATATTCCCGAATAGCACCGATCTGAGTGCACAACATATCCAAAAAGCACTCAGATCGGTTTGGTAAAACAAAAGTTCGTGCATATATGAACTGGCTGTGTGGTAGAGGTGGTATTGTCAATTTCAAAAGGGGTTAATTTGATTGTATAGGACGTCAGAGCTTACAACCCAAAATCCTCTTGGAAGCTGGGACCCCAGCAGAGCTACTCTGTAAGGTGTGAGAAGTCACACATAAGTGGCTTGGAAGTCTGGGACATAATTGGGTCAAGACATGATAACTTAATTTCCTGCTGGACACCAAGACACATAGCACAATAGCTTTTACATAATACACTTAACACAATAGCTTTCATCTAGCTCAACATTTTACATAATAACTCAACATTAACACAATGTACCCCCATATCCTATATATAATTTTAAAGTCTGTGACCAGGCCCATAGTCTGTGGGCAGGAGGCTAGCTGTTATGCCTCTCCAGCAAGCTGTGACACGGGAGCTTCCATGACATCGGGAAAGTGACATTCCGGTTCTTCATATTAGATATCGAATAATGGCTCTGTACTCATCGCCTTCCACTACTTCACAAGGTATTTTATTTGGGCCTTCCCTCCCTGTCTTTTTCCCTGTTGTTTTATTGACTGATTGTACCTCTATGCACTGCAAAAATATATTTCAAAAAATCTTCCTCTTGCAGGCACTCTCTCTTCCCACCCACTCTTGCGCTACCTTCCCACTTCTTTAATATAACTGTGATTGGACTGTACATGGCCCCAATGATGCCAGAGGGGGTCCGGAAGACTAGAGCTGGGAGCTTTGCTCGGCGCTGGCTTCCAGGTGAGTAATACCATTTTTTTTGCCAGTTTTGTTGCAAATAGAGAAGGGGGCCATCCGTGAAAATTACACTTTCACAAAAGGTTTATAGTAACACATTAACAATAAACTACAATTACAGTTATTAAAGAGAAATAAATAAAAGAAAAACATAGTAGGTTGCATGGAAAATATAAAAAAATATAACACAATAAGTGAGATTACATTCACTTAAATAAAAAGATAAAATCATAAAATGTTTTAAAATTAATCAAAATAAAAAATAAAAATGGTATGCATGAATAAAATAGATACTATGTTGAAAGAAAAAAAACACAATTGAAAAAAAATTGAAAAATAAACATTGAAAAAAGTACAAGAAAATAAATAAATATATATAAATAATAATATTAAAATAAAAAAATAAAATTTGAATATAAAAAAGTAAAAGTAATATTGAAAAAAAATGCAAATAAAAGAAATGAAAATGGTATGGTCAAATATTACATTTAATAAAATAAAAACTTTACCAAAAAAAAGTGCAAAATCACATATGGTTAATGGACGGAGAGAATGCTGTATGCATTCTTGAGGGTAAGGCGATATGATTGAAAAGGTTGCCACCTCAGCAAATGCTTACCTGATCAAGTGTGACTTTAATATGCTGAACGGAATTACATGAATAGCCGTAGCTATTAAGTGTAACTCATAGTGGTCAAAAAACATGGCTTAACCGATATGGACATCTATCTCCTGTCTAAGGCCACTCAGCTGTGCACACTATCTCAATGAATAAAATAAATGATGAAATGTCAGTTTGGCTGCTGTTCACCTTGTCCTTTACCTATACTCAAAGCAAGAGTAAGAAGTTATGATACAGGTACCCACATCGGGTAACCTGACATGGGTATCTGTGCTATCTGTGCTCCGGTGCTCAGTGCTCACCCATTGGATTCACACCTGTTTGAATTCACTTTGAATTTTTGACAAATTACACTTTAGTGAGTAACTCTGTCAGGGTAATTGAGAAAACTTTGAATTGAAAAAGGATAGCACAATTTATGCAAACACGTACTGATTCTTCATGCCAGCTTGGCTATGTATGTTAACCTTAATTTTGCAATTTGTAAATCAATTCTCTACATTTGAATGTTTTGTGAATAACCCTGTCTGCATATCATAGAATGCAGGGTTTTTCAGTATGCTGTTTGGATGTATCTTGTCTCAGAATGCTGGCACTTTATCCCCAGTTTTTATATTTAGACAACACAAGTGCCTGTTCCAGTGAATTATAATTGACATTTATTTATTCCATGCTTTCGTCATATTTCATTATCCTCCGTTTTTTTTTGGTTTTTTTTCATTGGGAATTTTATTGGCTGGCCCATTAAATGATTCTAAAGAAAAAAAGTGAACAGCAATTGCACAGAGCTCCTAAAACTGGTAAGGAGGAGGAGTACACATCGAGCGAGAGCATTCTAACAAAGAACACAACCACTGCTGCAAGTCTATTCACACACAAGGAAGCTTCCTCTGCTTTGCTTTCCGAGGTAATACTTTTGTCTTTAAGTGATCCCGTGAAGCCACCATTATTACACCAATTTGGAGAAAATATAGCAGTCAACCTATCTCTGTACTCATTTTCCTTTATTTTGTTTGTTTGATTGACTATGAAGAACTGCTCGTTTCTTCTGCAAGAAAAGTATTTTCAGACAGAAACCCCTCTTTCTAACAGTGAAAAAAATATGAGCAGAATGCCAGATTCAAACAGCCGGGCTGATAGAGACGAACAGCTAGCTCACATTGAGATTGCAATTCTGGTAGTGATATTCTTGATAGCTTCTGTGGGAAACCTCACTCTCATTTTGGTATTATGGCAAAGAAGGAAAAAGCTATCTCGGATGCATGTGTTTATGTTACATTTAAGTTTCGCCGACTTGGTGGTGGCCTTTTTTCAAGTTTTTCCACAACTAATTTGGGATATTACAGATGTCTTCATTGGACCAGATCCCGTGTGCAGAATCGTAAAGTATTTGCAAGTTGTTGGGATGTTTGCGTCTACGTATATGATTGTAGTCATGACTGTGGACAGGTTTCAAGCAATCTGTTATCCGATGGTAACATTTCAAAAGAAACGATCTTTGTGGAATGCTGGAGTCAGTACGAGTTGGTGTATTTCCTTCATTTTCAGCATCCCGCAGTTGTTTATTTTTTCCAAGTCGGAAATCTCACCAGGCATTTCTGAATGCTGGGCTGAATTCATTTTACCTTGGGGCCCAATGGCGTACGTAACCTGGATTTTTATTGTTATCTTCTTCATTCCAGTGGTTACACTTACTGTATGCCAGATACAAATCTGTAGAACTATACAAATGAACATATACGTGAAGAAACACATTGACCTGGAGCGTAGGGATCAACCACAAAGTATAGCATCAAGGGCTAGTAGTATTAATTGCATATCAAAGGCAATGATCAAGACAGTGAAGATGAGCCTGGTGACCGTGTTTGCATATGTTTTGTGTTGGACACCATTCTTTATTGTCCAGCTATGGGCAGTTTGGTTTCCCAGTAGTCTTACCGAAAGTAAGTTTTTATCTTCCTTTTCCATTACTTGATTTCCACTGATCCATTATTTGAATGTCCTATGGAAAATTATGTCTTAGCAGTTCTGAAATAAAATACACAATATACTAAGTGGATTAGCAACATGGGTGAATTGTCTGGCAGGGACGTCACTACGTGGCTTGGAGTGGGTTACAGCCCCAAATGTTGGACTCTTTGGTCCCGTATCTTTTTGGCAGGTGGGTTGATGTGAAACCCTTTGTATGGTTAACTAATATGCTAGGAGTGACAGTAGCACAGTTTTGATAGAGAGGTGCATTGTGCCTCTGCATCTCTATCACTATCGACCCATAGACCTCAACCCAATGTGCAAACCAAGCAAGGGGAGCAACTTGGCAGCAATAGCCACACAGAGATTTGGGGGCTAAACAGCTGAAATCCAGGCAGTGTGAGTGAGACTCAGGAAGAAGGGTCAGGGCAGGTAACTGACTGGCCAAAGGTAAGGCTTTCATTCAGTATTTATATGGCAGAGCCTTGCAGCTATAGGTCCTGCAACAGTTAACCAGCCACCACCGCCTGCCTTCTCCTCTGCAAGAGTACAACCGTTAACCTATAGTTAGTTAGATATCTAGAACGAGAGATTGTATTTTTATATTATGTGCATGTGTGAGCATTTTTTCCCCATATGCCTGGGTCTGTGTGTGCTTATGTGTGCCTATATGTGTATATATATATATATATATATATGTGTGTGTATATATATATATATATATATATATATATATGTACCTGTGTGTGCTTTGTCTGTGTTTATGTATGTATGTGTGAGTTTCTGCCTTTGTGTGCCTGTACGTGTATCTCTCTATATATATATGCTGTGAGCATATATATGTATGTGTCTGTCTGTACGTATTAATGAGTGTGTCAGCAAGTGAATATTGCAAGGGTAGAGTTTGAAGGAGGATAAGGATGGTGCTTTGGGTAGGAAGCCATCAAATTTTATTTTGGACTCATATTTTTAGCTCTGTCCATTTTAAGCATTTAAAGGGACACTCTAAGCATCAAAACCACTACATCTTAATGCATAAACCTAATGTAAATTGTAAACATTGGCGTTTATATTTGTCAGACAATTTGCTTCTAGTAGCTCTCAATCAGACAGTCACTTAATAGTTAAAGCTTTCAATAATTGGAAGTCTTTGTATTCAACATCATCACACCTGGCATAATGCACAACAATGAGCAATGCCGAACACTGATACTTCTCCACATAGAGAAGTATTGAGATAATGTCCCCTATGAGAAGTGACAGATTGGCACTGTGTGGGAATTATTATATGCACACAGAAGGGTCCCAATGCTCCTCTATGAGAAGCATTGGATTGGCCCAGGATCACTGATGGTCTCACAATGTGAGAAGCATCTGCTGCAGTGAGACGTGGATTGCTCTGGATTAGAGGTGAATTATAAGAATTTTACATTTCAAAAAAAGGGCCCTGGGTCTAATCTTTAAAATAAACACTGTAATGTTATAAATAAATATAAATATCCTCATCCTTTAACCCTTTTCTGACACTAGGGCGTGCTATGCTGTCCAATAAAAGTAGGCCTTTAACGTTGTTGGGGCAGCATAGGACGCCCCAACGATTTAGCTTTGCCTGATCGGGGGACCTGCCTGATAACCCAGGTTCCCCTGCAGTCTATCTGAATCACCGAGTCCCGTGACACTGCGACTTGGATAGGCTGCAAGGGTATTGCCTGGGTTGTCAGGCAGGTCCCCCAATATATAATTAATACACAAATTATCCAATTATAAATAAATACATTTAAATTTACACTTATAATTAAATTATATATATTAATATCAAAATACACTTAGAAAGAAATTAGTAATTTATCGTCATTGACTGAAAGCAGCTGTCTACACCCACTTGCGGTGCAAACATGCTGTATCTCCCACCTGACCACCAGGGAATCAGAATCGCCCTCTCTAGCCAAAGGTAAAGCTTTGGGAGGGGGGATACACTTTTATACATCCTCTGTCACCCACTACAGCCCCTGTCACTCCATTACAGCCCTGTCACCCCGATACAGCCCCAATCATCCCAGTATAGCCTCTGTCATCGCATTACAATCCTGTCACCCACTATAGGCCATGTCACCCAACCACAGCCCTTGTTAGCCCAGTATAGACCCTGTAACCACAGTATAACTCCTGCCACCCCACTACAGCCTCAGTCACCCCACTACAAACCTGTCTCCCAACTACTGCTCCTGCTTCCCAGTATAGTCCCTATCAACTCAGTGTAGTTACTATCACCCCACTATAGATTCTGTCACCCCACTAGAGCTCCTGTCACCCCAGTATAGCCCTGTCACCCCACTATAGCCCCTGTCACCCCTCTATAGCCCCTGTCATGCTAGTAGAGCCCTGTCACCATGATGACAGCCCCTGCCATGCCACTACAGCCCCTGTAACCCCACTACAACCCTGTCACGCTACTACAGCCCTTGTCACCCAGTATAGCCCCTATATACTCCATATAAGCCCACTATAACCATAAACTATAAATGCAACACAACAAGCAGCCACCCCCAGACATGCAACACCCAGGGCTGGATAAACATAGAGGCTGATGGAGGCTGCAAGAGTATTGCCTGGGTTGTCAGGCAGGTCCCCCAATATATAATTAATAAAAAATTATCCAATTATAAATAAATACATTTAAATTTACACTTATAATTAAATTATATATATATATATTAATATCAAAATACACTTAGAAAGAAATTAGTAATTTATCGTCGTCGACTGAAAGCAGCTGTCTACACCCACTTGCGGTGCAAACATGCTGTATCTCCCACCTGACCACCAGGGAATCAGAATCGCCCTCTCTAGCCAAAGGTAAAGCTTTGGGAGTGGGGATACACTTTTATACATCCTCTGTCACCCACTACAGCCCCTGTCACTCCATCACAGCCCTGTCACCCCAGTATAGCCCTGTCACCCCACTATAGCCTCTGTCACCCCTCTATAGCCCCTGTCATTCTAGTAGAGCCCTGTCACCCTAATGACAGCCCCTGCCATGCCACTACAGCCCCTGTAACCCCACTGCAACCCTGTCACGCTACTACAGCCCTTGTCACCCAGTATAGCCCCTATATACTCCATATAAGTCCACTATAACCATAAGCTATAAATGCAACACAACAAGCAGCCACCCCCAGACATGCAACACCCAGGGCTGGATAAACATAGGGGCTGATGGAGCTGCAGCTCCAGGCCCATTCCTAAGGAATAGGCTCATTGATTAATATATATATATATATATATATATATATATATTAATCATACTCTTCACATACTCTTGCTTAAGTATAGAAACATAAAAGGGATGTAGGGGAACAACCTGGTGTGGACTGGCTGACAGTGAAATTAGTTAAGGTAAAGCTGACTTTGCTGCTTCAGTCTCTCTAACACTGTGGCATGTTCCCTTTCTTCTGCATTCACTACATACATTTTTTTTGTCCCAGACTGTATAACAGGAACTTCTGCCTACTAGTGAGAAGGTTAGGAGAGGAGTGGACCAGCGAGTGTTAGAGGACAGTCCTTAGAAAGCGCATCATCAGCTAGCACATCATTAGACACATTTATGTCAAGCTCAGGGTGCTGTCTGCATAGTATGCCCTTAGTTGGCCAGCATGCATGATTGGCAGGCAGCCTGATGTACATTCACACCAGGCTGACCATATAATTATTTATGCAGACACGCCCCCTTTTTGGGCATGTTTGTCCTTGTTGGCAATTCTGGTTACGTGATTCACATTAGTAGCCCACCCTTTTACCCCGCCCACCGACATCTTGCTTCACCAGATACTGCTGTTAGGGGGTATGGATTTACATGAAAGATGAAAGTGAGGTATTAGCATAGGGTATTTTTTCTGCTGATAGCTATATCCTGTGTGTTTTCCTCCAGCACCTCCTCCACCAGATACATGGCGCTTGGGAGGTTTGACTTTTTTAATGTTTTCTGTCGATAAGATTCTGTAATTAGGCATATCATAATTCTCAGCACCAGGCCCAATAGGCTCTTAATCCGGCCCTGGCAACACCACAAGAAACCTACACACACATACACACATACCTCTCCCAGCTTAACCCATAAAGGTAATTATTGCAGTTTATAAAAAAAAAAAACTGCAATAATTAATTACCTTTATGGGTTAACTAAACCTCTAGTGGCTGTCTACCAGCCGCGCATGTGCATTAGGTCTCCCCTGCCAGCTGACGTCGGCGGTGGAGGAGAAGAGGCAGAGCCAAGCCTGGACCCAGGTAAGTGACAGAAGGGGCTTTAACGCCTTCTGCACAGGGGAGGAGTTGGTGGTTTCTATAGGGTGCTATAGTGTCAGGAAAACAGCTCTGTTTTTCTGGCACTATATTTCCATTTAACCTTTTTTTTTCCCATGTGAAATTGCTAACGATATCATAGCCTCATTCCGTTCAAGCACATTCTGGGAACACATTGCAAATGAAAAGGAGAAATAGAAACACTGTTTAATTTCTCCTGTTATCTGAATGCTCTCTATTAACTGACGGCCAGGCGACGCGTAAAGGACAGAGCTTATAACAATGACTGCCGGGGAGTTAAAATGGATTTACTGACTTACAGAATATAACGGTATTGATTTTAACATTTCATTTAATTTTTTTCACATCTCACAAATACGTATTTGTAAAGTATAGGCAATAAGTCAACATTATGTTTAAACTCCTAGAAAATTACAATTTCCCCTTTCCTTACTTTCAATACACAGCATGCCCTGATTACAACAGTGTAGGTTAATATTATGACCGCATACTGTATATGTAACTGTGCATAGAATTGTAAAAAAAAGCATGTATTGCCGTAAATGCAGTGTTAGACTAGCCCACAGTTAAACAATGGTTTTACATAAAATAGCTCTTTACAGTACACATCGCTCTGTAAATGTTCTTTTTTTTGGCCTAGGATTTACAATTTTCAAACTGTGCTTAATTTTAATCAATTAAAGAGACACTATGGTCACTAGAACAACTACACTTACACAACTACAGCTTATTGTATTTGTTCTGTTGAGTAGAATCATTACCTTCAGGCTTTTTGCTGTAAACACTGTATTTTCAGAGAAAATGCAATGTTTACATTACAGCCTAGGGATACATCCACTAACCACTCCTAAGATGGCTACTAGAGGTGCTTCCTGGGGCAGTGCTGCACAGTGTGACTGACATTTAGTGTCTCCACCCTCTGCCCCTGATCTGCCCCCTTTACAGTCACATCCAATCTAATGGGAAAGCATTGTGATTGGCTCAGATCGCTACTACTGATTATGTCAGCCAAGCAGGCAGATCAGGGGCAGAGACAGCAGCAGCAGACTGAATTAAAAGTTAGATTTTACTACAGTGAGGGGAAAAAAGTATTTGATCCCCTGCTGATTTTGAACATTTGCCCAATGACACAGAAATGATCAGTCTATAATTTTAATGGTAAGTGTATTTTAATAGTGAAAGACAGAATAACAAAAAAAAAGAAAAATTCCAGGAAAACGCATGTCAAAAAAGTTATAAATTGATTTGCATGTCAATGAGTAAAATTAGTATTTGACTCCTTCGACTTAGTACGTGGTGGCAAAACCATTGTTGGCGGTACAGTTGTCCTGTCCCCTTAGCAGAAAAACACCCCCAAAGCATTATGTTTCCACCTCCATGTTTGATGGTGTTCTTGGGGTCATAGGCAGCATTCCTCCTCCTCCTCCAAACACGGCGAGTTAAGTTGATGCCAAAGAGCTTGATTTGGTCTCATCTGACCACAACACTCTTACCCAGTTCTCCTCTGAATCATTCAGATGTTCATTGGCAAACTTTAGACGGCTTGTATATGTGCTTTCTTGAGCAGGGGGACCTTGCAGGCGTTGCAGGATTTCAGTCCTTCATGGTGTAGTGTGTAACCAATTGTGTTCTTGGTGACTATGGTCCCAGCTGTCTTGAGATCATTAACAATATCCTCCCCTGTAGTGTTCCTTTAATACCAAAGCAGCACAATTTAGGACAAAAGCTCAGAATTGAAAAAAAATGTAAGCAATTTTTATAATCCTTATGGTCATATATTTTGCTACTTAAAAGAATACACCAAGCACCATATCCACTACAACACAATTTAGTGGATATGGTGCCAGGAGTGCCTTGGAAGACCCCCTCCTATTGTTAAGGGTCAGACCATTTTTGAAAGGTTTGACTTCTTACTTGGAGTCTGCTGGGCGCCGCTCCATGCCTTGACTACTGCCCAGTGAGAGCCGGAATCTTTCAACACTGAACTAAGCCCAGCAGTGCAGGGAGTGATAAATCAAACCATTACAACAGTTTCACTCTTTAAAATAGGAGGACACATGAATCCTGGTGGTTATGCGGCTTAGAGTGCTGATTAGTTGCTGCTCCTCCCCTCTGCTCCTTCCTATGCAGAGTTGGAAACACTTTTTACTGAGATAAGCACAGCAGGGCAGCACTTAGCTCACTGGCTGAGAGTGATCAGCTCTCAGCCAGTCAGGTAACACTACATTGTCTGAACTAAAGGTAAACAATAGTGCCAGGAATACAAAGTTTACAAATAAGATAAATTGGCGCAAAATTCAAACTGATAGACAAAAAAAGTATATAATAATAAAATAAAATAAAAGAAGCAGCACCAGCAATGTACCCTGGTAAAATGGTACTAAGTTATACAGAAAAGAGAAAAGTGCTAGTGCGCTAAAAAATGTATAGAGACACCTCTAAAATATTCAAGTGACTCTCCAAATGTAAATAGTGGTTATAACAGAGACCCAGAGACAAGTATGTGCACCCAACACACTGACACAAATATACTTATAGCCTGTCAATGTTGGTAGCTGGGTACTTGGAGAAATTATCACCACTCTGCTCTCTCTTCCCAATATGGTTCCCCATGGTATGCAAGTAGGATATTAAAACCTCCACTTGTGAGCCAGTGGTCTGTTTCAGTGGCAAAGGTGACCGACCATGTGAATTCTCACTGACCCAGTCAGCAGCATTCACTTCTCTGTAGAATGCAAGTCAACGTATAATCATATAGGCGCCTCCTTGGGTCCAAGGGTTGGATATAGCCAGCAGCAAAGAGAAGACAGGGATGGGGGGCTCACTCAGTGGAGGGAGAGCAGCTGATCTGAGAGGTGACCTGAGAGGTGATCTGAGAGGTGAGAATTCACATGGTCGGTCACCTTTGCCACTGAAACAGACCACTGGCTCACAAGTGGAGGTTTTAATATCCTACTTGCATACCATGGGGAACCATATTGGGAAGAGAGAGCAGAGTGGTGATAATTTCTCCAAGTACCCAGCTACCAACATTGACAGGCTATAAGTATATTTGTGTCAGTGTGTTGGGTGCACATACTTGTCTCTGGGTCTCTGTTATAACCACTATTTACATTTGAGGAATACAAAGTTGTTTTCCTGTCACTATAGCTCCCTTGCGCCACCTCCTCCCCCGTGGTACAGAAGCAGTTAAAAACCCCTTCTGTGACTTAGCTTTAAAACCTCGTCTGTGATTCCAGCGCCAATGTCTCTCGACATCAGACCATGGGGGGACCTGCAACACTCTCGTATTAGGACTCCCCCCCCCCCCCCCCAAAGGAACGCATTGTATAATGCTTTTCTCTGGGGCTTTGGTGACTCTGGATGCATAGCGTGAGAACGTCCAGTGTCAGTTAGGCAACCAAAAGTCACCTAATTACCTGGAGGTCCCTCTAGTGGCTGTCTCATAGAGCTTGCAGGCAATTATTGCAGTTTATTAAAAACCTGCAATAATTACCACTGCATGGTTAAGGGACCTGGGACACTGTATCAAGACCACTTCAATGAGCTGAAATGGTCTGGGTGCCTGTAGTGTCCCTCTAACTCAGGAGAGCCAACAGAAGCTTCTCTATAGTAAGTAGTGGTGGCAAAGAGCAGTGCCTAATGGACCCCCAGAGGTCGAACCATTCTATAATGGTTTAACTAAATACAAAGGGGGATGCCAAGGCTTTCCTAGTGAGTTGTAGTTGTTATGGTGCTTGGAGTGTTCCTTGAATATATACCTTTACCAAACCCCACAACATCTTGTATAGCATGCTGAGAATGATAAATGTGTTCATTTAAAATAAGGCCCTGAACTAAATGAACTATAGAGATAGACTTAACATCATGGATAAACATGTTACCATTATATTGATGTTTAAAACGTACAAAATCCATTGGTAATACGGGGGCAAACAATCTAATCAAAACTACACTTTGTAATGTACGAATGAAAAGATCAATACTCCTGCTTGCTCTGAGCCACACTATTACAAAGGTTTAAGGAGATCTTCAGTCTTTAGCTTCGATAACATTGTATCATGTTTGCACTGCACATCTAATTCTGAAGACAAACTTACCTCTTTCAAAAGACTGTCTCTTGGGTTTTGGTATTTAAGTCCCGGACTTGGTGTAACACTGTAAATCTAAGCTGGAGTATGAAAGCAGAATTTCTGAAGATCCTGTTTGTTTTGTAAGCTGATGTGTGCTTTCAAGTCTATCTATTCCTAAATAAACGCTGTAAACATTGCCTTTAACTAGTGGTTGCAAGGGTAATAAAAAGATCTCTGATTGAAATGTTGCTATGGCACTAATCGAAATGTCAAACTCAAATATATATATATATATGGTTCTTTTTTATTAAATATGTTTCTTCATGATTGTTGTTTTCCTTGGATTAATCTCCGGTAAATGAATGCCTTGCATTTGCTCTAGAAATTGACATTGAGAAAAAAACAACCATCTGTATATGTTCTTCTTCTGTAAGTTTATCATCTGTGCTTGTTTCCAAGGTTTTATATTATGCAAGATGTACAAAAGAAGACGGTCACTGCAACACAAGACAAATATAGGGTAATTCACTAAAGCCCGAAAGGCTCTGTACCGAATGGGTCAAAACCATTCGATGCTCTATGAGCCATCCGGAATTATAAACCCGGACATAGTTCAAATTTTTTAACAAAGTCTGGATTTTGCAGTCCAGGCTCTGAAAAAGCCAGATTTCAGCTGTAACGTAAGCTACAGTGCAGCTTAAAGCGGCACTGTCTCGCCAAACTTACCTTTCTCCTAGTTTTCTTTAAAACATAAGACAAAGTGGGGACTACTTTATCTTATGTATTCTTCCTAAGCTTGACTTTCTTTGACCAAAGGAGGAGCTTAATTCAGAGCCATTTCCCGTGTCAAAGAAAGTTTTCCTTCAAAGCTCACACTCCTCCTTGACATAGGAAATGGATCTGACTTAAGCTCCTCCTTTGGTCAACGAAAGTCAAGTGTAGGAATAATACATTAAACAAAGTTTAGGGGCTAGTCAGTAATGCTTCTTTTTAACACCAAACTTTGTATAAATGTGGATTGGGATAGTGGTAGACTGCATCTAGCTGTGTGGTCAAAAATATAGCTTACCACAGCCACTGGGTCTGAATTTTAGCCATCCGACTGCACCCAGTCCAGCTGAAATATGGACCATATCTGTTGCAGAGGTAAAGGGACAAGAACAGTGCATCTAGACCACTTCAATGAGATGGTCTGGGTGCCTATTGTGTCCCTTTAATTAGGAATGATTTTCCTTTTTAAGACACCATTTCAACTTGTATGGTTTTACCTTTTTATTTACTATATTTTGCTCTTTGTTTCAGTTTTTATCATAAAAAAATGAGTCAAATTCAGTTAGAAATCATGATGCTTATATGTTTAACATTTAAAAGTGTATCTCATTGTAAATCAGAATAAGGTTCATATTTGTAGACCAAGGGATTGTGAATCTTAGTCTAAAATAGGAAAGTTGAAACAATAGCCGAGTTCTAAAAATTTCTACCAATTTTTATGCATTTTTATTGTATTGTACAGATAATGCATTTCAAATATATGCAAAACAACCGATTTAAAATAATGAACGATAAAATAAAATCTGCAATTATTTCACAGTCTTTACATATATTGTAAGTTAGCACTGCCCAAACAATGACTTGATCACAATCAAATTTGTTCTAACTTCTGCCCCATATCACAACCTTCCTTTGCTTCATAGAGCAGCTTATATTTAAAGAGAAACTTTAGTTCCAGGTAAACAAACTCTGGTTTAGCTCTGCTCATGCTCCTCTCCCCGCCGACGTCCGCCAGCGGGGGAGAGCTAATGGGCATGGCCGCGCTCGCATTACGATTTCCCCATAGGAAAGCATTATTCAGTGTTTTCTTGTGGGGATTTCGGCGACGCTGTAAGTCCTCATGCATAGCGTGAGGACGTCCAGCGTCATTTTAGAAGGCCAAAAGTCGTCTAAGAACCCGGAAGTCCCTCTAGTGGCTGTCTGTTAGACAACCACTAGAGGAGGACTTAACCCTAGCAGGTAATTATTGCAGTTTATAAAAACTGCAATAATTACATGCTCAGGCTAAAGGGTGATGGGAGTTGCACACAGACCACTTGAGTGAGCTGAAGTGGTCTGGGTTCCTACAGTGTCCCTTTAACCATCTAACTAACATTCTCAATTCCAACTCTCCCCTTGACCCCTTGACCCTTTTAAATCTGGTTTCCTTTCTTCACTCTACTAAAACAGTCCTACTAAAGGGACTTATGATTTACTAACCACTAGATCCAAAGGTTATTACTCTTTTTTGACTCCTGAACCTTTTAGCTGCTTTGGACAGTATTGCCCACTCACTCTTTCTTCAAGCCGTCCATAACCTTGGCCTTCAAAACATCATTCTTGGTTGGTTCCCATCATATTCCTTAAATAGTTCAGTTAGGTTCTCATTATCCAGGTCTACTTTTTCCCAACCTGTCTCAATTTGAGTCCCCCAAGACTACCTTCTTGACTCCCTTTTGCATTCTTTTTGTTTTCTGTTGGAGTTTATACAGATCACCAGTGGAGACATGTGAAATATTATTATTATTTTTTAAAAAAAAATTAAATAGAGCCACCTGACCGGCGAAACGTGCTTTGGGGTTCTGAACTGAACTAAACTTGCAGCGATACACTGACGCCGATGTTTCAATTTTTGTACAATAGAAGACTAATGCAGCACAAGGATCTCTAACTACAAGTTGCAATCGGTTCTGTTCATACCACTAGATAGCTAGATTACTTTCTATTCACGATAGTACAGGTGCCCTCGAAGACACAAGTTAGCTACAGGGTTACCTGTAACCTGTACAGGGTTACCTTTGCAGCTTTTTACTAGATTTTTACTTTTTAGTCATCATTTATTTTTGACAATTTAGTCGATATGCCCTCTTTCTTTTCGTTTTGTTACATATACACTGAACAAAATTATAAACAACACTTTTGTTTTTGCCCCCATTTTTCATGAGCTGAACTCAAAGATCTAAGACTTTTTCTATGTACACAAAAGGCCTAGTTCTCTCAAATATAGTTCACATATCTGTCTAAATCTGTGTTAGTGAGCACTTCTCCTTTGCCGAGATAATCCATCCACCTCACAGGTGAGGCATATCAACATGCTGACTAGATGGTATGATTATTGCAAAGGTGTGCCTTAGGCTGACCACAAGGAACAAGTGTTGGAACATTATTGGGTAGTGGGTGCTTACTTTCACTTATTTCCTAATAGTTTGTAGTTATTTTCCAGCATAAGGATCTTAGCACATCAGCATGGAAGTATTCCCATAAAGTAACTAAAATAATGGCTTGTCCATGCGTTTGCTGGCCATTACAATATGCAGAAGATGTTAGCAGCATTACAAAACTGAAACAAGTCTTGTTTTTGATTTGTGAAATGATTTTAATGTCACATCTGCTAAGTAATAAAAAATAAAATATTATGGCAATTTTTAATACAAAAAAAAAAAAAGTAGAACACATCAGTATTTCTTTAATTAATCGTTTTCCAAATCCTTTTTTTTTAGATGCTGTGTTCACCATTGTAATGCTGCTCGGAAGCTTGAACAGCTGTGTCAACCCCTGGATATATATGTATTTTTGTGGTCACATTCCACAATGCATAAAGAAAGTAAAACATCTTTCGATGCACTATGAATCTGCAATAACTGCCAGTATCAATTTGAGAGACAGAGATTGTGATGAAAAATCCACTTTTGTATAAACATCTCATTTCACGCAACATATTATGCTTGAATTCTGTGTCATTTTCTTCTGATCAATCGAAACAACATAACAAACATATTACGATCCCTATACATCTTCAGTCAGTGATTACTGGAGGCAAAAGTTACTAATAACAAATCAAACCGTTACACAGTTCTTAAACAGGATTTTATTTTTACCAAACTCTGAATTTAAATCCAAAACTGAGGCTTAAATAGCTATTGGGCAAATATTGTCCAGTTCAGCCACGGCCAATGGTTTTAATACAGCCTCAGTTTACCCATTCTGATTTTATTTTGATACATTTTGAACCTAAGTGATTAACCGTGAAAGTGAACATGTCATTTATTAGCAATGTTATTAAATAGTAGTGGATAATGTGTGTCTACATGTAATGTGAACTTGTTCTTATAGTGTCTGTGCAATGTGAGCAAGTTCTAATTGTTGTGCATATCATGTTTATATTTAATGGGAACCTGCTCTGATAGTTGGGCATAACATGTCAATACATCATGTAAACACTCTCTAATTGTAGTAAATAACATATCTATCATTTGAACACTTTCTAATAATAGTACATAATCCATGTTTATATGTCACATGAACACGTTCTAATAGTTGTACATAACTTGTCAATATATTACATGAACACATTCTAAATATGTCATGGGGGAACCCATTCTAATAGTGTATAATATGTCAATATGTCGTTGGAACCCATTCTAATAGTAGTGAATAATATGTTAATATGTCATGGGGGAACCCATTCTAATAGTAGTGAATAATATATCAATATGTTATGGGGGAACCCATTCTAATAGTGCATAATATGTTAATATGTCATTGGAACCCATTCTGATAGTAGTGAATAATATGTTAATATGTCATGGGGGAACCCATTCTAATAGTAGTGAATAATATATCAATATGTTATGGGGGAACCCATTCTAATAGTGCATAATATGTTAATATGTCATTGGAACCCATTCTGATAGTAGTGAATAATATGTTAATATGTCATGGGGGAACCCATTCTAATAGTAGTGAATAATATATCAATATGTCATGGGGGAACCCATTCTAATAGTGCATAATATGTTAATATGTCATTGGAACCCATTCTAATAGTAGTGAATAATATGTCAATATGTCATGGGGAACCCATTCTAATAGTAGTGTATAATGTGTCTGCATGTCATGTACACATGTTCTATAATGGTTATCAGTATTTATATATTATTAATATTATAGATATCACTAATTTTCCCTGTTGACATGTACAGTGGAATTCAAGAAATAGAATTACTGGGGGCGGTGCTTGACCGCCATACTGACCAGAAGCAGAAAGAACGTGCTCTGCATCTAAATTGGTTTAATGCCTTTAAAAGGGATACCCCAACTAATATCTTGCCTCAGGCCTAGACCTGATAGTGTTTTGGATCAACCGGGTAATTTGCTAACGCTGTCCTGCATTCTGCAGCCACGAAGCTCCAATAGTTCTGAAGTGCGGCCTGGCGTTGGCCCGCCTGGGTTTTGCGGCCGACCTCCTCTGGTTGAAATGAGTCCCATATCCCTCTTCTTGGGTCGATGGGGGTTATCCTGGTCACCATCGCTGTACAACCTGATACTTACCTGCAGAAGCGACATGAGCAATTACCCCTTCTGAGATGATTTGAGCTTTCTGCAATCTCATCTGAAGCCTACATTCCAGGATGGCCACCGCTGAGGAACCAGTGGTTATACAAGCCCACGTGACAAGTGCCCCCTACAAACTGAGCCAAACTGAACCTTCAAGTGGAGACGTGTATATATGGAATTATAGATGGAACTTCCATATGAGTAAATGAAAGAGATAACTAGCCTTTTTCTATGCAGAACTGTCTGCTTTTAGTTAGTAAACACAATTGCTAGTTGATTGGTTGAATGGTTGATTGGTTGCATAATGATAAACAGGGTTATTTACTAACGTAAATTCTTGGTAATTCTATGTCATTTCAAAGTGATTTTAAGATTTTAAGCAACAATTTCCAAACTGAAAACATTGCTGACGTGCAGAATTTTTCTAATTCAACTGTTTTCCTATACTTTGAATTTACTTTTAATTCCCATGAATCCAACTTTTACTGAACAGCATAAAATGCACGTTAGTATTATTGAAGCAAAAGTTAACATGTTATTGTGTTTTTAAGATAGCTCTTGACATTTGGCCTCTCTTCAATCTACGAGGTCAATATTAGGGATGTAAAGCAGAGACTTGTGTAAGTGTGGTAAAAGTTAGTTATAATGTTACTATGGTGTATATTTTATTGATATTTTTTTTTTACAGTCCTGTAACGACATGTATATGTATTGAAAATTCTTTGGTTTGTACCGTCATAAAGTCTGCTGCTCTTGGTAGCAATTGGAACCTTATAATCAGAATTGCTTGGAGTTATAAGAACGCTAGAAACTCATTGTCGGCCAATAGCCGTTATATTACTGTATAGTGTAGCCTCTGTCCTATGACACATATTAATAAACATTTTTCAGCACGGTCTGATATTCAAAACCCAAGTGTAAGTTCTCATTTTAATGAATTTTCTTTTAGAAACAGATTTACAGATAAATTAACCAGACATCTAAATGTAACTTTATTTAACTGTATATTTAGAATTATGTATTTTTAAAACTTGTGTTACTGTAACTTCACAGAGACTCAGAATCATATCCAGGGTACACTTGGCACCATAACCACTTCAGCAGGCGTTTCTTTGCAGAGAGAGCAGAGTTGCATCTATTAACATGCATTGTACCTTTTTGTACTATTATATCATTTCGTTTTCTCATATCCTTCCTAGTTTGCATATCTTCATTTGCTTAGCTGTGTTCTTGTATTTGTCCTGCAAAACATCTGCATACCATTAGCATAAACTAAAAGTCCAGGGAAGAATATCCAGATTATTTCTTATATGCAAGCTGCCAGTGAGGTGCAATCTCCATATTTTATATCGTTTTCATTGGCAGTATTATGCAAAACATATGGCCCTGTTCACCGAGTTAGACAGTTTAAAATGCATGATAAATACACAATTATTTTGCTAGGTGGGATGATTTGCTGGAACATAACGTAATCCATGTACATCTTCTGTTTATGTTTTGCTAATTTTTAGAAACATGTATATTAGTTACTATCATTTCAGCAATACTGCATCATTCTCCATTAACTTATCTTACTCTATTATTATTATTACTCAATATGATTAGGTGAGGGGTAAGTGGGACTGATTTATTGTAAGGGTGGGTGGCCGCCCACAAATGCCTCCCGTGTTTCTATTGTCATGGGGGGCCCAAGAAGACCCCTCGGCGGGCGCCTGTCTCCCTGTCAGTGTATGTGTGTGTCTGAGTGTGTGTGTGCACCTGTCAGTGTGTGTGTGCACGCATATATATACACACATGTGTATATTATTATTTCTTTGGGGGGGGGGATCTTGGGTGAGTTCCCTCACTTTATTCCCCAGGACTTGACCCCTGTTTAGAGCCCTAACCCACCGACAATGGGTGGGGGCAGGGGTAGGGACATTAGACCCCCGGTATATTATTATTATTATTATTAGATCCCCCACCTGCTATGTGTCCAGTGTTTTGCTTCGGAATGCTGCACATATGGAGTTAAACTTCTTTGCTGCCAGAGGTGTAACACATTTTTTTTTTGTGATGGGAGTGTCATTAGGGTCTAATGTCAATTCTGTGCAAATGCTTTTGACACTCGCAGCCAATGATTGACGACTGAATCAGCTTCCAGCTTCTACAGTGTTGCAGAAGCGAGAAACTCATCAGCAGAGGAGCTAGGAGCCTTGGAGATTGGTGGAGACCCAGGTAAGAGGGAAAACCATTGCAAAACGTTTCGCCCCATTACTCGGGAACCGTGCCAGGGCACAACTGTCATCATAACCAGTAACTATTTAACGAGCAGAATGACTTCTCATCATTTTGACCACTTTAATGTGTAGCGACCATAGAATAGTACCTATCTAAAGGCAGGATGCACTTTCTAAAATTAGGCATAAACTAAATATTTCTCAATTATTATTTTTTTATAATGTGGTTTAATTTAGTGCCTGGCTAGCCTCCTACAGCTCTTAGAGTATGAGGATGGAAGGTGGAGAATTGTAACAATTTTTTAAGATAAGTATAGAATGCATTCCATAAAGATAACACATAGGATGTGTTTCCACATTTCTGACACTCATAAGGTTGACATGTAATTAAACTATATTTATACAGTATATATATAACAATTAATTTAACGACATCACTACCAAGGATTTTAGAAAAAAAAAAAAACCAACATCATCCAGGTTTATTTTGTGCTGGTATGCAGTATGTAAATAGATTTTTCATACCAGTACGCACACACACATTATACCGTAGACTGAGGTGTACACTGGGAATCGCATACAGATTTAGAAAATCACACAGAAAGGCACACACACACACACACACACAGGAGGAGTCACCAAGTTGTGAGCAATAGTTCCAGGAGCTGGTCTTGCACTATAGAATCAGGAGGATACAAATGTAGTAACTTATGTGTGACCAGCACACTGGAACAGCAGTGGGAGATTCTGCTAGAGGCTCTTCTGATTGAACAAATGATCCATGCTCCCACTGTCCCACAACCGCTTGTGAGACAGCTGCCAATCTGTAAAACGGACATATAAATAACTGAAATAGGTTTGCATTTGACCATTTAATTTCCAATGGTACCAATTGTGAATATGGGATAGGCAAATAGTAGTTTTTGGCTTTTGCTGAGGAAAATAGTTTTATTAGCTTTAAAACACCATTTGCCAAGGCAAAAGCCTTTTGCCTAACTAGAATTAAGGCAAATAGTTTTGCACGTTTCTTACGGGTTTTTTTTTGTTGCAGATTTTAACACCAATTGCCTAAGAACAGACTAACTTAGGAACCTAAGAACCCCTTCAAGAAAGTGGCCCCTGCTCGCAAATAAGCGACCAAGAACCACAGCCCCTTGTTTGCCAATAAATGTCCAGGAAAGTGTACCCTGCTTGCTTATAGGCGAGGAAAGTGGCCCTTCTTAGTCAATAGATACCCAATGGCCCCTGCTCACCAATACATACCTAGATACAGTTTACTACAGTAGTAACGCTATAATGTTCCTTTAACCCCTTAAGGACCAAACTTCTGGACTAAAAGGGAATCATGACATGTCAGACATGTCATGTGTCCTTAAGGGGTTAAAAAACATAGCAGAAAGAATAGGTAACAATGACCAGAAATAAATGTAGCAAAACAGTAAAACAGAAAGATCATGGTGTAAGGACCCCAAAGATGGTGATGTGGGGGCTTCATTCAGAGACAGAAAATAAAGTGCATTCATTCTAACAAAAAAAGTAAATGCCAAGGGAAATTTCCGGCCAGAAATATGAAATAAAAAAAAAAAACGTAACTCTATCACTATACTGATACAAAGAAATAATGGAGAACGATTTTTTTTAATGATAAGCTTTTGATGAGAACTTCCTTTGGCATTCCCTATGGGGTCCGGCTCAATAGGCTTTGTTAAGAAATTTATCTGGTTGAATCTTGCATATTATGTGAACGATCACAACATTTTCTATTGATTTGAAGAAAAAAAAAGACTACAGCTTATATCGACAGTTTATTGTGTGGATTCTCAGAAATATTTTGTGAAAACATTAATTATTGTATTCTCTTGTAATGCATGAAGCTTTCATAAGGGACTCATGGACCCTATACGGACATCTGTCAATCTTTAACCTATTTAAGGAATATGTGCAAGACAGACTCACTGTGAATGCAATACACAGTTGGTGTTTGGCATAATGGAATTATTATTTAAGATATCATTCTGACAGCCGTTAGTGGTGTGTTCATCATATGGATATTATATGGATAAGAAGACTTTAAGATATCATTCTGACAGCCATTGGTGGTGTGTTCATCATATGGATATTATATGGATAAGAAGACCTTAAGATATCATTCTGACAGCCATTAGTGGTGTGTTCTCTGACAAATGTAAATATTGCTGTTTTATATACCGGTCCCTTTAAGATATTATGGATCAGTCACACAGTTAACATGATGATTATCCCTAGGTCAGAAAGCTTAGTCTTAATGAAGTTGTTATATTGCCAGGAGGCCCCATGGCGCTTTCTTACCTTAAGGGGTTAAACCGTTCTTAAATGTTTTAACCCCACAGGCTGCCTCCCGTGCTGGATCCCCAGGCTCACTTTTTTGCTACATCATCATCATATTAACTCGATATTCTCTGTCCCACTTCCTTTTTATATTTTAATGCTTTTGACATGTTTTTTTTTCATATTGTAAAGATTATCTGCGCAATGTCTGTAATGCCCCTTTAAGAGCATAGAAAGAATAAATACTCCCTAAAAAAATTGTCTTTTATCACCTTCAATAACTCCCACATAAATGTGTTCTCTTCTATCAAATGATAGTCGGCATTTTAATTCTCTTTACATTTAATTTTTTTTTTTAAATGTCAAAGTAGCAAAAAAAACCTCCAGACATTGAGTCATCTAGTCTTATAAACAGTGTTCATTTTGAAACCCGAAATAATATTATAAAAAAAGACACTTGACATCATAATTACACGTTAGACTTTTTTAAACTGAAGGAGAATAATTTCAATCTGAGTCACTTGTATTTATAGCATTAAGATGTATTATGTTCCACTGCATATAATAAAATTGTGCTTCTAAACACTCAAACTACACAGCTATTGGTCATCAAAGCAATGGGTCAGTCAAACTTAAAAAGGTTACATTTTATGGACTTCATGGAAATGGCATCTATAATCTACCTAAATAATAATCTCATTTTAAAAAGGATGGTCTAATTATTAGCCATAGCCATATGCAAGTCAAGGTTGAAAAAGTCAAAGATCGGGGATAGGCAACCTTCGGCACCCCAGATGTAGTGGACTACATCCCCCATAATGCTCTTACACCAATAATGCAAAGCATCATGGGAGGTGTAGTCCAAAAATCTGGAGTGCCGAAGGCTACCTATGCCTGTCATAGATAATTCAAAATGCATTATGCATCACGGTGGCCAATCAAGGAATCACCTTTACTCTTCATGCCCACAGGAGCACTAAGTAGTGGCATAAAATAGATATGTATCCCTGTAGATTATGTGGTTTGCTGTAGTAGAGTTCTCTGTAGACTATAGTGAAAATGTTTAAATGATGTAGTAGTTTAGTTGGGAGCAACTGTTATCTCTTGAACTTGGCTAAGTTGACTGAGATGTGGTCGTTCTTACATTGAACTGTAATCAAACATTTTCCTCAAACCAAGCACAAAGAAAGTTTACAATCAAGAAACAGCTGTTTTAGTTCATCTCTACTTAGTTAACATAATTCTTGTATCTTGCTATTTTAATTAACAAATATGCACACAAGAGTATGACCCCAACGGTGCCACATCTACCCCGTAGCTCTAAGTGTGAATAACGAGCGTTAGCCCACTCTCTGGGATGCGGTAAACTGGCCTCTCTTTGTCAGTCACACAATGTCCATCTCACATCTAGCTAGCATACAATTGTCGTATATCTCATTCCCCTTTAAACTTGCAGCAGGAGCCTCAAAACCCAATGTATCGATGTATGTCTCTCTGCTAAAGTTTTGCTTTACCGTTTGCCAGCACTATAGACTTTGTAACACTATATATATATATACACACGATCAATAATAATAAAGTTATGCATTTGGTTTTACTAAATTGTGTAAAAGCATATTGATTTTAACACAGAATATATGAGCTGGTTGGAATTATATCCCAAGGAAGAATTCCTTATTTTTGTTTGCGACCTTTGAGAAGCACTGTGTACTGGAATGGAATGTCCACATTTCTTGTGAGAAAATCAATTTGACAATTAAAACGTTCCGGTTCTAAAAAAAACTGAATTTACAAAGGTGTATTAGAGAATTGAATTTCAGCTTCCCGGAATTGTAATGAGGAGAGAGCTACCAACTGAACTACAACTCCAAAAATACATTACAGTTGTATAATTTAATGGAAAAGGGATGAAAGGACAGAAAGTGTGAGCTTATCAAGCAGACATATTTGTTATTTAAAGGGACACTATAACATTAGGAATACAAATCTATAGTCCGAACGCTATAGTGTTCTCCTCAGCCTCCCCCATATCTAATTACATATATGGAAACATTCTATCACTTTTTTTCCAGTGCCGAGATCCAGTCCATGCAGCCGATCTGCCTCCTGCAACATCACGCTGACTCTTTGTCTTCTCGCAATATCTCATGGTCCTCATAGAGAAGCATCGGGAATGAGGAGAGCATGTGTGGCCATCCGTTCCTTCCTCCAACTAAATGCTGTCCTCTGTGAGAAGCATATGAAGAGGTTAGCGGTGAGAGATGAGTCTGACTCGTCCATGATAGGGGCACTGCACTAAGATCACTTTATTAAGATGAGGTAATTTAGGTGCCTATAGTGTCCCTTTAATGAAAAACAAAAAAGAATAAATAACTATAACCTAACCTACACATCACACCTAACATGGTTTCTAAAAAAGTAATGTACATTTAGATGCTAGTATGAAACTCACATCAACATAAATATTTTATTTGTGATGATTAAAATTCTCTGTGAAAGCCTTTTCTTCACCCTGTTGTTAGTTTAACATGCATTATGATATAAAGAGTTGAGGTAAAGGAGCAACTAACTGAACTGCTCAGCCAACGCATTTCACCATAGGCATTAAAACTATTGAAACATGATGAGCAACTGCAAATCAATGCTACCTACTGGCCTGACGCACAATGCATCCCTTACACACAAACACACACTGCTTACTATCCCTTACACACAAACACTCTGCATCCACTACATACATTGCATCCCCTAAACACACACACACACACACACACACACACACACACACTACATCTCCTACTCAAACTGGTATCTCTATACACAACTTTCTATGACTATGAGCACACACACACATTACATGTAGTTAGACTTATGGATGGGCCTTGTGGGCATACTCATGGTCAGGGCTTGGGGACCCAGACCTTGATCTGTGTAAGGGGCACCCAAAAATGGAGCTGCTTTGTGTTCCCCCAAGGCATTGATTTTTGTGAGCACAGTTACAAACAGCCTTCAGAGAGCCTGTTCAACACCAGACAAGTGGAGCCAGACTGCAGCCAGAGCCCATCATCATTCTCTTGTTGTCATCTGGCACTAATCACTAATATCTAATTTACCTCACATTAAAGGGACACTACTGTCACCAGAACACCAGAACCACTTTTTCCTTTTGCTCCCATTTCTCTCATTGATTCCATTCTATAAATTCTCCTTCTATAGCATTAATTTCTAATGTTCAGCTTTTTTTCTTTTTTAACTATATTCACTCCTCAATATAATTATTTTTGTGAACTAATGTATGTTCTATGGTGTAGACACAGCTCTCTGACTGATGTTGGCAACGATGCCTTAATTTTAAATTCCGCTTGGATTCACATTGGATTCTCACGTTAGTGAATAGCCCTGCTTGTGTATAAAACCAGATTCCAGGTTAGAAGACGGTATAGAAATTAGATTATCCGAGGAAAGTCGTGTAAATTACAGCTTCTGTCTGTACAATATACTTACTGCTAGAATTGCTGATTTCCAGGAGATGAAATTAATAAGAAGAATAACAAACAAAGGTGCATTATAGATACCAAGACCACTACAGCTTAATCTATAGTATATAGCTTAATGTAGTAGTTCTGGTGTCTATAGTCTGTGCCTGGAGGCTGAGCAAAGTAAACGCTGTCTTTTCAGAGAAAAGGCAGAGTTTATATTACGGCCTAGTAACACCGCTAGGTGCAGTCACTCTGACGGCCACTAGAGGTGCTTCCTACATTCAGCGTCTCTACGTTCTGCATGAAGACGCTGAATATTCCCCTAAAGATGCATTGATTCAATGCATCTCTATGAGGAGATGCAGATTGACATGGTGCAGCGTTTTGTCGCGCATGTGCAATACCCTCCTGAAGCGTTCCTATGGGAAAGCACTGGATTGGATGAGATGGTCACGTCTGATGATCTGAGTCATGAAGGTGGGGACAGCTGTAACGCTGAAGAAAAGGTAAGAAAAAACAACTTTCCTAAGCGATCTAAGAGTAAGAACACATAAATAATGCACGTTTATCAACTTTCTGGTGTTTTGGTTACAGTTGGTTACAATTGCACACATGGTATATGCACTCTTACACTCTACACATGCATTTGCTGTAACAATGCAGCAATAATAATTAAAGGGGCACTATAGTCACCCAGACCACTTCAGCTCAATGAAGTGGTGTTGGTGCCAGGTCCCTCAGTTTTTAACCCTTCACATGTAAACAGAGAGAGTTTCAGAGAAACTGCTATGTTTACATTGCAGGGTTAATCCAACCTCTAGTGGCTGTCTTCCTGACAGCCGCTAGAGGCGCTTCTGCGACGCTGGATGCGAAATTCGCATCCAGCGTGCAGAATGTCCACAGGAAAGCATTGAGAAATTCCGCTCCACTCGGGAGCTGACGTCAGCGGGGCACAAGAGGTCACCAGCGCCGAGGGAGCCTGGCGCTGGATTAAGGTAAGTGGCTGAAACGGTTTTAACCCCTTCAGCCCAGCGGGAGGGGGACCCTGAAGGTGAGGGTCCCCCAAGGATTATATAGTGTCAGGAAAACAGGTTTGTTTTCCTGACACTATAGTGATAATTTAAGATGCAATAACAATATTACAATTTTTTTTTTTTTAGTTAGTATCAAGTCTTATACCTGTATTAATCTGGACTCTGTAGACAGTTGCCACTTTTTCTAGAGGAAAATCCAAACCTTTATCTGAATCATATTTGATGGTTAAACAGTTTGATGACGGTTTTGGCAACTTTTATGTATCTGTGATTGCCAGTCACAATGATCAAAGAGTGTTCACTTAGCAAAGCTTAAAGGATCTATGTCAAATCTGGAACTAGGAACCAAATATGGTGCAAGACAATTGTTACGGAACGCAGTATATTAGTCCACGATATCCGTTGGTATCCTCAGGAAATCCACAGTCACGACAGAAAGCACGGCAATATTCCCCATCCTCCCAATAACCGGACGAAACACAGTTTGGGAGTCAACTGAACTCGGTTTATTCACAGGCAGTATATTTATACAGTGCCCCATGCAAGGGGTTTCCAGACAGTAATTCCAGGGGATTTCTCCCACCATGCATCGTGACTTTCCCAACAGGCCTCGCTGCACGAGGGAGATACTCCCACTAAAATGGACGACTAAGTGGATTATCTCCTCGTGCAGCGAAACCGACAATTTATATTAAAATACAGAAATTACACATTATTCGGTACTTTGCAATAGTTGAACGTTCGGTAGATAGCTGGGGTCGGAGCGCACACTTTGGGAGAATACCGCTCCGATCCCAGCTGAATCGACCGAACGCCGCACATAATACAACAAAACATTAAAGTGCGTTTAAAAGCACCGAATAAGTACGGGACATACAATGGACCGAACGTGGGACTCCCGAACGTGCTGGAAGTCCAGCGGCGTTCAGATCATCGAGTAGCCGTTTTCAGTTCCAGGCTCTCGACGACCGAACACCGCTGCAGGGACAAAGGATCCAAGATGGCCGACCGCCGCATGGTCGGTAGTGGATCGACGGCCACCTTGGAGAGCCCTTACTCACCGATTGCAACAAGGTTGCAATCGGTGAATTGGTACCACACGACTTGGGAATGTGTGGTCGACCTGGGGAGCCCGGATTCGTACGGCGAACGGCCAGGATAGCCGTGTTTCGTCGGATGACTGCTTGGTGCGCTGGCCGCATACGGCGGCCAGCCTGCGAACGGTCACAATACGGTACATACATAGGTTAAACTACACAGTACATATCCAGCCTACGGACAACCTTTAATAACTACAGTCCAGAAGTGGCTAGTTTTGCCACACTGCTCCCCCAGAACCAAGCCGGCATACACAGTCTGATCCAAACGGATCGGCTTGGGGATGTCCGGGAGAGTACTCACAGATCACTTCTCGAGTTCAGTCTGTCTTGATAACCCGTCAGCGTTACCGTTTTGTTTTCCTGGCCGGTAATGGATAGTAAAGTCAAAGGGCTGCAGCGCCAAGCTCCAGCGCAGCAGCCTGGCATTGTCTCCAGACACACGGTTTAGCCACACTAACGGGTTGTGATCTGTGAGTAAAGAAAAAGGTTGTCCGTACAAATAGGGCTGTAACTTTTTAAGGGCCCACACCACGGCCAGGCATTCTTTCTCGATGGCGGCGTAGCTTACTTCGCGGGGTAACAACTTGCGGCTTAAGTAGGCTACGGGGTGTTCTCCGCCATCGGCTCCCACTTGGCTCAGCACTGCCCCCAATCCAAACATTGAAGCGTCTGTGTGGACAAGAAATCTTTTAGTTGGATCAGGAGCCATTAACACAGGAGCATTAGTTAGTGCGGTCTTGAGCTGTTGGAATGCCTGCTCACACTCTGGGGCCCAGACAACCAGTCGGGGAAGGTTCTTTTTGGTCAGGTCCGTCAGGGGTTTGGCCAGGGTACTGTAGTCGGGTACAAATTTCCTATAATACCCTGCAGTCCCTAAAAACGCTAGCACCTGGGTTTTGGTCCTGGGGGTAGGCCACTTGGCCACGGCCTCAATTTTGGCTGGTTCGGGCCTCTGCTGCCCACACCCTACTCGGTGTCCTAGATACTGCACCTCGGCCATCCCTATGTGGCACTTACTCGGTTTCAGCGTCAACCCCGCTCCCCCAATACGATCTAGGATCGCCCCTATATGTTGGAGGTGGTCCTCCCACGTCTGGCTGAAGATGGCTATGTCGTCCAGGTAGGCACAGGCATAGTCTTGGAAGCCGTCCAGTAGTCGATCTACCATCCGCTGAAAAGTAGCCGGAGCGTTTTTCATCCCGAAGGGCATGACCTTGAACTGGTACAGGCCAAACGGGGTGACAAACGCCGACTTGGGGATGGCATCATCGGCTAGAGGAATCTGCCAGTATCCCTTACATAAGTCAATTGTAGTGAGATACTGGCCCCGTGCCATTTTATCTAGCAGTTCGTCTATACGGGGCATCGGGTAGGCGTCAGACACGGTCTTGTCATTCAGCCTCCGGTAGTCAACGCAGAATCGGGTTGTGCCGTCCTTTTTAGGCACCAGGACTACCGGTGATGCCCAGGGGCTATCTGAGGGTTCGATAACCCCTAACTGCAGCATTTCATCCAGCTCGGCCTTCATATGAGTCCGGACGGATTCCGGGACCCTATACGGGGCCTGCCGCATAGGTAGCTGTCCCGGGGTTTCAACTCGGTGGGTGGCCAGCGGAGTGTACCCAGGTAGATTAGAGAACGTAGCCCCTTTAGCTACGATCAGCTCCTGTATCTGGGCACGCTCGCGAGGGCTTAGCCGCTCCCCCAGTTGAACCCCCCGGGAGGGCTCTACCGGCTCTTCCTGTTCTAGCAGATCAGGTAGTGGTAAGTTCTCCTGATCTTCCAGGGCTGAGGCACAGATTGCCGTCACATCCTCTATCCGCTCGTGGTAGGGTTTGAGCAGGTTGACGTGAAGCATGCGTCTCTTCCCTACCCCGGAGCAGGGGCCAATCACATAGGTAGTGTCGCATCGCTGCTCCACTACCTGGTATGGGCCTTGCCAGACGGCCTGCAGCTTATCTGTGCGGACAGGTTTTAAAATTAAAACCTTCTGCCCCACTTGAAAGCTGCGGTCCCTGGCTCCCCTATCGTACCATCGCCGCTGACGTTGTTGGGCCGTCTGGAGGTTGGTGTGTACGGCCTGGGTTAGCGCCTCCAGTCGGTCTCGGAACTCCAGGACGTACGATACTATAGGGGTTTCGCTAGCGATACTCTCCCCCTCCCAGTGCTCCCTAATTAAGTTTAAAGGTCCCCGTACTCTTCTCCCGAACAGTAGTTCGAATGGGGAGAAGCCAGTCGATTCTTGGGGAACCTCTCTATACGCAAAGAGCAGGTGAGGTAGAAATCTCTCCCAGTCTTTGTGGGTTTCCCCGAACGTCCGAAGCATCTGCTTCAGCGTCCCATTAAAGCGTTCACATAGTCCGTTGGACTGGGGGTGGTAGGCTGAATTGACTATAGGCTTAATGCCACACACTTTCCACATCTGTTGGGTAACTTCAGCAGTAAATTGGGTGCCCCGGTCAGATATTATCTCCTGGGGGAACCCTACTCGGGAAAATACTTTTATCAGAGCTTCCGCCACGGTTTCCGCGTGAATGTTAGAGAGGGCTACTGCTTCGGGATATCGGGTGGCGTAGTCCACCACAGTTAAAATGTATTTCTTCCCAGAAGGACTGGGTTTTGGCAGGGGCCCTACTATATCTACGGCGACCCTGCTGAAGGGTTCGGCGATAATGGGAAGGGGGCATAACTTGGCCTTGTGGCGATCCCCTCGTTTTCCTACCTTCTGGCAGACGTCGCAGGACGTGCAATATTGTCGCACATCCTGTGAGATCCCGGGCCAGAAGAACGCGTGTGTTAGGCGGTACCGGGTACGGGTCATCCCTAGGTGTCCTGATAAGGGGATATCGTGCGCAATTCTGAGCAGCTCCTGCCTATACTTCCGGGGTACCACTAGTTGTTTGTTCGTCAAAGTGACGGACCCCCCCACATCCTTGGCCGTGATACGGTACAGTAACTCTTTTTCCCACGTGTAATGCTCCCCCTCTAGCCCGGTCTGGGCAGCTTGTGCCCGGTCCCTATAGATTTGTAGAGTGGGATCGGTCTGTACTTCGGTGATAAAGGTAGTCGGGGTATCCCAGGATATGGAAGTCGGGTGAGGGTCGTGGTCTCTTACCTGAGCCTCAGAGTGTATCGGTGTAGCCGTGGTGCGTGCCTGTTGCCGTGTGGTTACTGGATGGGCTTCCTGGTAGGGTGCCTGCGGAACAAAGGCAGAGGTCATCTGACCCAAATCATTCCCTAACACAACATCTGCTGGTAAGTTCTGCATTAGTCCCACTTCCACTGTCCCCTCTCCCGCACCCCAGTTCAAATGTACTTTCGCCGTGGGTAGTCGGTATACAGCTCCCCCGGCTACCCGAACGGCCACAGATCCGCCGGTATGCGTGCCCTCCGAAACCAAATGGGGGGCTACCAGGGTTAAGGTAGCTCCCGAATCTCGCAGACCCTGCACTTCGGTTCCCTCAAGAGTTACCAGTTGTCGGTGATGCTGCCGGTTATCAGTGGCTCGGACCGACATGACTTCGTGCAAAATGCCCAGAGGTTCCTCCGCCTGCACACTCCATAAATCCTGAGTGGCGGGGTCCCTCTGGTAATGGTGAGCAGCCGCCCTGGGTGCGGGGTTTGGACGGCCCTGATTCCAGGTGGGCCTGCTGCGATTCTGGGTGCATTCTCGGGCCATATGCCCCCATTGTTTGCAGGAATGGCATTGGATGTTGGCCCGCCCGTTGTATCTGGACGGTGGCGGTGTCTGTCCTTGTGAGGGACGGAACGGGGCAGCGGTGGGCGCTAGGGGTGTTGTGGCGCTAGGTAGTCCTGGGGGTCGGGAGTAGCTTTTGGCTACGGGTCCCTGGGGTCTCCGGGCATCAAAATGTTGATCGGCCAATCTAGCCGCTTCCGTTAGGGTAAGGGGTTTCCTATCCCGTACCCATTCTTGCGTCTCCGGGGATAATCCATTAAAAAACTGTTCCAGCAACATCAGCTGGCGCAATTCCTCCATGGTGGTGGCGTTGCTGGCCTGGATCCACCCTTGGGAGGCTTGATCCAATTTGTGTGCCCATTCTGCGTGCGAATCTCGCTCTGGTTTGCGTAAGTGTCGGAACTTGCGCCGGTATGCCTCTGGGGTAATGGCATACCTCTCCAAGATTGCACGCTTTACTTTGGCATAATCTTTGCTGTCCTCACTGGGTACAGCACGGTACGCTTCGGCTGCCCGACCTGCTAGTTTGCTCGCTAGCAGTTGCACCCATACGGACCGTTCTAGCTCATGCAGATCACACAGTCTTTCAAAGTCCTGCAAGTACCCGTCTATCTCGTCCTTTTCCTCGCAAAAAGCCCTGAAGGCCTGGTACGGGATCTTGGGCTTTACTGGGTTGTAGAGGGACCCTGGGTTTGACTCGGTTCGAGCCAGGGTGTGTTGCGGGCTGTGTGCCATAACATATTCCTGCACATTTGCCATTACCATATTTAACATGGCATCTGATATCGGTTGCGGCAAAAACGCTAGCCTGGAACTCATTTCTCTTTCATAGAGCGTTTCCTCCATAACTACCGGGGGGGTAGCGCTGCGGGCTTGGTCTCCCTCCATCAGCTCGGCAATGATTGTCGCCTTGTTTTTGCTGCTGGCTACTTTCCCTCTGGCTTCCAGTAGTTCCTTTAACGTCTGTCGCTTCAGTATGGTATAGTCAATATCCATACGAATTGCCTTTGCTTTCCTCGTTCGGTAGTTCCAGTTACACGAACTCCGTTTTTCGGCTGTAAGGTTCGGATCCCGTCGCTTGCCACCATTTGTTACGGAACGCAGTATATTAGTCCACGATATCCGTTGGTATCCTCAGGAAATCCACAGTCACGACAGAAAGCACGGCAATATTCCCCATCCTCCCAATAACCGGACGAAACACAGTTTGGGAGTCAACTGAACTCGGTTTATTCACAGGCAGTATATTTATACAGTGCCCCATGCAAGGGGTTTCCAGACAGTAATTCCAGGGGATTTCTCCCACCATGCATCGTGACTTTCCCAACAGGCCTCGCTACACGAGGGAGATACTCCCACTAAAATGGACGACTAAGTGGATTATCTCCTCGTGCAGCGAAACCGACAATTTATATTAAAATACAGAAATTACACATTATTCGGTACTTTGCAATAGTTGAACGTTCGGTAGATAGCTGGGGTCGGAGCGCACACTTTGGGAGAATACCGCTCCGATCCCAGCTGAATCGACCGAACGCCGCACATAATACAACAAAACATTAAAGTGCGTTTAAAAGCACCGAATAAGTACGGGACATACAATGGACCGAACGCGGGACTCCCGAACGTGCTGGAAGTCCAGCGGCGTTCAGATCATCGAGTAGCCGTTTTCAGTTCCAGGCTCTCGACGACCGAACACCGCTGCAGGGACAAAGGATCCAAGATGGCCGACCGCCGCATGGTCGGTAGTGGATCGACGGCCACCTTGGAGAGCCCTTACTCACCGATTGCAACAAGGTTGCAATCGGTGAATTGGTACCACACGACTTGGGAATGTGTGGTCGACCTGGGGAGCCCGGATTCGTACGGCGAACGGCCAGGATAGCCGTGTTTCGTCGGATGACTGCTTGGTGCGCTGGCCGCATACGGCGGCCAGCCTGCGAACGGTCACAATACGGTACATACATAGGTTAAACTACACAGTACATATCCAGCCTACGGACAACCTTTAATAACTACAGTCCAGAAGTGGCTAGTTTTGCCACAACAATCAACATGAGGCCAGAGATCCTGCCATCTGATGCTAATTTATGTGAATTGCTCTAATCATATGAAGATCAGCAGAGGCGGCTCTAGACTTTATGAGGCCTTAGGCGAAACTCAAACATGAGGCCCCACTAACAAAAAAGTGTCACATATACACATTGATGCACAGTTTACCTGTGTATGTGCCTGAGAGTGTGTCTGACGGAGTATCCTTGTGTGTGAATGTATGTCTCTGTGAGCATGTTTGCATTTTTGTCTGAGACCCTATGTGTATGGGGTAGCTGCTTGAAGTGTGTTGTGTGTATAGGAGGGTGATGGTGAGAAGGAGAGGCGGGTGATGGTGAGAGGGGGTGATGGTGACAGGAAGGTGATGGTGTGGGGGGTGATTGTAATGTGAGAGGGGTGATGGTGATGTGAGAAGGAGGGGGGGGTGATGTGAGAAGGAGGGGGGGGTGATGTGAGAAGGAGGGGGGGGGGTGATGTGAGAAGGAGGGGGGGGTGATGTGAGAAGGAGGGGGGGTGATGTGAGAAGGAGGGGGGGGTGATGTGAGAAGGAGGGGGGGTGATGTGAGAAGGAGGGGGGGTGATGTCAGAAGGAGGGGGGGTGATGTCAGAAGGAGGGGGGGTGATGTCAGAAGGAGGGGGGGTGATGTCAGAAGGAGGGGGGGTGATGTGAGAAGGAGGGGGGGTGATGTGAGAAGGAGGGGGGGTGATGTGAGAAGGAGGGGGGGTGATGTGAGAAGGAGGGGGGGTGATGTGAGAAGGAGGGGGGTGATGTGAGAAGGAGGGGGTGATGTGAGAGGAGGGGGGTGATGTGAGAGGGAGGGGGGTGATGTGATGTGAGAGGGAGGGGGGGTGATGTGAGAAGGAGGGGGGGTGATGTGAGAGGGAGGGGGTGATGTGAGAGGGAGGGGGGTGATGTGAGAGGGAGGGGGGTGATGTGAGAGGGAGGGGGGTGATGTGAGAGGGAGGGGGTGATGTGAGAGGGAGGGGGGGGTGATGTCAGAAGGAGGGGGGGTGATGTCAGAAGGAGGGGGGGTGATGTCAGAAGGAGGGGGGGTGATGTCAGAAGGAGGGGGGGGTGATGTCAGAAGGAGGGGGGGTGATGTGAGAAGGAGGGGGGTGATGTGAGAAGGAGGGGGGGTGATGTGAGAAGGAGGGGGGGTGATGTGAGAAGGAGGGGGGGTGATGTGAGAAGGAGGGGGGTGATGTGAGAAGGAGGGGGGGTGATGTCAGAAGGAGGGGGGGTGATGTCAGAAGGAGGGGGGGGTGATGTCAGAAGGAGGGGGGGTGATGTGAGAAGGAGGGGGGGTGATGTGAGAAGGAGGGGGGGTGATGTGAGAAGGAGGGGGGTGATGTGAGAAGGAGGGGGGGTGATGTGAGAAGGAGGGGGGGTGATGTGAGAAGGAGGGGGGTGATGTGAGAAGGAGGGGGTGATGTGAGAGGAGGGGGGTGATGTGAGAGGGAGGGGGGTGATGTGATGTGAGAGGGAGGGGGGGTGATGTGAGAAGGAGGGGGGGGGTGATGTGAGAGGGAGGGGGTGATGTGAGAGGGAGGGGGGTGATGTGAGAGGGAGGGGGGTGATGTGAGAGGGAGGGGGGTGATGTGAGAGGGAGGGGGGTGATGTGAGAGGGAGGGGGGTGATGTGAGAGGGAGGGGGTGATGTGAGACGGAGGGGGGTGATGTGAGACGGAGGGGGGTGATGTGAGAGGGAGGGGGTGATGTGTGAGGGAGGGGGGTGATGTGAGGGGGGTTGATGCTGAGGGTGGTGAGGGGTGATGCTGAGGGTGGTGGGGGATGGTAGGGCCTGATGCTGAGGGTGGTGTGGGGGGCAGTGAGGCTGAGGGTGGTGTGGGGGGTAGTAAGGCTGAGGGTGGTGTGGGGGGTAGTGAGGCTGAGGGTGGTAGTGAGGCTGAGGGTGGTGTGGGGGGTAGTGAGGCTGAGGGTGGTGTGGGCGGTAGTGAGGCTGAGGTTGGTGTGGGGGGTAGTGAGGCTGAGGGTGGTGGGGGGGGTAGTGAGGCTGAGGGTGGTGGGGGGGGGTAGTGAGGCTGAGGGTGGTTGGGGTGGTGATGCTGAGGGTGGTGTGGGGGGTAGTGAGGCTGAGGGGGGTGGTTGGGGGTGGTGATGCTGTGGGTGGTGTGGGGGTAGTGAGGCTAAGGGTGGTGGGGGTGAGGCTGAGGGTGGTGGGGGGTGAGGCTGAGGGTGGTGGGGGGTGAGGCTGAGGGTGGTTTGGGGGGTAGTGAGGCTGAGGTTGGTGTGGGGGTAGTGAGGCTGAGGTTGGTGTGGGGGGTAGTGAGGGTGGTGTGAGGGATAGTGAGGCTGAGGGTGGTGGGGGGGTAGTGAGGCTAAGGGTGGTGGGGGTGAGGCTGAGGGGGGTGAGGCTGAGGGTGGTGGGGGGTGAGGCTGAGGGTGGTTTGGGGGGTGAGGCTGAGGGTGGTTTGGGGGGTGAGGCTGAGGGTGGTTTGGGGGGTAGTGAGGCTGAGGGTGGTTTTGCGGGTAGTGAGGCTGAGGGTGGTGTGGGGGGTAGTGAGGCTGAGGGTGGTGGGGTTAGTGAGGCTGAGGGTGGTGGGGGTAGTGAGGCTGAGGGTGGTGGGGGTAGTGAGGCTGAGGGTGGTGGGGGTAGTGAGGCTGAGGGTGGGGGGATGGTGAGGCTGAGGGTGGGGGTAGTGAGGCTGAGGCTGGTGGGGTTAGTAAGGCTGAGGGTGGTGGGGGTAGTGAGGCTGAGGCTGGTGGGGTTAGTAAGGCTGAGGGTGGTGGGGGTAGTGAGGCTGAGGCTGGTGGGGGTAGTGAGACTGAGGGTGGTGGGGGTAGTGAGACTGAGGGTGGTGGGAGGGTGAGGCTGAGGGTGGGGGGTAGTGAGGCTGAGGGTGGGGGGTAGTGAGGCTGAGGGGTAGTGAGGCTGAGGGTGGTGTGGGTGGTGAGGCTGAGGGTAAGGCTGAGGGGGGTGAGAGCCTACCTTTCCTGGTGGTCACCCTTCCCTGGTGGTCCAGTGTGGGCTCCCTGGTGGTCTGGTGGCCATTGCTGCCTTCCGGTCTGCAGCTCCACAGAGCTGCAGACCATGTAATCTCGCGAGATGTCAGAGCGTTGCCGTGGTAACCCGCGGCAACGCTCTGATTGGCCGGTTCTCGCGAGACACATGGTCTGCAGCTCTGCTGACTGCGGAGCTGCAGACCGGTGTCTGCGGTGGCCGGGCAGCCAGGAGGGGCCTCGCACCCGGCGGCATACCGGGCCCCCTCCTGGTGTCAGGTCCTCGGTCACTGACCGAGGACCTGACACACTCTGCCAACAGGCGGTTTAGGCAGCCGCGAGGCCCCAGCCAGCGCGAGGCCTTAGGCGGCCGCCTAAACCGCCTAATTAGAGGGCCGCCTCTGAAGATCAGGCATTATCTATGGTGTAAATATGCTACCTCTAGATAGCATGCTCGTTTGAGCAGGGTCCTCATTAAACTATTGTTTCTGTAACATTTTGTTATTGTCTCACTTATTGGTAAATTTCCCTCTTTATAATATAGTAAAGCACTGTGGAATAAGTTGGCGCTATATTAATGACTATAATAATAATAATAATAATAATACAAAAATGTCAAAAACGTTTACAGTCTCAATTTTGCATCATGTTGTGTTGGAGCTCCATCTGCTGTTAACCTAAAACAAGCCCATGCTTAGATTTAAAAAACTTTAGCACAATCAAAAAACTAACTAAAATGTATGTATTGGTTGTCCTAATCTCTTTGTGAAAAACATTTTTTTTTTTTGTTTTTTTTTGTTTGTTTTAATTTTTTTATGTAATAGATGTGTGGGGCTCATTGGGCACAGCATGTTAAATAGTTAACCCCTCAGCGCGTACAGCAAAGCAGGAGAAAATAGCAAACACGTTTGCATTGGCTTTCTGTGTGCGAAGAGAGCTCATGAGCGACTTTGAGGCATCACAGTGCAGTAAACTCATTCACAACATAGAAGTGCGCTGGAAGTAATATTTTTGGCATAGTATTTTCCCCGGTAAATTCTACAATAAAGTTTATTCTCTAAACTGCAAACTGCAGCCAAATAGAATCCAATTGTGAAAGACTGGATAAAATACCCAAGATGTGATTATAGCTGAGAATTTTTTCAGATCAGCTTTTTTGGATTTTAATACACAACAATTCAATTAAGTGAATAAACCTTTGAATCAAATCGAAGGAAAAATAAAGCTGTTATTAAGCATTGCTTTTCTATTTCATTATTTTTTTTTAAATATATTTCCTACATTAAATTATAAATCTGTTGTTTAAATTTACATTTGAAAGTAAAAATTGAACACTTTGAAAAATCATTCTCCAAACGTGTTGCTCTATAAAGAAATAAAGTCTGCTTAGATCTTCCTATAAGAAAACAGTTTAATCAGCAGGTGTTGATACCTCCTGCTTGAAAAAGACCTTCTTTGGTCTAAACGTTGCTTCTGGACACTTGGGTCCAATACATTTGCCTATTTAAAGCCTTGGAATGCGTGGACCTTTCTTCTCTGGCTACAAACCTCTGGCTACAAACCACATTTAGGGGCTTGGTGATGGCCCCTGGGTCCATTGCACCTAAATCTTAAAAAATAGTGCAATTCCTGGTTTGGCTTTTGCGGTGTTAATACCAGTCATACACCATAGGGATGTGGTGTGTGCATCTGCACCGTAAGCACTTGCCATCATTTTGATATGTTGAAACTGGTAAGCTAACTCAAAAATCCAGACACAACTCTTATCTGGAAAACTACTAATTACTTAAACTTAGAAAGAACAAGCCAAGAGCTCGGATAACCATCCGGGACTCACGGATTGACTTGAAACGCCTACAGCTGAGCTCCAGAAAAGTGACTAACCCTCAATTTAAATAAGAACCCCTAGAATTAATAAAGGTAGGGCTCCCGTCTCTCACTGCATTGGTCGAGCTCTAACTTAGGACCCTTTATGTTTAAGGGGTTCTTTTTTATATTTGTAATTACTTGAACAGTATTCCCACTCCTATTATCTCCACCCCACATTTCCTCTGTTCCGCTTGTCTCCTCATTTGCATTTTCCACCTCAAAAACGGGGTAGTCGGACAAGCAGTTTTTTTTCCTATAGAGCTCTGTATTTGTGGAATCCAGTGCCAGAGAATACGAAATCAGCCACTAGTCAGAATAGGTTAGGATCCCCAGCAAGTTTTAAGTCAATAAACCAACAAAACACATGGTGAGAGTGTTAATAAGGTGTATTACAGGACCTTAAAGTAGCTGGTTTAACCCTGAGAGTAGAAATAGGAAAATACCAGAACTAAATGACTAATTCCTAGGCCTGAAATACTAATTGAAAACAAAATGATCTGCTAAAATTAAGATATCTATATCAGGGTCCTGACTAGCAGAGTCAGGGATACTGGAAAAATAAAAATTAAGGTCAAAATACCAGAAAATAAAAAACAATAAGACTGCAAATTAACATGCTTACACACCTAGAACCATTAAGGGCATCAAACCCAGGGTGGTACGAGTTGAAATAGGATCAGGCCCTGATGTCATACCCCTGTGTAAGCTGTACAAGCATTATACTAGGCAGCAGCAATGACTACAGTACATATCAGCCCCAATACATACAATGAAAAAAAAAAAAAAAAGTAACTTGCGCACTGTGAAATCTGAACGACCTAATAACAGATATAAAATTAATAAGACTGATAAGAGATAAGGTCAAAAATGCTGCAATGCATTTTACGAATTGTTTATTCGAAATTAACAGAATTAAAGAGTGTTTGAACCATTTTCTTTATGAAGAACAGTTTGTTTACGTAACATTCAAGATGTGTTTTGCAGTTTTCTCTCTTGAGATATAACTGTATTTTAGAGGCTGAGGCAATAATTGCATGCACAGATTCAGAGGGAAAATTTAATTCGTAGTCACTGCAAAATGTTCAACTAGACACCGTGTTCTGAACACCCCACCAAGTGTTTATTAACTCTCCTGTTTTTTCATTTCCTTATTTCCAATATGTCCCCATATATTCTCCTGGGTACGGTATGGTCACTTGGAAAGCTGTAATTATGTGGTGTATAGATCCCAATGTGGCATTCCCCTATGGTTAATAGACTGTGTATATATATATGTCTGGTAAATATTCATAGTAAAAAAAAAACCAACCCAATACTCTCACTAGGTATAAAGATTGAACTATAATTGAAATTGTCATGTTTCTTCTTTATTCATTGGGTACAGTAGATATTTCTTGACAATGTCATTGGGATCTAAACTCCTGCTGAGTTTACAAAATTGCTCCTTTATACGTCAGTCATACAGATTCTAAGTAGTAGGCCACCGTCAAACACTGAACTTACTAGGACTTCAAGATTTCAGCTGGAACAATATAATAATCAGAGATGGTATTATTGACAATTTTGTGAGGGTATAGAACAGAAGTTGGTCAAGTTCTGAAGGAAGAATAAAACCTCAGATCAGCCCTTCACACAACCCTATCACATGTATTATGTGCACACTACACTGCATCCCATGATGCAATAGGGCACAATAGACAGTCTTATGCAGTATCATATGCTAGCCAAGTGTGTGGGCTACAAATATCCTAAATACTTTGGAAACTGTCCTGGTGACCAGCCTGGACCATTTTATCACGCTCTTCATCTCCGGAAACTAATAGACACTGCTCAAAAAAAGTAAAGGGAACACAAAAATAACACATCTTAGATCTGAATGAATTAAATATTCTTCTGAAATACTTTGTTCTTTACACAGTTGAATGTGCGGACAACAAAATCACACAAAAATAAAAAAATGGAAATCAAATTTTTCAACCCATGGAGGTCGATTTGGAGTCACACTCAAAATTAAAGTGGAAAAACACACTACAGGCTGATCCAACTTTGATGTAATGTCCTTAAAACAAGTCAAAATGAGGCTCAGTAGTGTGTGTGTCGCCTCCACGTGCCTGTATCACCTCCCTACAATGCCTGTGCATGATCCTGATGAGGTGGCGGATGGTCTCCTGAGGGATCTCCTCCCAGACCTGGACTAAAGCATCTGCCAACTCCTTACAGTCTGTGGTGCAACGTGACGTTGGTGGAAGGAGCGAGACACCAGATGTGCTCAATTGGATTCAGGTCTGGGGAACGGGCGGGCCAGTCCAATGCCTTCGTCTTGCAGGAACTGCTGACACACTCCAGCCACATGAGGTCTAGCATTGTCTTGCATTAGGAGGAACCCAGGGCTAACCACACCAGCATATGGTCTCACAAGGGGTCTGAGAATCTCATCTCGGTACCTAATGGCAGTCAGGCTACCTCTGGCGAGCACATTGAGGGCTGTGCGCCCTCCCCCCCCCCCAAAGAAATGCCACCCCACACCATTACTGACCCACTGCCAAGCCGGTCATGCTGGAGGATGTTGCAGGCAGCAGAACGTTCTATAATTTCCACCTGTTGTCTATCCCATTTGCACAACAGCATGTGAAATTGATTGTCACTCAGTGTTGCTTCCTAAGTGGACAGTTTGATTTCACAGAAGTGTGATTGACTTGGAGTTACATTGTGTTAAGTGTTCCCTTTATTTTTTGAGCAGTGTAGATCCACATCCTATACTTTCTATGTGATTCAGACAACTTATCTGCTGTTTTTTTTAATTTACAGACATTAGATTATTACAAACCAGGTGTGTGTATAGTCAGCGAGACTTACTCAATTCGTATTTCTAAATCCAGGGAACCATTTCTTTGACACAAAAATAAATGACTCCTACTTTGCTTTCTCATTGTTCTAACTTCATAGAAAGTCAGTGGTTTGATTTAGGAGTACAGTGCAGGCTCCTAAATATAGGCACTGAACAGGACACATGCAACTGTATTTTAAATGTGTAATTTATTTATTTTAATCTACCCTGTTGCTGACCATTCTTTACAGCAACTAACATTTGCACAAACTGCTTTGATTATTATGGGTCATCTACAAAGAGGTCTTTCTTCAGCCCTTATGACAAACGAAAAATTACCTTAGTTTTATGTAGCTTTATGCTCAACTTTTATTTAGTTGACAAAACATACGGCAAACTATGAAATAACAAAACAATTTTAAATTAGTGGAGAAATCCTTTACTAAACAAGACAATTTCCAAAGGGGATAAAAAAAAATAAAATAAAAAATATTAATCAAAGTTATGATTCGATGTTATACTAACAACAGACATTTGTGTTGCTCATACTTAGAAAGTTAGAATTGCAGTAGTAAGCACATCAAACAATATGTAGTGATATAACAATTTGCACAGTGTAACAAACAATGTGAACAATCTGTGCCAGTAATAAAAACAAAAAACATAATTACAATAACATACTGTAATTTCACAAAACTTAAGGGCCTGTGCCACTTACCAAGGACACGTTCACCTGATTTTGGGCACAAAGTTTTGAATAAAAAGAAACAGACAACACATTTGTACACGAGATTATAGGAAAATGAAAGCTGTCACTTGAGGTTTATTACTTTTAAATGCTTAATCTAAGAGTGCAGGGACTATTTTCACCTCCGTGGAATTAAACATTATTTAATTAACAGAAGTAAATAGACAGAATTCTTTGGTACAGAAAGCTCAAAAGAGAACATAAATATGCGGTTTCAGTGATTGTTGTCATGCCATAATTTGAGCCAGAGGAACACACACACACACACAAAAAAAAAAAAAAATCTGCAATTTGACAAAATATTATTTGCATAGGAAAATATCTCAGAATGGTAAATATATATATATATATTTTTTTTTTTAAAACAAAGTCTTCTGAAATTCCAGTTTTCCAGTGTACTACAGACAGTGTGTATGCACTACACTTTTATGTCACAAGCTTACATAAATCACCAGTGTCATAAGAGCACATACATTCAATGGACATAACCAGCTGTAATACAGTTATGTACCTCTTAAATATACACTATATAGTGTTAAGCAATGCATCCCTGTAAGAAGATTTCAGAGTCTCCATCAGAGCCTCAATCTTTGCAGGACTGAACCCAGGAAGTAACTGTAGTGGCAGTAAATAGGAAAAGAAAACATATACACTGCTGAGGCTTTAGGGACAGTGTATTTTCTCCAGAACGATGAGATTAAGCTGCAGTAGTTCTAGTGCCTATGGTGTCCATTTAAAATAATCTACAGATACAGATGATCTGACTGAGGAAGATATCTTAAATAACATTTGTCTTGAAATAGATGTTCTAGTTTCCATTGAATGGATGTGAACAAACGAGCATAATCTCTAGTGAGAATTTCTTAGATCAGCGACACTGGTTTAAAATTGCTAATGTAAACAAATGTTACAGGAATGCTGTCCAATACACATTTTAAACATCCTGGTAAATAAAAGGCAAACTATTTGATAAAGTCTACCCTAGTGCAAATTAAAGTTAAAAGGAAGGTATTGCGAGGTTACTCCCTGCGATTGTGAAGAACAGACAAGGCAATTGCACACTTTTTGCTAAGATGACAAAAATGCTCTAACAACTTTGTTTCCAGCTTGGCCATTTTGGTGTAAAATGTGCAATTCTGCTGTTATTTCCCCATAGCTTTCACTTGATGGAGAAATCCCAATAACAACTACAAATGCAGAAAACCTGAGTGACTTTTCATTGTACTATGGCAATCTCAAAGTTGTTACAACAGTTCTCAACTAGTTGTAACTTTTCATCAGATAACAGATTTTCCTGCTTTAACTGCCTAATGAGAGTCTCAAGGACCTGTAAACGGGACAATGTGGCATGTTCCTGGACTTCAAGGAGTGCTATTTTGCATTTTAGTTTAGTAATCTTTTCCCATATTTGATTCCTGTTAAATTCTTGTCTGCAGTATGAATGTTCATTTTCTAACACTTCATAAGCACAATCGGAGTCAACGCCATGTGCATTTCCTAAATCAAATTGTTGCATATCAGTATACGAATGATCGTTAGGTATCAAAGACTCAATGAAAATTGGCTTTTTTTCAAAATTTCCCTCTGGCAAAATAATTGTAATAACGGACTGTTTAGGTGAAGTTAGTTCAATAGTTTTAAATGCCTCATGTTCTTGAAAGGATGTTTGTTGGTCCCTAAAATGATCTGTATGACAGCCACTGTAGTTTTCTGTCTCACCATCATCTTGCTCTCCTGTTGAATGATGCTTATTAGTAGTGTGCAGCCCCAAATTCAAACTGGGCACAGTGCTAATGAAGCCGCTATGTTCCTCCAAACTGATTTGCTGGCAAACTGGAATGTTAGTGTCTTTATTTGACTCTTGGCAAAGTAATTCTTTAGACTGATCCATTAACAAATCCCTATTAATTATATACTTTGTATGAAGTGGCTTAATACAAGACTCATCAGATGTTAGTATAGGAGTCAACAGTGATTTTTCTTCTAGCGGACAAAACTCAATGATCTCTGAAGACGTGTCTTCTACTGTGTTCATGCATTCTTCTTTGCCTTCCTTTGTATTTTCACTCTGGTTTGAACAAAAGGGGGAAGAGTAAATACATGCTTATGTAACTAGGCACTTGACTGTTATAAATATATTTAGAACACATGTATCTTTATTTATTTTTCCTGTTCCATTTCATTTACTTCTAATGTTTTTAACATATATTAGCATTTTATATAAGTTATACGATAAAGGAATCATTAAAGGGACACTATAGTCACCAGAACAACTATAGCTTAATGTAGTTGTTCCGGTGAGTATAATCATTGCCTTCAGGCATTTTAATGCAAACACTGCCTTTTCATAGAAAAGGCAGTGTTTACTTGGCCCCTAGGGACACCTCCAAGTGGCCACTCCTTAGATGGCCATTGGAGTGGCTTCCTGGGGCAGTGCTGCACAGAAGGCAGCACTGCCATTCAGCGTCTCCACGCACTGCATTGGGACGCTGACTTTTCCTCATAGAGATGCATTGATTTAATGCATCTCTATGAGGAGGTGCCGATTGGCGAAAATGGCGTTTGGCCCCGTCCCGTAGCCGATTTTAGCCAATCCAATTCTTTCTCCATGGGAAAGCATAGGTTTGACTGAAAACCGAGGGGGCGGGGCCAGTGCTGATAGACCTGCACAGCGCTGGAAATAAGGTGAGTTTTAATTGCTTTTAAGGGGTGAGCCACCTAAATGGTGGGTTTAACACTATAGGGTCAGGAATACATGTTTGTGCTCCTGACCCTATAGTATTCCTTTAATATTAAAGGAACACAAACATGTATCCCTGACACTATATTTAGAACGCCGTCTCCCATCAGAATAGAGATAAAAGGTGTTTAAACTCACCTTTTCTCCCACGCTGCAGCAGTCTTGCTGCGGTTGGCCCCAACTTGATGATCTCAGCCAATCCAATGCTTTCCATAGGAAATGCAAAGCAAAACACTGTGCTGTGCCAATCAGCATCTCCTCACAGAGATAGATTAAATCAATGTAGCTCAATGTAGGGGTTCAGGGTCTCCAGAGAATACTGACCCAGGAAGCACTTCTAGTGGCTGCCTGCCTATCACTAGAGGTGTTACTAGGCAGTATAGCAAGCACTGCTTTTTTCCTGAAAAGTCAGTGAGTGCATTAAAATGGTTGCAGAGACATGCTATAGACACAAGAAACACTATATTAAACTGCAGTTGTTCCGGTGACTAGTCACTAGAACCTAGTGTATAGTGTCCCTTTAACTAAAGAGGTGCACAATACACTAGAACAGTGGTTCCCAAACCAGTCATCGTGGCTCACCAACAACCCAAGATGTATTTTTTTTCCCTGTTTTATTCCAGTGGAGATACTGTCCAAACCTGGACTGTTGGTGGGTCTTGAGGACTAGTTTGGGAAACACTGCATTAGAATGTATCCTTCATCACTCTGCCAACGGCATGGAGTTTTCTCAAGCTGCATACCACTTTCACACAAAAGGATTCCACTTGTAACTTCTGCAAGAACAACAGGGAGGCTTTTGTTCACAGGTCAAAAGCTTTGCATGCTTGCAGACTACAAAGTCTCACTGTGTGTCCATCCACACAATTTAAATTTGCTCTATTTGAGCATGAAACATTTCACAGGATATCAGTGGAGATCAAGACATGTATAATGTACACAGTCTGATGGGCACATGATAGTGAATCCTCTCATACAATGGCGACATGTGCATTTAATAATACAATACTTGTGAGAATATATTGTGCCACCCACTCTTATATTTACAAAGTAAATAAAAGCGTTTTTTGAGCGATTAAAAGTGAGCAGTCAGAAAGGAGTTTTATTGAATGGATTTCATTTTTATACCCCCTGAAAATCTATTTAAGCATTAATACACAAGTACAAGTTGGTGTTCTCACTGGTACAATAAGATCATATCCAAGTTGAAAAGACTAGTTTAAAAGACAACGATATTGCACTACAAAAATAGAGTTTTTATATATATACAATTAGCTAGTTGGACAAAGACATAAGTACATTTTCCTTTTTCTCATCCTGCTGTTTAACTGTATTATTGTGGTAAGGAAAGTGAAGATATCAAAAGATGCAGGGTTCACTCCCTAGGAAAAAGCAGTGTCTGCAAACTGCAGTGGCAGAAACAGCTTCAGGGCTCATCGTACTCTACTGAGCAGCTTTCTGACACACAGCACTGGGAAGATGTAATATGAAAAAGGGTGTTGCGGAGCCTTTAGGGGGTCTCTGTCACTGAAGCATGCATTGACAGCTGACTCCCTTGCAGATCATGTAACTCTCCCAAAAGAGATTGTTTTGGAACACCAAGTTAAATAGTCTAAAAACCAAATGGCAGAAGAATAAAAATAAAAAAATAAATTATAAGGGTTTGCAAATGCAGGAGGCAGGACACTACTTAAAATAACATTTATTAATCCTATTAAAATATTATTAATAATAATCAGCAATTAATGATTGACATTATACAGTCCTAGCAAGTCTGATGTATGTTAGTAAAAGCACTGACAGACAGGAGGTAAAAGCAGGTTTAAATCAGATTTAAGGCCAGAGCATGTCTCCATACTTGCTCATGGATTGTTTGTCTTTTACAAACCCCACAAACACTGCATACCTGGAAACTTGATGCACAGGGGAAAATAGTTGGTACAGCATTGGGTTTCAAATATCGAATACCCCATCTGATGTTAAAGCAATCGGCGGTAAAATGGTCACTGCATAACACCTGGTGTTTAGTAGGATACCATTTGCTTTGTTTCATATTCCACAACCATTGCTGTAGTCTTCCCTTGTCATGTAGTGGAAACCTATACAATACATGAAACATAAAATTGTCAATATACCATCAGCACTAAATACTTTTAATATACAGTGCAACTCTTGGTACCAGTTTAGTATCTTTTACGTAAAGGAGCAGTGCAACGTTATAAATATATTTACTTAAATTGTTAAGCTTTTGCTCACCTTCATTAGATTGTTACCACCTTTTGCCGACCCAGTGAAATTTAGTAAATAGCATTAAACTCACCCTTTATTCATCACCACCAGCTTATTGTGCTGTTACATCATCCCAATTGATGTTTCATGTTAATCCAATACTTCTCATAGAGAAGCACTTTGGCCCTAAAGGGCATGCGCGGCAATTGCTGCGCTCAGCCAACTAGACACGTTTGATAATGAAGCATTGGATCCAATACTTCTTTATTAGAAACATTGAAAGTGTTCAGAGTGTTCATGCTGTGCAACACAACATACAAAAGAAAGTGTTCGGAGTGTTCATGCCGTGCAACAAAACAGCAGATTAGCAATTTTACATGTCTGCTATAAATGTTAGAGGGGAAATCTGGGATGACCTCATTGAAAAATAAAACCTTTCTAAAAGGTAGCTTAGTTGCCTCATGATCACCAGTAACACAATTCTTCCAAATATTTCACCTTTGTTGCGTACTATGTGTATATCATAAGGTGACAATTCAGATTGGATTTTTCATTTATTTAAGATATCCATGGCAAAAATCTAAAAATAAAAATCACAAACTCTTTAGAAAGACATATTAGGCATGACAAGGGCACTTTAAGCACCAAAACCACTTCTTCATAATGAATTGCGTTTGGTGCATAGACCATGTCCCTTTTTTACTTGCAATGTAAACACGGACATTACTTAGAGACTGCAACCTTTACATTTGTCTTATCCTGAGCGTCTAGCGGCTATCAGACAGACAGGCCCTAGAGGCTTTTCCTCATAAAGACCTTATAAAAGTGAAATGCATCTCATAGAGAAGCATTTGATAGATGCAGTTGGTGCACATATGCGGTATTTTCCTAATAATGTTCTATGGGAAACATTGTTTTGGATAAAAGTCTTCATCAACGGCGGAGAGTGGCCCAGTACTGGATCCAAGCTGACTGTTACTGTATAGCATGTGCAATTCTTCGGATTACATTGCTTAGTAAATACATCATTTTCTTTGCAGAGATGATTAACATGATGCAAAAGGCCTTGTGCCAGTGACAAAAAAGTAAAATATCAAGCTATCATTATATGGAGTGATGCAAGGCTGAGGTAACTCTGGTGACAGCTGACTCCACAATGACAATTATCTCAAATGATCATGCGTGGCCTTTTGATTTTATGGGGTCCAGTTGCAGATGAGCCTGATGTACTGCTATAAGAAAAGAGCTACTAAAAACCTTAAAAGGAACACGGAGGACACCATAACTAAATTGAAATGAAGGTTAGGTGTTAAACCCCAAAGTTGCTCTGCAACACCGTTTCTCTCTGTGCACCATCCACATTCAGAAATCGTTCTAAAGGAAGTCTCGGAATGCCGCTGGACAGGAGTGCTGCTGATTGGCTTGGAGAGATCAGCTCTCCATTCATAAAAATGGTCTGAGAAAGGAATGTGGCTTTTTTTGAAGCTCTTATAATGAGTGGGAAGCTTCAGCAAAGCCAACCAGCTGCGACCCTACATTGCGGAACTCAAAGACTTATTTTAGAAGAATTTCTGAAAGCAGATATTTAAGCAGCACAGCTAGAAACTGCGCTACGGACCGGTCTTTGGGGTTTAAACCTGGCACTCTCTTACCTTTCAGGGGCCATACCTTTCAAAAACTGTTTAACCCCTAAACGATTAGGAAGCGCCAGAAACCTCCAACGCCATTAAAAGCTAATTAGACAAAGTTAATTTCAATGAAGTTGTTATGGTGCCTGGAGTGTTGCTTTAATAAATAATGATGGAATAAGGCACATGCACATGGTTTTACTTCACTTGAAACATCAGACACAAAAATAATAATCTGTAGCTCCCAGTAAAGCGTGACCAAGGCCAATAATAAGGACTGTTCTTCCTAAATCGGGTCGCTTGGTAAGTATGGTTCCAGTGGCACACAGTATAGCGGAGGGAGGGGAGCCGCAGCCTGGCACAGCCAACTCACGGGTAGAAGGAGACTCTCTGCTGTTTCCCTGCCGCCGCCTGCCCCCCCCGGTTCTTGCAGCCTGGGGCCGCACAGTATCGTGTCATGGCGCCGGCACGCGGAGCCCCCAGCACGGACACGCTGCGTGGTAACCACGGGCAACCGACCCAGCACCGCTCAGGCTTTCCGCATCCGGGCCTCGCGCTCCCATCCTGGCTACTTCACTGCCAGCTAGGAGCTGCCTGTCCCTCTCACTGGAGGCCGGGGCAGCCATTTTACATTCGGGCAAAATGGTTTATTGCAGGGGAAAAAACCGTGTAAATCATATCGTATCGATCTGAAATATCCGCAGACCGGGCTTTCTGAGTGCATGCGAGGATTTTCCGTTAGCTCCTCTCGAGTCACTAATTCGGTTTAATGGCGGGCGATGCCCTGACTAAAAATGTCCGCCGTGAGCTCCAACTCAGTTCTGACGCACTAACGTCTCCGCAGAGCCCTTACGTACCCTCAGAGCACACGCACGTTTGTGACAGGAGGTGGCAGCGATCACGTGGGGGAAATAACTGCCCTCAGCGCAAGCCCCGCCCAGCAGCACGTGCCAAGACTGAGAGTGGCGCGTCAGTCTTGAGCTCCGCCCCCCTCCCCACCCCTACATTTGCCCAGCGACCAGGCTAAGGACAAGTCAGCGGAAGTGACGTCCGTTGTTGACCCTCCGCGCTGAACAACAGCCTTCCACGTGCGCCTAAAGGAGTCACGTGTCCCCTCCCCGGCCAATCGCCGAGCGTGTCGTGTAGCTGCTGCGCTGGTGGCGCGGGTGCTGGCCTGGGGGCAGTGGGCGGGGCCGCTGAGCAGGGAGAGGAGATAAAGTCCTGGCTGCGGGCGGGTCAGTAAGCTGTTGGCTGCAGGTGAGTACCGGGGGGTGTGGTAGGTGCTCGCGGGCAGGGGGTCCAGGGTGAGGATGGTTTTCATACCCTGAGGGTGATCTCCATGGTGACAGCAGGGTGTTAGGGGCTGTCATAACAGGCCAAAGTAATCAACACTGAGCTCTCTCCAGGCTGATTGCCCTGGCCTTAAATCTGTTTTAAACCTGATTTTTACCTCCTGTCTGTCAGGGCTTTTACTAGCATACAAAATTCAGCCCTGTGCTCCAACTCCCACTACTCCTGGGCAGCAGCAATGGCTACAGTACACATCAGCCCTGATACATCCAAGGGAAAGCCCTATCCCAATACCAAGTACACACTTTGAATAACTGGAGGTACAATGGCCTTTAAAGTGTCAGCTCACCTGCCAAGTCAAACTTTAAAGGCCATTGAAGTGATACTTAAAAAAAAAACCTCCAGTGTTTTAATTGTGCCAAGGGATTTGGAATAATGTGCAAGTTATATTTAATTTTTTTTTTTTTTTTCCCCTTTGGTTTTTATTGGGGCTGATGTGTATTGTAGTCATTGCTGCCACCCAGACAGAGTGTCAGTTTAAGTGCAGGGCTTCATTTTTTACATCTGAATTTGCGTTTGTATGTATTACATGGCCATGTTATCATTCTGCGGTCTACTTTCGTCTGTTCCCTATTAAGGGTTAAATAAGTGTGTAGTAGGGGTTTTGACCGCTACCCCTCTTGGTCTCAGAGATTTTACCTTCTAGCTGAAGACCGCAAGGTGAATTGTTAGTGTAGGGCTCACCTAAGCGTTTATGCTTTGACTGGGCAGGTTAGCGTGTATTACATGGCCATTGGAGTGATACTAGAAACCCACTTCTTTAAATGTGCGTAGGGATTTTGGATAGTGCACAAGTAACTAACTTTTTTGCTTTAGTTCATACTTTTAGTTAATAACCTAGTGGAGGCATTTACTCTCTCATCTCTTATATCCTGCATTGTTGTCTCAGCAAGCATACACATTCTTCATTTTCTGAATACCGTATATGAATATATGTGTGTGTGTATGTATGTATGTATGTATGTGTACGTCCAGTGGTCTGATTATGTGTCTGTTAGTCCACCCATTGTACAGCGCTACGGAATTTGTTGGTGCTATATAAATAATAAAATAATAATAATAATAATGTGTGTCTGTGTGTGTGTGTCTGTGTGTCTGTGTGTGTGTGTGTGTGTGTGTGTGTGTGTGTGTGTGTGTATGTATATGTATATGTATATATATATATATATATATATATATATATATATATATATATACACATTTTTTTTTTTTTGTAAGAGATGAGTAGGGCTGTTATACCTATGGCTGCGGGAGACAAGTCTCACCAGCCAAGTGTTTTTTTTTTTTTTCCTGTGTTGCATTGTTGTAAGGGTCTCTGTTAGGGTTATTTACTAAAGTGTTCATTCAAAATTATTCTAAAATTTAAGTAGCCAATCTCAAAACAGCTAACTTAGAGATTTATTTATTTTTTCCAAAGTTTGGCTATTTTGACCTTTAAATTTTAAATTCACCTTGAATTTTCACTTTGAATAACCTTGTGTTTAGTTTTAGACCTTGCAAATCATTGTACGATCTTGTTGCATCTGCGATAAAAGTATCGGTTATAGAAAAAGTGTTTGGAAAAAATAAAGCAATCAGAGGAAAACTGTTTCGGTTTTATTCCACTGTTCTGTTTGCTAACTGTTTCACTAAAATAACTTTGCCCCGAAACATTACTAGGTTGACCTTTTCGCTGCTGTCCTGTAAAAGTACTCGTCATACTAAATGTCTGTGTTGGTTGTATTGCCATGTATTGCATGCTCTTGCATATAATCGTCAGGGGAACATAGCTGGGAAAAAAGTAATCAAATCTGTTACTGTGATGCAACTAGTCACCCAGGTGAATACAGGTGTTGTGGCATTGAGAGGATGCTTTATTATTCTAGCAGGTATTTATAATCAAAGCAATTTGAATTCTCTGGAAGAAAAATGATATAGCATTTTGGAGCTTGTGACCTTATGTAAGATATATGGGAAAGCAGAAGTGTTAAACTGGTGGGGAAAAAGTACTGTCTAGCTTTCTTCTGTGCGTTTTTTTTTTTTTACTGGTCTGGGCTCCTATAGTTTCCCTTTAAACTTGTATTAAATATGTAGCCATTGCCTTCACCATCCAGTTAAGTCATGTACATTCATGGCACACTTTGCAAATGAGTAGGAGAAATAGAAATATTGTTTAATCTCTGTATGCCTATTATATGCAGACTGTCAGATCTTATAAAATGATTAACAGAAGGGGAGAACTCTTAATTTCTGCGTAAAGAGGTGTAGACTAATACATTTTAACTTTTTATTTTTCCGTAACCACCATAACCACAACAGCTCACTGTAGTGGGTATTGTGCTATTAGTCTGTGGGCACCATCCCCTGTTTTTTTGTGAAACTGTTTCGATGTTGGACAAAAGAAACAAGGTTTCTCTTCATCACTCATCTAGCCTTTCTACTTCCTAGTGTGATTATGCGGAAGTGTAGCTTTTACATTATCAACTGCAAAGGCATCCAACCTTTAACATTGACAGGCTGTTCAAGGTTGGACAAATCAAGAGACTGTGCTCAAACTCATAGCACAATTGAACTGTAGTGGCTATAGTTCTTGGACGATCATCTAATTATCCTTTGGGTTGTTTTTGTTGCTTTATAAGTCACATGCTGTTTTTCCAAATTAAAATTATTGCAGAATGCAAACTTTTCAGACCTAAATAACCACAAAGACAATAATCTCCAACTAAATTCATTTGAGCATAAACTTTGTAATTCCTTTGTCAAAAATCTCCACAGTTCTGCTTATATTGAATGGCTTGTAGATATTTTCTAATATTAAAAGTAGCTTCTCATTGTGGGAACAGTAAGACAAACACATTCCAGGCGGCTCATGTGTATAAATATATTGCGTCTGCCTATTGGCTTGTGCTGTATATGTAAGATGTCATCTACCTGACAAAAAAATGCTTGTGTTTTGAGGTGTTGGGTTTTGTTTTCATTCTGGAATATACATTGTTTATAATATATATTTTTGTTTACCCCTAACAATTAGTGGGTAATCTGCAAAGACCCTAACACATCCACCACTAAGGTCTGGTGGCTACTGGGGAAGCAGGCAAAAGGGGGTTTAACTTGCCTGTCCCTTGCAGGGCCCCTCGTTTTCTCACAAGTCCTCTTCTGCTCCTGTACGGCATTGAGTTCTATAAAGGATTCTGCTGAATCCTCCATAGATGGAGCCAATTCTCTAAAGTATTCACTGGGGGATTGGCATGTCTTGATGGCAGTAGCTCTGACCACAATCCCAAAGTGTAATTTGTAGGAAAAATACTGAGACCAGGTCCCTACTTAGTATATGTTTTGACAGGAATTTCAGTGAAATTCCAACAGTCATTGAGTATTTCATATAACAATTTTTTTTTATTTTTTTTTAACTCAATTTGTAGGTTGACTTATCAAAGGTGAAATCTTTGACTCATCAGTTGAATGCTTAAACATTGTGACAGGAAAGTTGGTACTTAATTCCAGTTGTGGTTTTTAAATGCAGCACACACTGAATAAACAAAGGATATTTGTTGATTCATACAAAGTATTGTTTCCGTCCCTTGTGCTTGCATCACAGTAAAACATAATAACCACTAATTGTATAATAAGGACTACAGTGACCAAGCATAATGGTAAAACATCATGACCACTAAACGTACGAGGGCTTTAAAAAGTGTTTTACATATGTAAATGTAGATTTAGCCAATGTGCTGTAAGCTGATGTGATTATCCCCTAAAATTAAGTTAATTTGTTACATTAATAGTTTAAGGGGTAAATGGTCCCTCACCGCTACTTTGCTCTGCCTGCCAGGTTCCAAGTGATCTCTCTGCCAGTAGAAGGGAGGTGCTCACCCCCTTTTTGCTCTGGGGCACAGTAAGCACCTAAAGAGGTTCAAGGTTAACTAAGGAGTGGATTGTTGGGGAAGGATCCATAGTAAATTTCAGATTGTAGACCAAAGTGTGTATGTATGTGTGTGTGTATATATGTATATATGTATATAGAAAAAAGGGGAAAAACCTTGCACTCCTACTTACAATATTAATGACCCGGTGCTCGATTGCACTATTCAATATGTGTAAAGGATAATCAGCACTCCCAGGTTTTGTAGAAAAACAAACTTCTATTTATTCCGAAATGTCAACGTTTCAGTTCCTCTAGGGAACTTTCATCAGGACAGCAAGCAACAAACAAATGATGCACAAACTGAGTTTAAATAAGAACAACAATCAAAATAAACTTACAGATCAGCTGTGTATGGGGGCCGGCCATTCCAATCAACGGACACATGGGCAAACACCATCTGAAGTCCATGTCTCATTGCGCGCTGTGTACTTCCGTATGTGGGCTGGTTGCCAAGGTGATTATGACGCAAAGCGCCTGCCTTTCACTCATTGGCTTATTCCCCAAGCGCCAGCGTTACTTGTAACTATGGAGATTCGAGCGCATGCGCATGAAACATAGAATTCCGATATAGTGTTAATTCCCGGAACGGATCAGAAATATAGCCTGTTGCCCGACCAAATACCTAATCGCTTCATAAAAACAGGGATACATAACAGCCCTAAGCCCTTCTCCCATCTCTGGCTAAGTGTTGTGGTACCATATACATAATAAAACCAACATGACTAATCTATTTCGTGAGAACTGTGTATTGTCGAGACTGTAACACCGAAAAATCTGCTGGGCACAAGGTAAAGCCTGACCTCTCTATGGGCAGGGGTGTTCCTATAAGAGTACCCTGGTGTGCCTAGGATACATTATACGATCAGGAAAAAAGAGTTTAATACCGGACAACCTGTCCTTGGTATAGCTGGAGAAAAAAAGAAACTAAGTGAATAAATGTGAATTAAATTTAAACAGTGACAAATGTCTATGATAGACTACTGGTGCTATAACATGTGCTAACAATATTGACCAAAAGTCAGTGCTATAAGTGCTGTAATATTCATCTAATTGTCTGGTATAGTGGAGAATGTCTATAATAACCATAATCTCCATCCCCATCAGTCAAAATAATGATATAGTACGAAATCAAATGAGGGGAACAGGGCAACAATATACCCCAATTGAAATATAGATAGGTCAGCATCTGTCTAAAAGTCTATAGTGACAAAAAGATGTATATGTATGTTGTACACTCAAAATTATTAAAAAAGACATTTCGGAATAAATAGAAGTTTGTTTTTCTACAAAACCTGGGAGTGCTGATTATCCTTTACACATATGTATGGATGTGTGTATGTGTGTATGTGTGTATGTGTGTATGTGTGTATGTGTGTGTGTGTGTGTGTGTGTGTGTGTATGTGTGTATGTGTGTGTGTATGTGTGTGTATGTCTGTGTGTGTGTGACTGTGTGTGTGTGACTGTGTGTGTGTGACTGTGTGTGTCCGTGTGACACTGTGTGTCCGTGTGACACTGTGTGTGTCCGTGTGACACTGTGTGTGTCCGTGTGACACTGTGTGTGTCCGTGTGACACTGTGTGTGTCCGTGTGACACTGTGTGTGTCCGTGTGACACTGTGTGTGTGACCGTGTGACACTGTGTGTCTGTGTGACACTGTGTGACACTGTGTGTGTGACACTGTGTGTGTGACACTGTGTGACACTGTGTGTGTGACACTGTGTGTGTGACACTGTGTGTGTGACACTGTGTGTGTGACACTGTGTGTGTGACACTGTGTGTGTGACACTGTGTGTGTGACACTGTGTGTGTGACACTGTGTGACACTGTGTGTGTGACACTGTGTGACACTGTGTGTGTGACACTGTGTGACTGTGTGACACTGTGTGTGTGACACTGTGTGACTGTGTGACACTGTGTGTGTGACACTGTGTGACTGTGTGACACTGTGTGTGTGACACTGTGTGTGTGACACTGTGTGACTGTGTGACACTGTGTGTGTGACACTGTGTGACTGTGTGACACTGTGTGTGTGACACTGTGTGACTGTGTGACACTGTGTGTGTGACACTGTGTGACTGTGTGACACTGTGTGTGTGACACTGTGTGACTGTGTGACACTGTGTGTGTGACACTGTGTGTGTGACACTGTGTGACTGTGTGACTGTGTGACACTGTGTCACTGTGTGACACTGTGTGTGTGACACTGTGTGACTGTGTGACTGTGTGACACTGTGTGTGTGACACTGTGTGACTGTGTGACTGTGTGACACTGTGTGTGTGACACTGTGTGACTGTGACTGTGTGACACTGTGTGTGTGACACTGTGTGACTGTGACTGTGTGACACTGTGTGTGTGACACTGTGTGACTGTGTGACTGTGTGACACTGTGTGTGTGACACTGTGTGACTGTGTGACTGTGTGACACTGTGTGTGTGACACTGTGTGACTGTGTGACACTGTGTGTGTGACACTGTGTGACTGTGTGACACTGTGTGTGTGACACTGTGACACTGTGTGTGTGACTGTGTGACACTGTGTGTGTGACACTGTGTGACTGTGTGACACTGTGTGTGTGACTGTGTGACACTGTGTGTGTGACACTGTGTGACTGTGTGACACTGTGTGTGTGACACTGTGTGACTGTGTGACACTGTGTGACTGTGTGACACTGTGTGTGTGACACTGTGTGACTGTGTGACACTGTGTGTGACACTGTGTGACTGTGTGACACTGTGTGTGTGACACTGTGTGACTGTGTGACACTGTGTGTGTGACACTGTGTGACTGTGTGACACTGTGTGTGTGACACTGTGTGACTGTGTGACACTGTGTGTGTGACACTGTGTGACTGTGTGACACTGTGTGTGTGACACTGTGTGACTGTGTGACACTGTGTGTGTGACACTGTGTGACTGTGTGACTGTGTGACACTGTGTGTGTGACACTGTGTGACTGTGTGACACTGTGTGTGTGACACTGTGTGACTGTGTGACTGTGTGACACTGTGTGTGTGACACTGTGTGACTGTGTGACTGTGTGACACTGTGTGTGTGACACTGTGTGACTGTGACACTGTGTGACACTGTGTGACTGTGTGACTGTGTGACACTGTGTGTGTGACACTGTGTGACACTGTGTGACTGTGTGACTGTGTGACACTGTGTGTGTGACACTGTGTGACTGTGTGACACTGTGTGACTGTGTGACACTGTGTGACTGTGTGACTGTGTGACACTGTGTGTGTGACACTGTGTGACTGTGTGACACTGTGTGACTGTGTGACACTGTGTGACTGTGTGACTGTGTGACACTGTGTGTGTGACACTGTGTGACTGTGTGACCGTGTGACCGTGTGACACTGTGTGTGTGACCGTGTGACCGTGTGACACTGTGTGTGTGACACTGTGTGACCGTGTGACCCTGTGTGTGTGACACTGTGTGACCGTGTGACCCTGTGTGTGTGACACTGTGTGACCGTGTGACCGTGTGACTGTGCGTATGTATGACCGTGTGACCGTATGTATGACCGTATGTATGACCGTATGTATGACCGTATGTATGACCGTATGTATGACCGTATGTATGACCGTATGTATGACCGTATGTATGACCGTATGTATGACCGTATGTATGACCGTATGTATGACCGTATGTATGACCGTATGTATGACCGTATGTATGACCGTATGTATGACCGTATGTATGACCGTATGTATGACCGTATGTATGACCGTATGTATGACCGTATGTATGACCGTATGTATGACCGTATGTATGACCGTATGTATGACCGTATGTATGACCGTATGTATGACCGTATGTATGACCGTATGTATGACCGTATGTATGACCGTATGTATGACCGTATGTATGACCGTATGTATGACCGTATGTATGACCGTATGTATGACCGTATGTATGACCGTATGTATGACCGTATGTATGACCGTATGTATGACCGTATGTATGACCGTATGTATGACCGTATGTATGACCGTATGTATGACCTGGTGATTTAACTCTTAAATGGCAGAGAATTGAGCAGTGCAACTGCAGGGGCATGATCTATACACCAAAACTGATTTATTAAGCTAAGGTTGTTTTGGTGACATAGTATCCCTTCAATGGTAGAACAGTCTTAATTTCAAGGACTGAGTGATGGGGGAGCTAGAAAAACAATCCCCCATGCAGTTATGTTGCTCCCTATCACTCTTCTGCACCCACAACAGACTTTTTTCACTTGCTGGGCAGTATGGGAAGCATTGACTCTGATTTGCCGGCACCTGAGCTAGCAGAGGATGGCTCTACTCGGGGAAGTCTCCCCAAGCCGTGCCAATCGCAGTAGGGGTGGCAATAGGGAATGGGTGCTACAGCACAGAGGGTCTCTGAGACTGGTGACACTGGAGTGAGGTGCTGTAATGTTGTTACAGCTCCCAATGCAACTCAAGATATAATTTATCTTTATGATAAATTAGATAGGTAATACTTTGGGAGCTGTTGTAGTTCCAGATTTACTTTAACTGTTCTCGCTGTTCATTTAAAGTATGTATTGAAGATTTTATGCTCACAACGGAGTTAAATATGCATATCATCCGTATGTCGAGATCTCTCCAGAGTTGCCTGTTTCAGAGCACTGCTGGTATTAATGATAATTCAATATTGCACTTCCCTTGATAGAACCTGTGATTAAGCACATTCCTGTGTGGAATGCAGGAGGCAGGCCTTTCACATAGCTGATACTGGCTTACCAACATTTACCTGATCAGTCTTGTCAGACATCATTCTTAATGGCTAATTTTATACATTCTATTGTCTCTAGTGTAATAATGATGGTATTTAACCCCTTAAGGACACATGATGTGTGTGACATGTCATGATTCCCTTTTATTCCAGAAGTTTGGTCCTTAAGGGGTTAAGTATCATCTTGCATGGCTTGGTTTCTACTTATTTTTATAATGTGTTTATATATTTTATATTGGAGGGGGGGGGTGGCTGTTCACACGCTTAGAAACTTTCTTTATTGCAGTTGAAGGTGGCTGCTGCTTACCTCTTCTCATTCCTTAAATTTTAACTCTATTTTCTATTTATTTTTTTTCCCAGGCATTTCAGTCATGGCTTCAGCACAGTCTGTGCTCATATTTGCTGTGTGTGTTCTATTGATATCTGAAATAATACTTGCAAAGAAGACTTATTATGAAATATTGGGGGTTCCAAAAAATGCTTCAGAGCGACAGATCAAAAAAGCTTTTCATAAACTTGCAATGAAATACCACCCTGATAAAAATAAAAGTCCTGATGCTGAAGCAAAGTTTCGGGAAATAGCTGAAGGTAAGAGAACTTAATCTGTAAAACGAGCTCATAACTGCAACTTCAAATACAACTGTAGTGACATTTATAAACTGTATGTATCTTGCATATATCCATTGTACAGCGCTATGGAATTTGCTGGTGCTATATAAAAATATAGATGCCTGCAAAAAAAATATTTTTGTCTGATGCCTATTGCAGTCAATGTATGGATGGTTAGATAGAGATAGAGATAGAGATAGAGATAGAGATAGAGATAGAGATAGAGATAGAGATAGAGATAGAGATAGAGATAGAGATAGAGATAGAGATAGAGATAGAGATAGAGATAGAGATAGAGATAGAGATAGAGATAGAGATAGAGATAGAGATAGAGATAGAGATAGAGATAGAGATAGAGATAGAGATAGAGATAGAGATAGAGATAGAGATAGAGATAGAGATAGAGATAGAGATAGAGATAGAGATAGAGATAGAGATAGAGATAGAGATAGAGATAGAGATAGAGATAGAGATAGAGATAGAGATAGAGATAGAGATAGAGATAGAGATAGAGATAGAGATAGAGATAGAGATAGAGATAGAGATAGAGATAGAGATAGAGATAGAGATAGAGATAGAGATAGAGATAGAGATAGAGATATACACACACACACACGGTGGTCTTGTCTTAACTTGATTTTTATTTTATTTTTTAGCATATGAGACACTTTCTGATGAAAATAAACGGAAAGAGTATGACCAGTTTGGGCATGATGCTTTCGCAAATGTTGGAAAGGGTTCGAATGACCAGCACTTCCACCAACCTTTCCATTTCAATTTAGACGACCTTTTCAAGGACTTTGACTTTTTTGGTGAGAGTCAGCACACTAGATCTAAGAGGCAATTTGACAGCCATTTTAGGAGCCAACAGGAATCTCATAATAGACACAGACGTCACTTTGAAGACTTTTCCTTTGGAGGAGGACTGTTTAATGACATGTTTGAAGATATGGAGAAAATGTTTACTTTTGGCAGCTTTGATAACGCTCAGCGACACAACGCAAGAGCAGAAAATGTGTTTAGTGGGTCCAGCAAACATTGTAGAACTGTCACCCAGCGTAGAGGAAACATGGTTACTACCTACACAGATTGCTCAGGACAATAAATGCTGTTTGTGTACTAAAACTCAAGTTATAGGTAACAAAGTTGCGCTCTAATGAACAGTCTGCTATTAAGCTTTTATTCTAGACTTCAGAAGTACTGGAGAGTGGTAGCAGAGTATAAAGCAATTTTCAGCAATCAATTTGTGTTTACAATGAGCAACTCACCATGGAAGACTGAAATCAACATTAGTAGGGTGCTAAATATTTTCCTAGTGGCTATTTATTTGAAAATATGTACAAATGTCTCAGTTGCATTGGGGGAGTCTACAATCTCAAACCTAAAAGCTATTTCTGTGTGTTCCAAATCGGTTTTTGTAATCTCTTCTTGCATGAGGAAATGGGCAATAACTAAACGTATTCTTGTGTTTTTAAGGTTCTAGATTTTATAGTAATCTATGCAAATTTGATTTCTATTTACATATTTTCTTCCGTGCTGTAAAAGCTGTTCTTCACCTAACAGTCCTTTTTTGAGTTTTCAGAACTTTCTGAAGTCAACCGAATGAGTGTTTGTCTTGCTCTTTCCAGACATTCCTAACACATCAGAAATGCTGAACATGCTTAGTCCTATGACATTGTATCCGTACACCTAGAATAGTGGAAAATTGAGATGGGAAATTGACTAACTTTAAACCCAAAATTGAAGTATTTCTCCAATCTGGCCTTATTTTGTTTCTTCCCTTCTCTGTGATTCCCATTTTAGAGTGACACCGTAGGCACCATAACTGTCTCTTCTGATTGAAGTAGTTATAGTATCTGGATTCCTCTGGCTCTGCCTTTCCAATCAGCATGGAACCGTTTTTTAATATTTCAATGCTTAACAATAATCATGGCAACATATCCCCTCTGTGCTCCCTGGACTGAGTAATCATTAGCCAATCAGACTTCTATTGCTGCTTAGGCTAAGTGTGCCAGCAGACTGCAATCAGCCTATCACAGTGCCACTGCAGGCTACGGGAAGATGCTCCTTCAATGTTAAAGTGCTCAGAATGGTTTGACCCTGAATGGAGGAAGTGTCAGGCACAATAACAAACTCAATGCGATTACATAGTTTTAGTGCTTACAGCAACTCCAGATGTTGCTGAACTACAACTCCCATGATTCTTTGAATGAAATAGCCAATCATGGGAGTTGTAGTTCAGCAACATCTGGAGGGCCAGAGTTTGAACACCCCTGACTTATTCTAGTGTCCCATTACAGAATGTGCTCATTTAGCCCTCCGCTCTCGTTTGGTGGCATGGGAAATAATGGCCACTGCAAAAAGAAAGTTCCAACTTGTTTTGCTTTCTCAGAAGAATGAAAACGTTTTAAAATTGGCATTTAGCACTTTCAGCCTTTGCATGTAGTGTATCATTAAATCTTTACATGGTATGTGGTCCCATTTCAAGTGCACTCGACCAAGGCAGTTTAAAATAAATATGCATATACTTTTTTTTTTTTTTCTTCCCCAATAATATGAACAAATGCTGCGCTCAAAATGTTATTGGGCTTCTTCTGCTCCTCAAACTTTCTTGATTTGTTTTTTCTCCTAACAAGAAACAAATCTTAGACTTAAATCCTAACTTTACTTGCAAGGAGTCAATCCATTGAATGAGGTTCATGTCCGCATATAGTGAAACCTCTTTAAAGGACCAAACTTCTGGAATAAAAGGGAATCATGACATGTCACACGTCATGTGTCCTTAAGGGGTTAATCTATCAAAGGGGATATCTCAAAAAGGAATAGACCCCCACATTCCCTAATAAAGGAAAGCACTGCAGCATTTTGTCCTTGACATGGTTATAGAACACGCGTGTTGCATTTCACATTGACTTTTTTATTTCTAAAAATTTGAATTTTCTTACAAATCTTCCATGAAACTGTATTTTTGAAGACTCTGCTTTTTAGAATTAGTGTACACAAACTAGTTGTTTATGGCAACCAATACTAGCTCTTAAACATTCTACTCGCAGATGTGCTTGTTTGGATTGATTTTTGGTTTTTTCCTTGTCAATCTTTTAATTTGGTACTTGCCTTGCCTGACGTTTCCTGAAAGGTTATTTAACCTATATTCTTTGGTAATGCTTCACTTTTTAATGTGAAACATTACAAAACGTGCAATATCTTACAGTATATTTCCTTTCCTTGTGTGCAAAGTGATCAAATGTTCTATTCTTTTTGTGTTTTAACAATTTAATTCTGCACTTTGTCTTTACCATACTCCATATGAATATAAATCCTATGGATATATAATGAATACACTTGTTCTAACTCGTGTAATGAGTTGAGTGAAATAAACTTTAATGCTTATTTGTCAAGTCTGGTTGTCCATTCTCTTTGGTGGGAGTATGTATACATTTTTTATTTTATTTTTTTTAACCACAAATACGGTGTGTGTGTGTGTGTGTGTGTGTGTGTGTGTGTATATACATTGTTATTTAGTTAATGTCTGACGCTGCTTGCATTTTATTAAGGGTGTACCTAATAGCAGTTCCCAAACAGTGTGCCACTGATCCCCCAGCAAGCACACAGGGGTGCCACAAAATGTTTCCCTGGTGCTGTGATAGTACTGGGAAACCTGTCTGCTGAACAGGGGACCAGTGGGGGTACTATGGCCCTTTAAGACCGCAATCTGGCCTCCTGTAGGGTCTGCTGGCTGGGAGGAAGTGGCAACCCTTCACTGCCTCCCAGCTTTGTGCAGAGCACAAAGAGCTGCTCCAGACCTCGCTACCCCCAGTAGCGGGAACAGAACTACAAGCAATCCACCCTCCTGGACAAAAGGTAAGCTAACAGGAGGGTGGCTGAAGATCTAAAAATAATTGTGTGTTTGTGTGTCTGTCAGAACTCTCCTGTCAACAGATGAGCTCTCACTGACAGAAGCCAATGCACAGCAGAAAGGAAGGCTTGGGTGCAAGGGCCCCGATTTATTTATTTATTTTATTTTTTTAAATAAATATGGCTACAGTTGAACCTCTAAAAGCCTGAACCCCCCTCCCTTAGTTTTGAGCAAAAAGTGTTCTTACAAGTTTCTAAGTTTTGGCCTTGCACCCGAGCTATAGTTTATTTGCGGTTTACGGTATATCTCTTTAGTTTTGCTTTCATAAAAAAAAATCTCATTTATTTTACAGCACAACCCTGCACATTTAGCCATGCTCCTTTAAATTTTTTTTTTTTTTTTTTTTTTTCTCCCCCAAAACCACTTATTTAACTTCTGGAGTACATTCTCGGCTCAGCCAAAGAAATATTGGTGTGAACTGGTGCCTTGACACTGTAACCCACAATCAATCACAGCCAGTCACTTTTATTTGTATAGGATTTCAAATCTGTGCTAAGGAGATGAGGAACAAATGATAATAGAACCGTAATTGGCTGTAGATTGGAGTGATCTCGGCAGCTCAGATCCTGAATATGTATTCTATCAAGTTGTTTTGTGAAAAGTGGGAGCATGTTTAAAGCTAAAGGGTTATACGATTTTTTTTTTCTCTCCTCCTCCTAGCAAAACTATTGATATTTGAAATGAATAAAAAAAACTGCATGCGGACCAAAATATCAGATGCACGTATTATATTGGTGACCATATTATGATTGGAGTGTCCTTTAAATAAGTGCGTTTTCATAGGGATGGGAGATAATTTCAAATTGTAGTGCATTCAGGTAAGTTTAGCATGCAATTACAATGATTTATATAGCTCCATCATATTTATTTCTGCATGTCTTCCACTTTACATTACATATATTACACTATTGGACATCCCTTTGTTTCATCTCCATATATTTATTCTGCACTGATAATTATTGGAGTCTTTTAGACAACACTGAAATATATTCATGGGGGTTATTCTAATATATGCTGTCACTAGCAGAGCTTGTATGAAACTTTATATCAAGTGATTTGCCACTTGTATATCTTATTGTCTATTTTTGAACATACTAAACTACTGGTCTCATCTTTTTGTTTTCTTTACGTGTATCCATTGCGGAAGACCCAAGACACACAGGATTGAAGGCAGATGGAAGAAAATCGTTGTACTTTATTTTTTTTACGGCTAGTGTTTGTTCACTGTTTGGTAGGTACAACCTGGTTTTGTTTGTTTAAAGGATCACTATAGTGTCAGGAAAACAAAGCGGATTTCCTGACACTATAGTGCCCTAAGGGGCACGTTGAAGGGGTTAAAACCCCTGCAGTAGCTTACCTTAATCCAGTGCCAAGCTCACTTGGTGCTGGTCTCCTCCTCCGCCGACGTCTGCTCCCGAGTGGAGCGGGATGCGCATGCTTTTCTATGGACGTTCTGCATCCAGCATCGCAGATGCGCCTCTAGCGGCTGTCAGGAAGACAGCCATTAGAGGTTGGATTAACCCGGCTATGTAAGAAACTGCTATGTTCACATGTGAAGGGTTAAAACCTGAGGGACCTGGCACCCAGACTACTTCATTGAGTTGAAGTGGTCTGGGTGACTAGTGTCCCTTTAAGCCCTGCACACTACTGGATCCAGGGGAATTGTCACTTAGACATTCTCCCTCCCCGAGCTACCAGTTGTACAGACTGGAAAGACTTTTTAATTTATTTCAAAACTTCCCGGGGAATAGAAAGAAAATTAGTGATTCTAGTTTGGCAGTGAGTATAGTTTTGGTATGCTGGTAAAGTGGTGCAGCATGCATTGTGTAGGAGTGTATCCTAGAGCTTTGCAGTAATGTGCACTACGTATGAGTGTATTATAGAACTTCGCTCTGATGTGCATTACCTATGATTACATAATGGAGCTCTGCAGCCATGTGTTGTACACATGAGTGCACTTTAGAGTTCTGCAGTAATGTGCTTTACACATGAGTGCATTATTATGTTATTTATATAAGACCCTATAGTGATCTTTTAATATTATTACATTTCATATTTTTATTTATTTCCATTCGTCCTGTCCTCTGCTGAGAGCATCAATCATGTTTTCAGTGAACGTTTCACGTGCTATAAGATCCACCTCTCCTGCAAACCCCTGTTTCGCAAGCGTATACTTGCTTCCAATAGCAACTTAGAACTCTCTAACAATTTATTTTGGCTTTGTGTAAATACAAGTTATTTGTTCTGGATCTCCATTCTCAGATTGCCTTTTCAAAGCTCCTACAATAAATCATTCTGGCTTTTTCTTTCCTTTCTCTGTGCTGCTGCTGGTGTAGCTTTCACACAGAGCCTGCCTTTTCTTCTTCCCCTTGCGGATATTGCTTTTGATTAGACTGAATTCAAGCCCCAATAACCCCCAATAACAGACATGCTGAACACAACCTTATCTTTGTGCTGATTGGTATGGACTGAACTGCTGAGAAGAGGGGGGAAGGGCTTTTTTTTTTTTTATTAAAAACCCTCTGTTAAAGAAATTTAGAAATTTGTTGGCAATTTGATTCTCTATCACTAAAATGTAAATTGTGTATGTCATGACAAGCACCCCCCTTTAATTTGAAGTGTATATCCATTTACAAATTGTACCTAAATTGGCCCTTGAAAAGGCTTTCAATGCAGACCTCAAATAGTAACTATCAGCCATTGATGCATTTTGATGTAGGTGCCTTTGTACAGCACTCGAAACTGCCAGAGACATACAAGCTCTGGCCTGTCAGGAAGGCCAGTGGGACTTCAGATATCTGCTAGTGCTAGTGCAAACTGAGTGGTGAATGCAGGTGATGAAGGACGATCCTCAATTTATGTATTGCAGCACTTGGACTTCCTCCCAACACTTGTCAACGGCAATCCACACTGGAGTGAGCAGCACGCAGCAGCTATTGTAATTCCTACCCTTGACCTGCAGCTGGTCAAGCCTGGTATCCACTGGACCCCATGGAAGCCACCCATACTGCTAGAATATATACAGAGCTGCAGAAAAAAAGCTTCCCCATCATACAAATAATAAAAAAAATCAAAGGTATCATACACAATACCACAAACTAATCAAGAACCTATACAATATAACAGTCCACATACACACAAATACAATGCTACAAAGCAACTGCAGCACCCATAAATAACACAAACACAATACAGCAACATGCACACCTCAATCTAAAACAAGAGGACCGTCACACCGAGGGACTTTAAGATCTTGTTTTGGCACAGTACTACTAAAAGGTTGCCTACCCCTGTCATACACTGTTGCTCTTACATGGTCAGTTGGAAAAGAACAACCACATACATTGTAAATGTATTTCCAGTTAATGAACAAAATAATGAATTCTTTAAAATAAATTGTTTGCCAGTGGCATTGTTACATTCTTTCTCAATTTATTTATTTGTTTGTTTACCTATACAAGCCATTCTCCATGGGCACGAGACAAACATTGTGCCAGTGTTCCTCTGGTATTAATAATAGGTTATCAAGCTGTCATTCAGTCACACACTGGCTCTGTTTATATTTGCATATAAATACACTCTGGTGCAGCAATTAGAAATATTATGCAAATTAATGCTTTACGGTGCATTACTCGGCCGAACAGCCAATAAATTGTCAAATGTTGTGTCCTAAAATATTTTGAACAAATTATTCATACACATAAACAAGTCTGGCTCAGCAGCTGGATCCCACAGTTAATTCATGGTTATTATTTCATTTTAGCTCAGCCTACACTGTGCCAGCAATATTGCAGGTGTATTTTATTTATGCCCAGAACGGTTTATTCTAGTGAGAGGCTGACTGCCAGGTCTAGTTGTAAACCATTACGAAGTAACATCTGCCACAGAGAATATGATTAATTTGCAATAACTAGAATATAAATTAGTTTATTGATTGTAAATATATCCATGCTTACAAGTAGCAAGATATTTCTTTTTGCAACCTTACCCACATCTATACCTTTGGATATGCAAATGTTGTGTTGTTTCAATCATAATACCTACTAACACATTATCTATTGGCACCAGCCAAGAAGGGCAACCAGAGGTTATGTAGGTTACATAAAGACCCTATTTAACATAACACTAATTTGTGAACACACGCATTGCTATGCTCTCTTAAAATAAAATAATGTTCTCTTAAAATAATACATGCTATACCACATTTAAAGGGACACATACACAATATTTTGCTTATTGTTTTTCGATTTCCTTAAAATCAAGATTCTACATGTTAGGTTCATATTCTATTTTGGGTCAGTTTTGGTAATCCAGGATATCTCCTATCCGGATAAATTTGAGTGTAATCAAAACCATAAAATTCAACTCGTATACCCTCCTACATTTATCTTTTATCCCATTCCTCTCTGTGTTTGCTCTCATCCAAAGGATGTTGTTATTGGATGATTATATTTCAGCTCCACTCTACATAGTTTAAAAAAAATGACTACTTAGTAATAATTAGCTGTATGTTAATATCAGAGCTGCCATCTGAGACCACCCACATGGCCCACCCCAAGTTCACTCACAAGAATGCAGAGTGTGTGTGTAGTGGATCGAGTGTGTTTATTGGATGCAAAGTGTGTGTGTTTCTGTAGTGGATCCAGTGTGTGTGTATATATTGGAATTAGAGTATGTGTGGTGGATGCAGTGTGTGTGTGTGTGTATATATTGGAATTAGAGTATGTGTGGTGGATGCAGTGTGTGTGTGTATATATTGGAATTAGAGTATGTGTGGTGAATGCAGTGTGTGTGTATATATTGGAATTAGAGTATGTGTGTTTAATGCAGTGTGTGTGTGTATATATTGGATTTAGAGTATGTGTGGTGGATGCAGTGTGTGTATATATTGGATTTAGAGTATGTGTGGTGGATGCAGTGTGTGTATAAAGTGGAAGCACTGTGTGTGTGTGTGTGTGTGTGTGTGTATAGTGGATGCGGTGTATATAGTGGGTGCACTGTGTGCGTATAGTAGATGCAGAGTGTGTTTTTGTAGAGGATGCAGTCAGTGTTTGTGTATTTGCTGTATAGTTGTGGCTGTAATCAGAGGAGCCTCCTGAATGCCTGGGGCAATAATACCAAATATGTGTCCTATATTTTGCAAGGAGTTGGGTAGTTAGTAACTCTTTCAGTTTTGTTCCTGCCAGAGATGGAGTGGTACTAGGAACCATGGGTGGCCAAGCATCTTATTACTCACATCGATATTTTGGGAAATCATCTGTGGGGTGTAATACATAATTAGTGGGCTGATTAGGAATGTTATATTTTCAGTGTTGGTTATATTAATTAGGTTGTTGCCCTGCCTTAATTAAGACTGTGGCTTTGGTGTAACTGTGATGTAGAGTAATCCACTTACGTTTAGGCAGGTTTTTGGGTGGACGGACAGCAACTCTGGGCCAGCGGACAGACGGCAACTCTGGGCTGACTGGCTAGCGGCAACTCCAGGCGGGAACTTTGCCTCTTCACTGGTGACAGCTGCAGGAAATGACAAGCTTGAAAAAAGGGTAACTCTTTCTTTTGTCAGGCTTGTCAAGAATACGAAAAATACTGACACAAGCAGTCTCTGATTTGTATCAGTATAGCTTTTGATTGAGTTGGAATCTCAGGAAAATACCAACACAGTCAATGTTAGCATTTTATAAACATACTCATTTTGGAAAGGGGCGTGACAAAGCCACTTTAAAAGGACACTGAGCACCAAAAGCACTGCATCTAAATGTGGTGTTTGGTTCATACAGCACTCCCTGTTCCTTTTCTTTGGAAATGTTAAAGGAACACTCCAACACCAAGAGCTTAATTAAGCAGTTCAGGTGTATAGATAATCCCCATGCAGTCTCATTGTTCAATTTGGGACACTTTTATTTCTGTTTATACAGCTCTAGCCACACCTCCCCTGACTGTGAGTCATACAGCCTCCATGAAAAAAAAAAATGTTTCATGCAGGCTCTAGCAGTTTATCAAGAGAACAGGAAATAAGACATTTGAAATTAAACATACTGTGCAATAATGGAAGCCTACAAATGTAGGCAATTTTTCAGGATATGTATATGTCTCAGGCAGGTGAAGTGTTGCTAGGGCTATGTAAGAAAAGTGATTTAATTTGTAAATGGCAGAGAACTGAGCAGTGCCACTGCAGGGGCAAGGCCTATACACCAAAACCACTTCATTAAGCTGAAGTTGTTTTGGTGCTCAGAATATTCCTTTAACCCAGTGGTAGTCAACCTTTTTTTAACTACCGCCCACTAATGCATCTTTTTGGTTGAAAAAATTTCCTTACCGCCCACCAGTTTTCGCGCAAGTGCGGAATATTTTTTTCGAAAGGAGGGTGTTTTAAAAAAATTAAATGTACGTACATTTATCTTTTTATTTGCAATTAATGCATGTTTATAATGTTTTTAACTTTATAAAAAGTTTAATGAGAAAACAATAAAGTAAATTGAAATTACCTTTACTAGTGATTAATGAGATCCTTGAGGTTGTAAGGAACAAACAAAGGTCTCCTCTTTCGGTGATATTCAGACGACTTCTCTGTTTGCGCATAATATGATTTCTCATCTGTGCGTCAGCTCCCCTCTTCTCCCTCCTCAATTCCCCTCCCCACCTTTTTTCCCCCTTTTTTTACCTTCCTTATAGCAATGCCCAGTAGGAAGGCTGAGCTAGGTATCCCACTATAACAGACTGGCACACATACATACAGACACACAGACAGCATACAGACAGACAGGCACACACACACACACAAAGACATACATACAAAGACACATACAGACAGACACAAGAAACAGACACACATACATACACACATATATACAGACAGACACACACACGACACATACATACACACATATATACAGACAGACACACACACACGACACATACAAAGACATACATACAAAGACACACACACACAATACATACATACAAAGACACACACACACACGACATACATACAAACACACACACACACACGACATACATACAAACACACACACACACAAGACATACATACAAACACACACACACACAAGACATACATACAAAGACACACACACACAAGACATACATACAAAGACACACACACACACACACAAAACATACATACAAAGACACACACACAACATACATACAAAGACAAGACACACATATATACAGACATACACACAGACACAAACAAGACATACATACAAAGACAAGACACATGTATACAGACATACACACACACAAGACACATACATAAGACACACACAGGACATACATACAAAGACAAGACACACATATATACAGACATACACACACACACACACAAGACACATACATAAGACACACATACAGACACACACACAAGACATACATACAAACACAAGACACATGTATACAGACATACACACAAGACACATACAAGACATACATACAAACACAAGACACATGTATACAGACATACACACAAGACACATACATAAGACACACACAAGACATACATACAAAGACAAGACACACATATATACAGACATACACACACACATAAGACACACACAAGACATACATACAAAGACAAGACACATGTATACAGACATACACACACAAGACACTTACATAAGACACACACAAGACATACATACAGACACACACAAGACATACATACAAAGACACATACACAAACAAACACACATTATATTTAAGTCACCCTCCTGTTTCCTACCTTTAAGGTGCAGGAGGGTGACTTTCCCTGGGGTCCAGTGGTGGCTCAGGTGCATGGGAGTCAGAGTTCCCACTCTGACTCCCTCCTCCTCCTTCCTCCCGCGCGGCTCTCTGTATGCTGGGAGGAGTGACCGGGGCATCACTTCCTCCCAGCAGATTTGATGTCATCACAGGGGGCCCGGTCGCGCTGTTAAAGCGCCCAGCGCTGACCGGGCCCCCTCACAATCCACATCCATCGGGTGGCCCTGACAGCATGGGCCACCCGATGGACCCCTCCATATGCGGCCCCGGCGGTTTGCCGCCGGGGCCGCAAGTGGTGATGGCGGTACCCAGTCACAGTGGTACCGCCGGCTCGCGCCCGCCCGCCTGCCCAATTTATAAAAAAAAAATTGAAAATCCCTACCGCCCACCTGGAATCCTGAAACGCCCACTAGTGGGCGGTAGGGACCAGGTTGACGACCCATGCTTTAACCCCTTAAGGACCAAGCTTCTGGAATAAAAGGGAATCATGACATGTCACACATGTCATGTGTCTTTAAGGGGTTAAATATTACTCTCTCTGAGAAAATGCAATGTTTACATTTGTCACAGAATACACCTCTCATGTCTGACTGAGGCACTTCTCATGTGCCTCACTAAAGCACGATAATGCTGAATGTTGTTAATGCTTTTTTTTAGAGAAACATTAATTTCAATGTATTTCTGTCAGAAGCATCAGACTCTCTTCACACGTGCCATATTTTACAAAAGTTGCTTTTTCAATAAAAGTCAGCTGTTAATCAGCTCCACAGAGTTAACAATAGTGGCAGGCACACTGAGATCAGGGGGAGTACAGCTTAGCAGTGCAGCTACAGTACAGCTCATTGAGAAGTAGTGGTAATTTGCAACCGCCTGCGCACTAGTAACACCATCGTAAATTGGTCAATTCCCCGGCAAAGACTGAAAACCTGTGTTAGGTAAAGAAAGGAGGGCTTACAAAGGCTGCAGACACAATGTCTGCAACTTTTCAAAGCTGTTTTCTCATTTAACCTATAACAAAAACATGCAGAAATAATACATACATGTTTTTCTGCGGGTTATAAATACTAAATATTGACAAAATCAGTTGTCTGTCCCTTTAACATTAACAGTTTTCTTTTAATGATACATTTAATAGTGAAAACTATATTGAAAGCATTTATGTTTTTAGTGATCCGTGCACTGTGCATGTTAGGTATAGAATTTACTTATGTATTAATTATCTAGGAAATAAAGTGCATCTAAACTATGACATCCTCTCTCACGCTCTCTGTATATTATTTGACATTTCATTTTTTCCACCATTATTTCACGGATTCTCTGAAATCCTCACAAATCTTAAAGAGCTATGTAGCAGTGGCTGTTTATCACAATGATCTAACTCAGAGCTCCAGTCGTAACTATTATTCAAGACGATAGCAGGCAGACAGCATCTAACCACATGCCCAGATGGTACCTTTCAGATATATATATTTTCCGCAGCTTGACATCTGAGACCAACAGCAGATAGAAGCTGCATACATTTTTATTTTATGACATAGCCAGAAGAGACCTGAAAACCAAACAATACCTCCTCTATGAACAACACACACACACACACACAAAACTAAAATAACAATAATAATACAATTCAGAAAACACAAACACATAAAATACAATTAGCATGTAAAAGTATTGATGTTGTTAACATTCTATGTGGTTGTTAACATTCTATTCTAACGTTCTTAGTTCTAAAACTGAATATATCATATTTAATGTCAACTCTCATAAACAAACCATCAGGAATGAAATACATTTTTTTTTCAGAAAGCATGACAGGTGCATGGAATATTTCTTTCTATATGTCACAGTAAATTAAATAAGGGGGTTTTAATGACAGAGAAGTTTAACCCCTTAAGGACACACGACGTGTGTGACACGTCATGATTCCCTTTTATTCCAGAAGTTTGGTCCTTAAGGGGTTAAAGGACCACTATTGGCACCCAGACCACTTCAGCTCAATGATGTGGTCTGGGTGCCAGGTCCCTCTAGTTTTAACACTGCAGTTGAAAACATAGCAGTTTCAGAGAAACTGCTATGTTTCACTGAGGGTTAATCCAGCCTCTAGTGGCTGTCTCACTGACAGCCGCAAGAGGCGCTTCTGCGATTCTCACTGTGAAAATCACGCTGGTGTAGCAGTACTTACCCTCTCCAGGGGCCGGCCGGGGTCCTCTCTTCTCGCCGCGCGCGGTCCTGCTCCTGCACGAGCCGCGCGCGGCTCAGCCAACGACGAGATCAGTCGGGCGGGCAGTGACCGCGAGAAGCGGTCACGTGTCCCGCCTGATACTAAGAGCGCGCCGCGCGTCTCGGGCGCGCTCTTAAAGGGACAGTGGGAGACAAAATTAGAATCAGTCTCCCATTGGCCCCTGTCATGCCACGTTCCCCATACACTCACGTTTTGGGGGCGTGGATATGACAGGGGCCAATCAAAGTGAACATTAGGGTATTTATACTCACCTGTTTCCTTTGCACCTGGCCCTATCGTAATGTCACGGTAATATACCCCAACACGCAGGAATAGTCCAGATAGTCAAGAGACAAGAAACCAGGATTCGTCTTACCGGACCTTAGAATGGCCGGACTAGACGAGTACAAGAAAAGATAGAGTCCAGAACAAGCCGAGGTCAAGGGAACGGAGAGACATCGTAAAGTAGAACAAGCCGAGGACTGGTACACAGAAGACAAACCAGCGGATAAACAAGCAAGGATAAAGAGAGAGCGGAGTCAGGAACAAAGCCAAGGTCAAGCACCAAAAAACCAACTGAACGATACAAGCACTAAAGGGAACTGGACAGAAACTACGATAGGGCAAGGTGCAAAGGAAACAGGTGAGTATAAATACCCTAATGTTCACTTTGATTGGCCCCTGTCATATCCACGCCCCCAAAACGTGAGTGTATGGGGAACATGGCATGACAGGGGCCAATGGGAGACTGATTCTAATTTTGTCTCCCACTGTCCCTTTAAGAGCGCGCCCGAGACGCGCGGCGCGCTCTTAGTATCAGGTGGGACACGTGACCGCTTCTTGCGGTCACTGCCCGCCCGACTGATCTCGTCGTTGGCTGAGCCGCGTGCGGCTCGTGCAGGAGCAGGACCGCGCGCGGCGAGAAGAGGGGACCCCGGCCGGCCCCTGGAGAGGGTAAGTACTGCTACAGCTGGACATCCATAGAAAAGCATTGAGTAATGCTTTCATATGGGCTGTTTGAATGTGCGCGCGGAGAGTTCCCCAGCACAGAGGGAGCCCGGCGCTGGAGGTAAGGTAAGTGGCTGAAGGGGTTTTAATGAATTCAGCCCAGCGGGAGGGGGGCCCTGAGGGTGGAGGGGCACGTAACGACCCTTTAGTGCCAGGAAAATTAGTTTGTTTTCCTGACACTATAGTGCTCCTTTAATGGTATTGTGATTAAACAAATATCGAACATTAAAAGCAATTGTCATGATTACATTTTGTTAGGTCCCAAAACAAAGTGATTTAAAGCAGCTGTGTCATTTTGTCTGTTTCTTCTTTTCTTATGCTACCTGCATTTTAATAATTATAATTCTTTATTCATATTTATTATCATGTCTTCTTTGTGCTGGATCTCAATACCTGGGAGCAAACATTTTGTTCTAATCTGTCATACTTTCTGCTATCTGCCCTTTCTGTAGGATTGGTTTTACTGGTGGATTATAGGAAAATTTGATTGACAACTGTAACAGAACCTTGTTTTAAACTCTGCCTGTTTATCCCTGATTTTTCTAATGTAGTTTTAAAAAACTGGAGGACTCAGGAAAAAGTAAAAAATAAATAAACCAGAAACAGGGGAGGTCACCATGCCATCCTTCGCCTTAGGCAGCACAATGTCTTGGGCCGGCCCTTATTGTTTAGTAGACCAAATGGGGTTGCACACGCTCAGTGACAGTATATTTAGACTGTAAGCTTGTTTGAGCAGGGTCCTCATCAACCTATTGTTCCTGTAACAATTTGTAATTGTCTCATTTATTGTTAAATTTCCCACTTTTATAATATGATACAGTGCTGAGGAACAGGATAGTGCTATAAAAATACTACTGCTACTACTACTAGTAATAATAATAGTACTATGGTGCATCAAAGTAGAGAGAGTTCCCAAATAACCACAGAAACCCTAGGAACACGTAGTAATATGAAAAGGGCAGAGTTTATTTTGGGAAGCGTCACAGCCACAGTTTTGGCCTAAGTGTGTGCCCAAGTTTTCTGTATTCAGAGTATATTTGTGTATAAAATTAATAAAACTAATAATACAATTTTTAGGTGAAAAGTGAGCTGTATTACTGGCCAGAATAGCCTGGCTTAACAGAATAACGTCAAATGAGATATGTAGTGAAAGACATACTGAAAAACATGACACTCCAAAAATTGAATAGCCAGAAAAACAATAAAATCTAGAAACAAGCCAGATTCAGGAAATCCAGAAACAAGATAGTTGTACAAGCCTGGTAAAAAAAAACTACAATACCAAACAAAAATGAGCGTGAAAAACGAAAAAAGAATCACAATAGTGCACTGTGAATTACCATAAAGCGGTTTAAATATCCTGGCATTCAACTACAATTACAATACATTATTTTAACTACAATAAGGAACGCTGAGAAAATCAATTGTAAGGAGCGGAATACATCAGCATTTTTATGTTTCTGTAAAATATAATTAATGTTTCTTCCAAAATCTGGCCTGCATTCAAGCCTAAACCATAAGATGTTCTATTGATTATATAATGACACCAAACGTTTAAATTAATTCAGAGTATTATGTATAAAAACCCTAAACTATACTGTAATATTAGAAAGAGTTTCAGTCCTTGATGGCCATTGAAATAGCTGCCGTGTGGGACAATAACTCCCAATAATCTGAGACATGTACATGTTAAACTGCTTCAATCAGCTAAAGTTGTTTTGGTGACTATAGTGTCCCTTTAAAGGACCACTATAAGCACCCAGACCACTTCAGCTCAATTAAATGGTCTGGGTGCCATGTCCCCCTAGATCTAACTCTGCAGCTGAAAACATAGCAGTTTCAGAGAAGCTGCTATGTTTACATTGAGGGTTAATCCAACTTCTAGTGGCTGTCCCCCTGACAGCCACTAGAGGCGCTTCCACGATTTGCAACATAATCACATTGTTCATCTGGAGGTCGCCTGTACTACCTTTTTTTTTACCTGTACATATTTTGTTCTTATTTCACTTATTTATCTTGTATTTTGCACATTTGTACATATTGGGATAATTTCACAGAGTTCCACAGCAATAATTCTCCCAGTAATGTGTCTTTAAACTACAATAAATGTGTTTAGAAATCAGTCTGTGTAAATAAGATACATTGTTTTTGTCCTAAATAATATTCAGTTTTCTCAGAACAGAACCGCCATTGGTTACACCTCCACTCACAAACCTACAATTAAAATGTCCCTCTTTGTTCAAGTGGAATGTTGGGGGGTTTGAAACTGTTGATGCCATATTTAAGGAAAGACAAATTACTGCTAAATATTGAGACACAGTCTACTGGTTTCTATTTCCTTTGGTTTGCTCCTTAATTAGAACTTTGCCCCAGATCAGAGCCTGTTTTTAGCTTTGTAAATATTTGTCTGTGAATCAGGATTTGATAAGGAAGAAGGAGGAAAACGTGAAAATGGATTGGAAAGAAAAAAAACCAAAATCAATATATTCAGCCGTCTTCAACGAAAAAACAAACAAGATCATTCTACTGATTGTGCTGTATGGATGATTAAATTACCGTGCAGCTTTATAGACTCCTTCACCAACGCCAGCACAGCGGACACATCAGGGCGTATCAACATTGCAGAAAATCTGCTTTCGGTGCATAAAACATTGGAGCCCTCCGTCTGCTTTGTTTGCACAGATCCATACACACATTTTGTCTGGCTGGTTCCTGCTACACACAGCCATTATTGACAGGGCCGGGAGAGCTACTGTTATGCATAACTCAACACAGGCAAGCTGAATTCAAACTGACAGAGACAGCATTGTGATTTACATCTACTTGCGTTCATTTTAATTTAAAATGCTGTATCGATAAAGTAGTGCTCTCTGGTGACCCCTGTAGTCTCTTTATGCTGATTGACAGGTGAGGTGCATGGGGCAAGGTTTAGAACAAAGACTGAAATTGAGCCAGAAAGGAGGCATTCAGTTATAGGATATGATATGATATGGATTTGTACTATTAATTTAATTTTTTTCACCGCAAAACAATGTTTGCTAAAAATAAGGGATAAGTAAGTATAAATTGTAGAAAATTTCGAGAAATGACTTTTACCCTTTCATTGTAAAGATTATTTCTTACATAATAAGTCTGGATATAAAGCAAAATGTTACTTTTATATAATATCTTTTACATTAAGCAGGTCACAGCGGTATAGTTTATTATACGTGTTGTATGTAGGTTCACCAATAAATGTATCCAATGTCTTTATTAAATAAAACAAAAATATATGTTTTTTTATTCAGGCCAACAGAAAATGATAATTTTCCACATGTCCAGATGTAATTTCCAGATGTATCTCTGAAGTTTTTAGTATAGACACACAATATGTTGAAACTTTGCAATATTTAAAGGGACACTACAGGTACCCAGACCACTCTCATTGAAATGATCTGGGTGAAGTGCACCTGTCCCCTTAATCCTGCAAATGAATACATGCTTCCTGCATTCTCCATAAAAAAGATGTTGGACATCCTTAAGCTTTGCAAAATCCCCAAAGGAAAGAATTGATTCAATGCTTTCCTATAGGAAAGGTCTAATGCTTGCACGGCATTGACATGATGACACTGGAAGAGGAGATCGATCCAACAATGAGGGACCTCAGCCGTGGAAAGAGGTAAGTGAAAAAAGTTATTTTTAACTCTTTAGTCACCCGGTGGGAGGTTTGGAGAAGCCGAGGGGACACTACAGCGTTAGGAATACAGTTTTGTATACCTAACGCGATCGTGTTCCTTTAAGGAATACACATTCAATAAGAGGTGCTGTACATTTTGTTTGTAACTCACCATAAATTATTGTTTTGTGAACTAACCTTTATATCCTGTAGCATCTTCTGAAGCACAAACACCCAAAGAACCGCTGAAGACAGCTGAACCATCACGTCTATGGCACAGCTTTCTAAACATAAGTACTTGTGAAGAAACTCGTAATAGTTTAGGGATTCCATACATCCTAACAGGTGGCTCTGTCAGCATATTCGAGACACCAATAGACCCACCTGGGTTCTTGTAAGGAGATCCTGTAAACATTTGCTTTTGAGAGCTCTAAATGCTATGGTCTTACAGCAGTCTCCAATAATGCAGACAGTAAAATGGGGATATACGTGAACAGCTACACACATAAATATGATTCTACTGTGGATGCACACACCTCAAGGCATCTCTAGAGGGGGCACACATGGTTATAAAAATGATTGACAGTAACAAGACTTTGGATTAAGTTTTATAACGCGTACATAAGTACAAGTAGAACACAGATAAATTGACATGGGATAAGAGAAGTTTGTTCTTTGTATAATAAGGCTAAGCGCAATGCCATTATCAAGGACGTTTTAATAAAGATTCAGGATTGCTATTTCATTTTCTTCTTCATTTTTCTTTTTTATTATTTTACCTAAAAGCCATTAGATTGGCAAAAACTTTCAAAATATGTTGGTTCTGGGAATGTAGCCAGCAACATATAAAAAATAAGTTAAGGTAAAGTTTCTCTTCTCCCATATACACAACAGGAATTCTTATTTATTTATGTGCTAGTGGCTATAAAAAATGAAAATTGCTTACAGAGCTAGAAATTACTTCTAGAAATGCTCCGAACCCCTATTTGAAATGTAACAAGCATTTAATAAGGAAGTACAAGCAATTGCATAAAGTATGGATATTGAAAGGAATAAAACCAACTGTGTACAGCGAGAATGCTGGCAGATAAAGAAATTAATTGAATAAAAACATTTATTGCAAAGCAGAATAACTAAAAGATTCTTCAAGGCAGCCTGATGAGCCAAGAGAGAAGTTTCTTTTTTTTTTTTTTTTTAATAAAATTAAGATTACATTTAGCACCTGCAGTTTCACACTGTGAACAAACTAATAAAGGAGATTAAATATATATTTAACTTGTTCCTTATCTAATCATTATGTAAGTCATGAAGCCTATCTGGGATTTAAATGCTGATGACCCAGCACCTAGGTTTTGCAACACTGCGTAGGCTTATATAGTCAAACGTATCAACTCTACAATAATCTCTTTTATCTCAATAGAGTGTACAAATTGCTATGTTATAGTTATGTTGTATAATCAGCTGCCAAGTGAGTGCTGCTAGGTGATATGTCCGTGTATGATATATGTTATATATAACATATATAACGCCTTGCATAGATGTTTAGATCCCTTGGAACATGCGTCGAACAGATATAATATTTTTGCGATTTGAAGAAGTCGATCCCATGGCGAAACGCATTATCGCACAGGACATCATTACCCTACCACCCTTAAGCGACACAGGGTTATGTGGAGAACCGGAACTATACACCACAGCTGAGGTTTAGAAGCTGACTGTTCTTCCACTGAGTTGCTGCCTTTCTGTTCATTCGAACTGCAGAGAGGCACTGTGGGCTGTCTTTTGCTGTGTTTATTGTCAGGATTATAGTTGATCCAGCACACCGAATGGTCTCACACCTAGGACTAAGGATAACGTCTAACCAGATCTTAGAATGGCCGGACTTAATGTACCGCAGAATAGTAAAAATACTTGCCGAGGTCAGGGACACAGAATGAGACACAACGATGAGGAAAGCCAGAAGTCAAGGATACCAGAAATCAGGTGTTACGGTTGCCTCCAGGCTGGCTGGAAGTTGGACCACTTGGATATCCTGGTTCCCAAACTTGGAGAGGAGGAGAGCCCCTTAAATCAGCATACAGTAGTAATTCCTGGAAATGTAGAACATCCTACTAGCTATAGCACAGCTAGGGTACACTTTTCCCTACAACACGAGTCGAGGCTGCGAGTTGAGGGTAAAACTAACTGACTTTAATGGCACTCATGCATGGCAATTAATGCAGTTACCAGGCCAGGGGACAGCCCCCCTCTGGACCTGATGGAACACTGGACAATGCAATGTCCCAACCAATAAGAACAAAGTGCATTATTTGAATTACTCCCCCCTACCTTGGAGATAATTGATCCCAACGGTTACATTAACCTAATTATCTCCACGGACATGAAAAATGCCACGTTTTATTATACACACTAACACAGCATAAAAATATATAACTTTGACATTTAAACATCAAAATATCCCATCCCATACCATTCCCTGGATAGCTCAGATCTGAACGCACAAAATATACGAATGGCGCTCAGATCTCACGAATGGTGTGCAAAAGTCATGAAAGTAAAGTCTGTTTGTATGGGTTTTATACGAATGGATGGGAGAACCGGCACTTCAGCGGGGTTCGTATAAATCAGTAACCAATTATAGTTCCAGGAGTTTTAGCCCTAGGCCCAGCTGAGCACTCAACGACATAAAGATGGCCGCCTCCTCGTGTTCGACATACGAACGGCGACCACCTTGGAATAGGTACTTAGAGTGCGGTTAACCGCAAAAAACACAACTTAATTGAGGACATATGCCAGTGTCTAGGTGGTTGTTGTTTGACAGTTCTTTTGTGCGGTGGTTCGGTACTTTGTTCAAGTATTTTTATATGAATGGTGGCCACCCTGATGTCAGCCAATTAGGCTGCGGTTAACCACAAACCGCAGCTCCCAGGGGGTTAATTGTCGGCACACTCCTGAGGTAGGTTGGACCGCCGTTCGTTGGTTCCTTCAGTGGTTTTGAGGTCAATGAGGTTAACTAGCGGCACACGCCAAGAGCAGGGTGGTCGGTCATTCGTACATATGAATGAATGGCAGAATGAGTTCGATAAAACAAAATATCAAAGTGCAACAAAAGTATCTGTACGAGTCTGACAGAGGGGATCCTTGTAACATCAGGGAAGTCAAAACGAAGCCAAAGTCAAATACCAGAAAAACGCAATCATGAACACACTCTCGGATAACCAGCTAGTGGAAACCACGACAGGGCACTGACAAAAAGGTAATTTGGGTTTAAATAACCCTCCTTAGGCTGTAATTGGTTGTTTCTGACCTCTGACCTTAAAATGTGCGTGTGCGTTTATGACGTGACGCCGCACGCACGTCGGCGCCATCTTTGAAGTACGAGAAGGTAAGTTTCTTATAAAAGTCTGATCCGCAGCAGCCGGCGTTCCTAAGAATGTCGCACCCGCTGGGGATCGGAATGGAGGGAGACCAGATAGCTGCCAGCCGAGCCCAAGATAAGTTTTTGCTATGTTTTTGCTATGTTTGAGTGCAGCCACGCCGGCAGAGATGTCGGGAACCATGATAATTATCTACAATATATACTATGAGTTTTTTATATACATGTGAGAGATGTATGTTCACAATACACTTTTTTTTTTACTGTGTGAGGTGTTAAAGCACAATGCACTTTTATTGCAAGTAATCAATCAATTAATTTATTGTGAATTTCTAAATAAATTGTGTTATTATTTTTTTAAAGGCATAGTGCACTTTTATACTGTTGCCATTATTTCATTTTAGCTATTGTGAATATAGTGATGCTATCACTACACTCTGCCATTTAGTAGTTAAATCACTTTTGTTTCTGTTTATGCAGCTCTAGCCACACCTCCCTTGACTGTGACTCACACAGCTTGCATGAAAACAAAATGGTTTCATATTCAATAAAATGTTTACTTACTTTAAACGTTTTTGTCTCCTGTTTTGTAAATTGAACTGTAATCACACACAGGCGGCGCCTGCAGGGTCTAGCAAGCTATTGACAGAGCAGGAGATAAGAAATTCTATATTAAACAGAATTTACAATAAAGGAAATGTAAACATTAGATGACTCTTTACAGGAAGTGTTAAGGAAGGCTGTGTAAGTCACATGCAGGGAGGTGTGACTAGGGCTGCATATTTGAGCAGTGGGGCATGCAGGGTCATGATCTAATTCTATGCTTTAAAACTGCTTTATTAAATAAGGTTGTGTTAGTGACTATAGTGTCCAGTTGAGAACTCACTCACTGAACATATTTTACATTTGGCATAAAAACTATTTTCTCTCTTTTGGAAAAAAAAGAACAAGCCCTCAAATGAGCCTGTAGTTCATCAAAAATGGAACAACTCTGCTATTTTTTGGAAAAGATTGTTACTGCCTCAGATAGAATAGCACAGTATACAATTTGGGCCCAATTAAAGGTTTCCACTCAAAGCTATTGTTTTTGAATATTTTTATTACTTGTAAAGGTTCCAACTCATGTCACAATTTGCAAGGATCCACTGTACTGCCTGCTTCCTAGTCATATTTTGGATGACATGTTCTTGTTACCTCCTGGTGATCTTTCCCTTTTCTCCTTTTTCTTTGTTCACCTAGTAATGATCTATTGTTTTTGAATATTTTCATCACTTGACAAAGATTTGCTTTGTTTGAGAACATCGAGCTACTTTTTCTTTTTATCTTGAGCCCTGCTTCTCTCATTCTTTACAAATGTAAGTACTTTATCTGTAAGTATCCTGCAAACCCCTAATGTGTCATGCCGTTATTTCTGCTATAAAATCTTATAAGAATTTAAGAATTATATTTCCAAAAACACACACACAAAAAGAAGCACGCTGCAGCAGTGAACAAGTTATGCTAATCAGATACATCCCATGGCGTCGATGAAGTCAATACTTTTGAGCATTGTAGCTATGTTATATTTATTTATTTCTTATAATGTTAAAAAGTCATCGAGCTAATGGTTGGGATTCTGTCTATTGTTTAGAATATCTGGATCAGCATCACAAAACTAATAGTAAAAGATATAGAGCAAAGAACGTAGTTGTGTTAAATAAACATGCATGATATGTTCTACATGTGACATTACGTAGAGGGTAACAGTGGCCTCCCGGGGAACAAATGTTAAAAATAGCTACAGTTTCAAATCCAACATATTTGTTATCCGCCTTTATTTATTTGGCACGGAATAATGGTGTCCAATAATAACAGAAACATATAAACCTGGTGGTTTCTCATGTTTGGGATGTGGGTCTGGGTGGAAATATATCAGCTTTTGAGGTACATTAATAACTCCTACTCCTAACTGTGCTTTGCGAGAGTTCAGTATATTTGTGTCATGCAGCAGAGAAAATACAATCTCATGCTGTAAAAGAGTAATAGAACAACTCAAAAAAATCAATTACATGATTTTACAGGTCAACGTGACATTTGTTTTATTCATTTTGAGAAAATTCTAATAAATTGGACAGTCTGATTGGTTGGAATAGAACACCAATCACACTCATTGTAAATCAATGTCATAGTGAAAAGGTCATTATTCAAAATGAATAAGTCTGTGAGAACTCATTTTGTTTGCAGATCTTTTTTCTGTTTCTGTTGTCAAATTATATTTTAAGGAAGCCTAATTAAAAAAACTCCTGAATGCATGGATTGCATTGACCTCTGTTTGGCTATCCTTCTGGCACATCTAGTAAAGGGTAGGGTGACATTTTAGTGGGCTATATTGAAAATCAGCTTGCAAAAACTGCAAATCTCTTTTCTATAACATTTGTAAACCCTCACCTTCTAAGTCAGCGCAGCCTTTCTCTGGCTGTCCAATCACAGACTTGCCAATACAACTCAATGAAGGGCAGGGGCTCTGAGCAATTTCTGCCTCCTGAGTTTATCTCCACTGAGCTAACCAAACCAGGAAGTAACAGGACCTGTTGTCTGATTGACAGCCATGGAGGGTTGTAACAAGATTATTTTATAAAAGTGCCAATTTCTATTGAAATCTACACTTTTATAAAATGAAAAAATTTTACACACTTTTCACACATGTAGCATTTCAGCAAGCTAAAGTGCTTTAGGGGTCCAGAACATCCCTTTAAATAAAAGGAATAAGCTAACATAATATATATAAAAAAATCATTTGGAAATGATAATTCCCATTACAATTGAAAGATTATTTAGGCAGTTGAGATGGCACAATATTGGACTGGGCATAAAGAAAAGTTTTACGCTGTATATTTAGGTGAAGTTGGGTAGCTTTCTTTATATTAGGTTATTTGTGGACTTATTTATACTTATTGTGGACTTACAGTTATTTGAATGAATTTACAGATAGAAGGACATGGAATTGGGGAAGGGTAGAGCAGACGTGTTGAATACAATTGAAATATTTGTTATCCAAATTCTATCAGCCGAACTATTACTAACTATAATCAGGTGGGGTATCTTCCAAGCTTAACGTTTTAGGTTTCAGGTGGAAATGAAATTACTTTATTTCTTTTAACTGCTTTGTTAAATCAAACTCAAAAGTATAAAAATATTAAAACAATTTTCATAATAATAACTTATTTTAAAAGTTTATCTAAAAATATTAAATAATTTAAATAATATTAAACAGAGACCAAAGTACTGTAATTAATGAGAAATGCGTTTAGTGTGAGTAAAATGCATCTTTGTATCCACCGCCTATTATAAAAGACCATCACTTCAGGTTTTCTAAAGCAACTTGCGAGAAATCATTCAAACTTCAGACATTATTGCTGTCAGCTAAGGATTCTGCTTAAATGAGTGCTTGTAGCGTCAAGAGTGAATTGTTTATTGCACAAACACGTTAGTATTTTAATTGGCAGAAAACCTAGGAACTGACAGTTTCTGGCAACTGTTTACAATGAAAAATATGTTAAGACGTCTTTGGAACAAGCACAGATATAAATGGGAAAACAATGATATTGTACAAATTTAAGAAACAAAACAGCTGAAATGAAATGAAAAGAGAACATACGGTTTCTAATTAAATAAAGCAACAAACAGCAATTATATAGAGAGCAGAATATTTATGTTGGCACATTGATGGCAAATATGACAACAGCATTGAGCGCTACTAAATAATCTTCTTGCTTAATGCACAATTTAATTTAGTTTTCAAGTAACTTTTCCTGTAGTTTCTGCCAATGGCTTTATAGACCGTAAGGTGTTCGCCTAATTGACTGTAACTATTGTATTGTACATTATGTTATACTTGTTACATGTGTAAATCTCGACCCTAGTTTTTTTTGGTGTTTATACACCACAGACATATATGTAATTGTATAGGCTTGTTACAATATGTCTCTCTTACATATTATACTTTTTATTTTACATAGGATAGTCATGATTTCAGGTCCTGTAATTCACAGAGATTACATCGTCCCTAATAATTATTTCTTGTAATTCACGTGGATGACATCATCTCGGTGAGTTAACCGGTTTAGATTTCATGTAGCATGTTTGACAGGAGGATAAGGAATTTTCTCCATCAATTTTTGCTCTCTCGACATGTTCATATCACTGTCAGCCATGCTATTCAGACTGCTATACAGACGGATATTTGTTTAATAGCAGGGCTGACATATTACTGTCAACCCTGCTATTCATGCTGCTATAAAGACTCTCTAAATATATTTCACTTTTTTGTTTTTTTTTTAAACCCAAACTTTCCAGCAGTTAGCTACTGTTAACCTGTAAAATGTGCTAGATTTATCTAGCTAAGCCAACAATCTACCAAGCCACATTTTGGAAGTTGACCGAAGTAACCAAAATAGTTTTTCAAATATTGGCTATGCTTTAAACATCCCAAGTCAGATATGACTTTTTTTTAAATAGTGGTTGAATAGCTGTACATCTTTGATCATTTATCATCAGCTTATTTACTATGTGATTTCCTTGACCAGCTTTCAAAGCATGTACAATAAAATCTCACTTTTTAAAAGGTCCTTCTCTCACCTTGCAATGTGATCTCCTCCTATAATTATCATAACACAACCACAGAACTATCTTCACACATATGTTTCATAGCATCTATACATTTCGCCTTGCTCCTTCTTTGAATAACTTTTTTTCAGGCCTGTCACCAGAAATCCTCTCATGTTGCCACCGCTGTATAGAATACTCTCTCCTGCTCTGTTTAGCTCACCCTGACCCCACTGCTTAAAATACACCTTGAAAATAAGCTTCGATTTATTAAGGCATGTCAGTCACTTTCTTATAAAGCAGGCTTCGCCAAGCTTCGGCCCTCCAGATGTTGCTGAACTACAACTCCCATGATTCTATGAATGAAATAGATAGGCTGAGAATCATGGGAGTTGTAGTTCAGCAACATCTGGAGGGCCGGAGTTTGGCGAAGCCTGCTATAAACCATACAGATACTGACACACAACATGCACTAATACCCTATTAATCCTGCATTTTATCTGTGCTATTCTGTAACCCTTAGAATTCCAGAGGTGTGCTTAATGCGTTCTTATACAATGTGTCCTCCAGCACTCAAAAAGGTGACACTACAAACCTTTCTCAAGCACTTTCCATGTTCCTTATATTCCTTTAATAACTACTATATATTTTTTACAAGTGTTTTCCAAATTATAGCACAGCCGATAGCTAACTTTTTGTTTTTTATTTGGTTCTGTGAAATATCTCACCCGATTCTACATTAAATTCATTGTTTAGTTTTGTAATTGTCATTTGGCTTTTTTGGGGTATTTTTTTTAGCCATTTAAAATAGTGAAAACCCGAGTAATCCTCATATCTTTTAATATTAGTTGCTTTTAGAAAACAGTCGGCATACATTATTTATTATTTTCTATTACCTATCTTAGTATTTATATATACTGTTTATATTTTATGAAGGTGCCTTCCAACTCTCTCTCGAGCTTCACCATACCAATATACCTGCCACCTTGAGGGATCTTTAAAATAAAAAAAATAAAAAAAAATGTATAATATACCTTCTACAAGGGAAAGACATATTAGTCAGTGAACTCATGTATACATCATTTCGGGCACTAGATGGAGCAGTTGACTCATAATGGATGTTGGCAAATATTCAAAAGGGCAAGTTTTGTGATACCTGTTTTGGTTTGCAATACATTTTTAAAACACGTTACTTTAGAAAAATGTGTTGTTGTCTTATATAGCAACACAAAATATTACGTATTGATTTTAATTAATTTAAGTTATTGCTTTAATAGTAGCTGTTTTCCTCTGAACTTAAATGCGATGAGATACAATTTGTGGGGACATGTTTATTTATCATATGTATATGAGCATAGTTTATGTGACCTGTAGTGCCATCTTTGTAGTGTAATTGAAAGGCTGAGGATATTTAATATAATAACTATTAAAACATGTAAATGTGTAAGCTGTCATACATGTATTTGTAGTGTGAGATGGAATTAGCCCTTTGAAACTCTCTCATATGGTACATGGAAGAGAAGGGAAAAATGAGAAGTATATAGTGTAGTATGTTTTGTAATATGGAAAATGAAAAAAGAAATGCACCTAAAAGCTCCACTTGGTACTGTGAGTGGTAAGCTCGAGGATGCTTATTTTATCTCTTGGTCCCAATGCTAGTCCAGGATGTATATAGTGTAGTGTATCCGAGTAGTATAAGTGGAATATAATTACCGTATATACTCGAGTATAAGCCGACCCGAATATAAGCCGAGGCCCCTAATTTTACCCCAAAAAACTGGGAAAACTTATTGACTCGAGTATAAGACTAGGGTGAGAAATGCAGCAGCTACTGGTAAATTTCTAAATAAAATTAGATCCTAAAAAAAATATATTAATTGAATATTTATTTACAGTGTGTGTATAATGAATGCAGTGTGTGTGTATGAATGCAGTGTGAGTGTATGAATGCAGCGTGTGTATGAGTGCAGCGTGTGTATGAGTGCAGCGTGTGTATGAGTGCAGCGTGTGTATGAGTGCAGCGTGTGTATATGAATGCAGCGTGTGTATATGAATGCAGCGTGTGTATATGAATGCAGCGTGTGTATATGAGTGCAGCGTGTGTATATGAGTGCAGCGTGAGTGTATGAGTGCAGCGTGAGTGTATGAGTGCAGTGTGAGTGTATGAGTGCAGTGTGAGTGTATGAGTGCAGTGTGAGTGTATGAGTGCAGTGTGTGTGTGTGTGTGTGTGTGTGTTGCAGAGCCTTGGTGGGGGGTGGGCAATTTTTTTTTATTATTATTATTTTAATATTTTTTTATTATTATTTAATATTTTTATTTATTTAATTTAATTTTTTATTATTTTTGTATTATTATTTAATTTCTTTTTTTTTATTACTACTAATTATATTTTTTTTCGTCCCCCCTCCCTGCTTGATACATGGCAGGGAGGGGGGCTCTCCTTCCCTGGTGGTCCAGCATTGGCAGTTCAGTGGGGGGCTGTGGGGGCTGTGAGAGATGTTACTTACCTCTCCTGCAGCTCCTGTCAGCTCTCTCCTCCTCTGCGCCGTCCGTGCAGCTCCCTCTGTCAGCTCCCAGTGTAAGTCTCGCGAGAGCCGCGGCTCTCGCGAGACTTACACTGGGAGCTGACCGAGGTGCTGAACGGACGGCGCGGAGGAGGAGAGAGCTGACAGGAGCTGCAGGAGAGGTAAGTAAACTCTCTTACAGCCCCCACAGCCCCAGTCTGTATTATGGCAATGCAAATTGCCATAATACAGACTATTGACTCGAGTATAAGCCGAGTTGGGGTTTTTTAGCACAAAAAATGTGCTAAAAAACTCGGCTTATACTCGAGTATATACGGTAAATGAAAATGCACTCACATGGAATGGAGACCTTAAAATGGCACCTATTGTAAAGCAAGAATTGGTACTTTCATTTAACAGCTACTCTTATTTTCCTGTTGAGCCTTTTAACTAAATGGTACACCTGAGCTTTCACTGTCTACCAAAATGCATTGCACAAGGCAAGAACTGAACAAGGGAACTGGATTACATAGAACTGATAAGATTAACGTGACAAGACTGGAGTTGGACTGTTATTATTATTATTATTATTATTATTGCCATTTATATAACACAAACTTATTCCGCAATGCTTTACAATATTGTACCATGACTTATTGAGTGTGGAAGAGTATTACAACATGACAAGAGAAGAACTGCCACTTGGAGAGAGCACAGATTGTTTCTATTATTTCTGAAATATTTAATCTGCACAGAACCAAAAAATAATGCCTCCACAGCAAATATTAATTCTTAGAATCTACGAAACGGCCTAAATATTCGGCATATTGGCATTTGAAGTTTGGAATGTAGACTCCAAGACCGTCTGTATAATTTATAAAATAGAGATGTATGTGGCTATTATAACTACAATCACCCTTGTAAAAACACGAACAGACTGCAAGACATGCACTTAGAGACCCCACCAAGCCTGTCTCTGAGCCCTTTCTCCTATTTCTTTCCCTAGTGTTACTACGTAGACATTGGACAATAGTCCTTGCAGGCTCCTGTTCGTTGTGTGGATGTTGTCATGCACCCTCTCTCTGTCAAAGTTAGAAAGACTGATTGTTGTAAAAATATGTTTTATTCACAGAAAACCGATTTTCAGGAAAGTGTAGACTTTTTTTAATATTTACCATTAGTGACAATGTTCACTAATCCACTAACCCGGTATATTTACTCATATGCCCCATTTGTCAGTAACCCTAACTTCGATTGCTAAATTGTTATGATGAAAAAATTGTAATGCACTCAGGATAAAAGTACTATCTAAGGAATGTTAAAGAAATACCGGAAGAGTTAATTTGCTTTTAAAGGGCACTCTGTCTGTGTACACTGTCACCATTTGTCAATGTAAGGATGCATTTGAGTGTATTGCAAGTGTGTGAATGCATAGATGCATTTTTATTTTTTTTTGTCTTGTGTCTTATTTGTGTGTAGTATCTGTGTGTTAATCCAAAGGTTCCTTTGCACGAGAGACAACAGTTTATTTTTTTACTCCTAGTCTTCTTATGCCAAGCAGTTCTGTTTCTCACTGCCTTCCCCGTTTTTGCTTCTCTGCCCCACTTTGCTACTGTGTTTCTCACCCAATCTTACCCATTCTAACCCACAGATTGTTCAACCACCCCTCACCTGTGTCTCTTACTTCTTCCCATACCTCCCAATTTGTGTTTCTTTCCTTTCACTTCCTCCCCGATTTTGCAATCACCATTCACCCATATCTCTGTCTCTGTCTCTCTTTTCTTTCTCTTCGTCATATATCTCTCTCCAATTTCTAGCCTCACAGGTCTCTTTCCATTTCTCCACCTAACCTGTCTATCCCACATTACTCCGCAACAAAATGTGTCCAGCATCTTGTTGAATTCATTCCATTAAAAGTCAGACTGTTCTGCTGGTCTGTCCATTCCCAGTGGTTGTGTTGCAAGAGGAAGTTTGTTGTGAAGAGTAACTTTTCGCCCCGACTGGTAGAATAGAACGTGAAATTTTGAACCCTAAATGTCACAATGTTGATTTATTCATATAAGGGTCCATCATGTCTTATATTAGAACCAAGAGGACTCAATCTATAATGGTCAGAAGTCCTCAGATAGAGCTGATGTCCCCGGTGTAAAGTCATTTTCTAATTTACAAATTAACTGAGCTGCAGCTAGTGGGAAAAGCGTTATAATAATCCAAATCAAATAAATACCCGAATTTAAATAAAATAAGAGTCATCTAGATTCCAAATTGAACAGGGCAGCTGATACAAAGTAGCAACTGAATAGCCTTCTGATTCCTCAACTCAATGGGGTGACTGTGTGTGACTTAATAGAGTGTTTCCTGCCCATCCTAAGGAAATCTTATTTTTTTTTGTATATTTCTATTCTATAAAAATGAAATATTTTTTCTCCTTATTTCCAGCAAATCATTTTCCATGACATTTAGAGATAGCAATCCATATTTTATAATCGGTTTAACTGCTAATTTAATAAATTATATCTTGTCTCCTTAGTGAAACATTTTCTGTAATTCAAATAATATGATTATAAACTGGACATGCATATATACTGACATGCAAGCATTTAGGAATCGTTTTCTTCTGCTTCTGTAAATTTAATATGTAGGCATGTAACAAAACCTTTTGCTGTGCATTTACATTTTCACTATGAGAATAATGTATGCATGATTCCCAAGGTATGCCCCCATACACAGTAATTGTGTATACCTGTTTTTTAATATTACAAATTAAATTCCTTTTTTTGCAAACACATTTCGTGCCCTTTTTTGGTTACCAGACATCAGAGTTTGCATTTTTTGGGCTGGTGAGGAGATCTAATTATCTCCCTGCCCGTGCCCGTATTTGTTTCTTCAGCCAGGAAGCTGCATATCTGCACCTTCAGTGAGTGCAGATCACGGCTGTTGGTCCCTCACTGTCACAAACTGGAAGGGAACATTGTCAGTTGACAACAATCGCAAGATACACATACTAGGTAGCTCCCACACACACATACGCTCCCAGATACAGAGATACGCATGCTTACAGACACAGAAATATACAGAAACAAGCACACAGACACAGTATCCATTCCAGACATAGTCACAGATAATTGAACACACAGATTTTTACTGGCAGAGACACACATACACAAAGATCCTCACTGCCACACTCTATCAGGCATACACACAGATACATAAGGCCAAACACTCACACAGATAATGATACACACTACTAGACACTCAGTCCGAAACATTGACAGTAAGATACACACCACACTGTCAGACATGTACTGTAATTATATGTCTATATCTGTCAATGTGTGTTTCTGTGTGTCTGTCTTTTACGTGCCTCTGTGCATGTATCAGAGTATATATAATCATGCGTTTATCGGTGTGTGTGTATTTGTGTGTATATGTGCGTGTTTTTGTCCAAAGATGCAAAATTGCTGCAATGTGAGAGGACAATATGGAATGGGCAATGTCATGATAATGGTAATATATGCAAAATACATGGAACAATATATCGAGGCTCATCTTCCTGTCCGCCCCCACCTCCCATGCCTCACCCTTCTGTCAGTCCCTACATTGGCTTCCTATAAATCATAGAGCTCAATTTAAAATTCTGGTTCTTGCTTTCAAATCGCTACATAATGCTGCTCCCACCTATCTATCCTCCCTTATACACAAGTATGTCCCGTCTAGGCCCTTACGATCTGCTGAAGACTTACGTCTATCTTCTGTCCGTACTTCCACCTCTGATGCTCGCCTTCAAGATTTCTCGAGGGCTGCACCGTTCCTGTGGAACTTGCTTTCCTCCTCAGTTAGATGCTCACCCAGTCTCCACTCCTTCAAAAAATCGTTAAAACCCACTTCTTCATAAAGGTGTATCAATGAAACTGTTAATAGCTCCTGACTGATTCCTCTTCTGCAACTGTCACTAGTCTAATACTATCCTTACCTTTTTGTGTCATTTTACCCCACTCCCTCTAGCATGTAAGCTCATTGAGCAGGGCCCTCAACCCCTCTGTTCCTGTGTGTCCAACTTGTCTGGTTACAACTACATGTCTGTTCGTCCACCCATTGTAAAGCGCTGCAGAATTTGATGGCGCTATATAAATATCATAATAATAATAATAATAATAATATCTATACATACTGCAGTGAAAAATGCATTTAAACATGACTTTGTAGGGTAGTGAAAATACTTGGATTCTGGTGGTGTTTTTCCCCCCAAAACCACTTGTTAGGGAAACCATTAATAAACTGGATATGTTGGCCTATATAGAAACCTCTTCCATTGCATTGTACACATACATATCAACAAACATATATTGATATTTGATATTGTAATATATTTTAGCTATAGCATGTTTTAGTGTGTGTGCATTTGCGTGTGTTGTGTGGTGTAAATGCACGTGTTTAATTTGATTGTAGATGTGTGTGTTTAATTCTTTGTATGCACTGTGTGAAAGCATTTATTTTTGAGTTTAGTTTGTGTAGTGAGAGAAAATGTGTGCATATTGCAATGCATGGAGTGTGATCATTATAAGTAGCTAGGGTTTGCATGTGCAGATACATTTTTTTTTAAATATACCATTTTCTAAATTTGGGATAATCCCCAGTAAAAAATATTTAAATGAGTCATAGTTTTAAAATATGCAACTGCCTCTAAGAAATTTGGAAATATGTACATTAATACACATGCATAATATAATAAATCTCATTATAAAGATGTAGATGTAAAAGTATTAGTGACAAATGATTTCAGGCATCGGTTAAGTATTGGTGTCCTTTGTAATAATATCCCATCTCTACTCAGTAGTGCATAGTTTATTTTCTTTTGTCTGTGGCTGACTGGCTGGGTTATCAGATGAAAGACAATTTTATTATATGTTGTGTTCAAATCTGAAGACCATTTGAGGATGGAACACTAATGAATTCCACTTTCATCTAAAACAGTGTAAGGTTTGCATGATAAGGAGCATCAACGACGAGTGGAATCTCATAACGTCTGTCAGAGGGAACAAAGAGAGGTCTGTCTAAATATGCACGCATTAAAATATATAAGGACATTTATTGAAGAAAATAAAAGCTAGCATTAATAACACAATATAGTAAAATTCAAAGCTTGTGATTAAGTAGAAAATATTGCTAAACATTAAAATAAAAGTTTTATAAAAGTAATATAGATACAGTTTAGTTCGTTTTGTCCTGTAGCAAATTTTGAATTCAGCAATTATGAAGTGTCTGAATTTCCAAATTCACTGTAAAATACAACAATCTAAAAACTAAAAAAATCTGAAGGAACTGAAATGAATTATTTCAGATCCATTTGTTTTCATAAGGCGTGAAAATTAAGGACTTATCTACAAAGCAACTGAAACAGCAAAATTAGGAAAACTGGCTTCTTTTTAATTTGTGCTGTTTCAGCTGTTTATTAGATAGCTCCCTAATTTGGAAACTGTGTGTGTTTCTCAGCCAATCCAATGCTTTCCTTTGGGACCCACACGGCGCTGGAAGTAAGGTATGTTTTCTAGCTATTTGTTTAACACTAGCATGTTTTTTTACACTATAGCGTCATGAATACAAGTCTGTGTTCCTGACTCTACAGTTTATCTCTAAAAACGCTCTGATGTCAAATAAAAGATATTTACTATGGCTCATGAGATGACTGCTGAGCAAAAGTCAGTTCAATCTTTGTATCAATTTTCTAAACATACGGAAAGATTTTTCAAAAATAGGATGTAGTTCTTTATTTATAACACCAAAATACCTCTGCTCACAGAAAATTAAAACGATACCGCTAGTTGACTGGGGACTCATGAATGAAGTCTTCGAGAGTGTGTCTCTATTTCCTCTTTTGATCTAGAGTATGATAACCTGCATATAAACCCCTTTCATTTCAATACCACGGTTGCAAGAACTTGATTCTTTGTATTAACCCCATTTGCTCTTTGTTTAAAAAATATTAGCATAACATTTATGTGAAGCAAGGGATGGATAGCTATCATGTAAACATATCATAACGCAGCATTTTTGTGTATATATCGCTTTGCAGACAAACTTAAACATTCAAATTATGTAAAATTACAAAATGCTTATTTTTACTTATTCATTCATCCTTTATAAATAAATTTGGCCGTTATCTTGCAATATTTCACATAGGGTCTGAAATGTTAGTAGAAAAGCAAAAATGCTATTTTTTTTTTCGTGTACAGATGATGCAACAAAAAGATTCTTAAAATGGTTAAGCGCCTTGCTTATTGGTATTTGTAAGGTTTCTGAAGACATTACTAATAGCACAATTTGTAAAGAATATATATACAAAATCCCAGTGCTTAAACAATCAATAAGGGATACTCTCACACCGGTGTGGGATCCCATTAACCCACATCAACAAGTAGAAAAACAAAAATACATACAGAAGGTTGAGTATCTTACATTTGGTCTTTGGACAGTATATACCATAGGTACATAAGATGTATAGTCCTATATGTAGAAAAAAAGAAAAACAGAAACACTAGTGCAATATCGTCAGTTACTAGTGTTTAGGTTCGTAAGCATATGAATGGTACACTCACAAGTGTGGAGACAGTAGTTACTAGGCTCAAAATAATAGCTTGGTAGGATTTGGGGGATTCTATTCCCTCTTCTGTATAGATTAATAGTGGTTTCCTTTGATTGCCGTCACAAATCCGCCAATATTCGTGAATAAAATGCTTTATTTCTCCATAAAGTGCAATAAACAGGTAAATAAAACAAGTAAAATAAAGAGTCCTTACAGTCTCTCTTGTAGTGCAATTCCTGTAGCAAAACGCGTTTCACCTCTCTTGGAGGCTTCTTCAGTTGCTGTGTGTGGCCTGAAGATCGTTCTTTATATGTGGTTTAGAATTACCTCCTTCAGGTGCTTCCTGCCTCGTCTAAAAATGAGGTCTGTGTGCGTCTGAGGTGTTTCCAGTGTTATGCGTCTATGCTGGAACACAAGTTGTGTTCCACCGCGATCACCCTTCCTTCCAATGTAATGTTGGAGGTCTGCGCTCTTAGTTTTTTTGAGGATGCAACGCTGCGTTCCACCACCCTTCCATGCGGCTCTCTCCTCTTAAATAATGTAAAAAGTTCTCGTCAATGTTATATATGGGAAAAAAAAAGGAAAAGGGAAGAAACAATATAAGCAAAGCTATGCAGTTAAGATACAACTTTATAATGTCTAAAAAAAACAAACATACCTTTAAATTACTTATATCCTTCTATATGTGGAACCCAATTAGGGTATTAATATTAGGTAGTCTAGCAGATATTAATCAAATAATAATATTAATTACTAATAAGTGTTCCTTAATATACCTTGAAGTGGGGGATGCATACTATAAAAAACATGTGAAAATAATGTAAAAAAAAATCAATAGTAATTGGAAAAGGTTTTAATATGGTGAAAGCATGGTGCTTACTGTAGTTTTCCCATGTATTATAAAGGTGCAGTTAGATACTTGACTCTTAAGTAATAAAAAAATACTGGTTGAATATACCAGATTAAATAGAGTTTCTTGCTTACCTAATAGGTACTTTAAAATGCTTAATAAAATATTACTAGAAGTGGCAGGCTTCAAAGTCAGAAATTAAACCGTGTGGAATCAAATTTTTGAAATTGAATATGAACTTCATTTGCTCTGTGCCCAATTTTTTGACATAATCCCCTCCTCTCCAATCTTTCTTTATCTATTTTAATGCGCAAAAGAATAGACCCTCTGGATTCTGATCGTGTGAGGCTGCACGGTACAATTACAGAGTAACCGGCAGGAGGGGCTGTGCTTCCCTCCTGCCGGTCAGAGAATGTAGCGTGGCTGAGCAGGCAGACCCCGGGTGGAGGAGCTTCTGACAGGAAGTGCTCACAGAGAGCACATAACTGCTTCTTGTCAGACCGGTTACAGTGAGCAGGAGCTCCTCCAATGTGGTCTGTCTGCTCGGCCATGCTACCTCAACGTACAGGGAGAACTGGGGGGGGGGGACTAATGGGACACAAGGGGGTGGGGGAACTAATGGGGCACATGGGGGCTGGGGAGAACTAATGGGACACCTGGGGGGGAGACTAATGGGACCAAGGGGCTGGGAGGGAACTAATGGGACAGATGGGGGGAACTAATGGGACACATAGGGGCTGTGGGGAAACTAATGGGACACATGGGGCTGTGGGGGCTATAGGGACACATGGAGGGCTGGGAGGGAGTATCGGGACACATGAAGGGCTGAGAGGGGGTATAGGGACACATGAAGGGCTGGGAGGGGGTATAGGGCACATGATGGGCTGGAAGGGGGTATAGAGACACATGAAGAGCTAAGATGGGGTATAGGAATGCATTGAGGGCTGGGAGGGGCTATTGGGACCTATGGAGGGACTGAGGGAGATAATAAGGCACATGGAGGTCTGGGGGGTAATGAAGAACATGGAGGGCTGGGGGAATGGATTGAGATACATTGAGGGCTGGGGGATGGATTGAGAAACATGGAGGAATGGGGAGGCTAACGAGACACATGTAAGGCTGGAGGGGGTGGAATGAGATGCATGGAGAGCTGAGAGGGATGCAATAGGGACACATGGGGGGCTAATGAGACACATGGAGGGAAGGTGGTCTAATAAGACATATGGATGGGCTAATAGGACACATGGAGGGGCTGAGGAAGCTAATGAGACACATGGCGGTCTGGGGGCATGACTTGAGACACATGGATGCCTGGGGGATGGATTTAGAAGCATGGAAAGGTGGCAGGACAATGATACACATGTAAGGCTGGAGGGGGTGGAATGAGACACATGGAGGGGCAGGGGAGTAAAAAGGCACACGGAGAGGCTGGGGAGAAAAAAGACATGGAGGGGTCTGGGGAGAAAGACAGAGGTGCTGGGAAAGGGGAACAGGAAACACACAGAAGGGCTGGGGGAGGGGAGAATGAGACACATAGAGGAGCTGTGGGGAAAGAGACACACAGAGGTACTGGGGCCTGGGAAAGAGACTCACAGAAGGGCTGGGGAAGGGGAGAATGAGAAACACAGAGGAGCTGTGGGGAAAGAGATCAACAGAAGAGCTGTGGCCTGGGAAAGAGACTAACAGGAGGGCTGGGGAATGGGAGAAAGAGACAAAGGGCTGGGGCTAAGAGACACATGAAAGGGGCTTGGGGGAGAAAGACACAAACAAAATGCATCTTCCCTTGTGTCTCCTGCTCTCCCTGTAATTTAGAGTTGACCGGTGAGAGAAAGACTTCGTATTAAAAGGACACTATAGTCACCAGAACTTCTACAGTTTAATGTAGTGGTTCTGATGTCTATAGCCTGTCCCTGTATGCTGAGCACTGTAAATGCAACCTTTTCAGAGAAAATATAGTGTTTACATTGCTGCCTAGGAACATCTCTAGTGACAGTCAATCAGACGGCCACTAGAGCTGCTTCCTAGTCCAGTGCTGCACAGTGTGCCACACCTATGTTGAGCATCACCACGCTCTGCATGGAGGCGCTGAACACTCCCCATAGAGATGCATTGATGCAAGATAACATGCATTCACAATTTCAGTCCAATTAACAAACTTTCCTTAATATGTCAAGGTAGTTGGACTGAAATATTGATTATATGTAAATGCTTGTCTGCTTACAACAAACTCGCTCTTTTGTTTATTTTGAAGCCCTATAGGGGCATTCTTTCACATTTGAGTGATAGTTTTCAGTTTTTTTTTCTCCCTGCTTTCATATCTGCACACTATGCTGGCGTGATGCATTATAGGGCTGGTAAAGATTTCTTGCCAGGGCTGCATTTCATTCCCAGTCCGGCCCTGTCTGAGAATTTGACTTTTAATTGCCTGATGGTTCTGCCTACATACAGGAGGTTGCATGGGCATTTTAAAATATCACCTGGCATGTCAAATGGTCGTTAATTATGTATGTTTTTTTGGTAATGTCACTTATGTCTACCAGATGTCTTTTTTTACTTTTTGCTTCCCTACATGGAAGGCAGATGACACATCCAAAGAAGCCTTTGAGATCATTTAGGAAATGGTTAGGTTTTGTAGGATTCAGGCAACTTCTTACTAAAAGGTTTTTAAAATTCTTTGCTCCCCTATAGGTTATTTTTGGTATGGGAGGTAAAATTTTATTTAAAATTGGGTCATCTCTTAATATGTGCCAGTGTTTTTTAATCCCATGTTGAATTTTTCTGTTTCTTCCATTATAATTGGAAAGAAAAGGAATCTCACCTATTCTTGATGGTTCTCTCTTTTCTCTATATTTCCAAGTCTCTCTCTAATTCTGTGTCCTCATACAATTTTTCTAAAAGTTGTTTCTTCGGATAATGAGCCTGTTCTACATAATCTGAATATTCCATACAATAACATCAGATTCTGAGGAATTGACCTCTTAAAGCGTTTGTTAACCATGGTTTGTGATGGCAACTAGTTCTTTCAATGTAACTATTTGTATCTTTGGGTTTAAAGTAGTTCTATAGTAGAATCCTGTTTGCTGACATTGAGGTCTAGAAAAATGTATTCCTGTGGGGCTGCTGGCACATGTTAAATGTATTCCCTTATCGTTATGATTTAAATATTGAATAAAATCATTTAGTTCTCTCGGGTTTCCAGTCCATATAAAGAAAATATAATCTATAAAATGGCAATAGGGTACCAAAACTTCTACCCAACCATGGCCTTGCATGACATATCTCCTCCCAATAGGCCATAAAAATATTAGCATAACTTGAGGCAAACTTGGTGCCCATTGCCGTGCCACAAATTTGCAGGTAAAAACTATCCTGGAACCAAAAAAAAATATTAGTTTACTATAAATGGTAACAGAAAGTAAAAAATAATTTGAGCATAATGTCCACACACAGTAAAAAATGTTAAATCATATATTTCTAAAATAATGATATTTAAAACTGCTACATCAATCTTTATCAAGCTCTTGAATGCTAATGCAATGCTGGCATTGAAATGGTAGAGTTCAGTCATTCCTCCCCCCTCACTAACTGTAGGAATGATATTGCCTATTGAAACTTCATGTACTGTTTGGAAACAGGGTGAGAGCATACCTTTTGAGCAAATACATAGGCAGTATATCAGTGACTAGTGGCTACAAGTGGAGAAATTTATTTCTGTACAGGCTTGTAATCATAACTAGAGTATAAATTAAGGGTGAGTGTGGCTCTATTGACTAGAACACAAAAACAGAAACATTTAACACTTGATTTGTATGTTGAAAGGCTTAAAGAGACACTCTAAGTACCAAAACAGCATTAGCTTAATGAAGAGATTATGGTGTATAGATCGTGTCCCATGCCATTTCACAGTTGAACTCACTTTCATTCAGGAGTTAAATTACTTTGTTTATGCAGCACTAGTCACGCCTCCTCTGGCCTAGACTCACACAGCCTCCCTATACACTTAATAAAGAAGAGCTCAAATTACTTAGATTTCCTTATTGCACAGTGTGTTTAATATAACATTCTGTATCGCTTTCTCTGATAATTTACTGCTAGAGCCAACAGACACCTCCTGTGTGTGATTAAAGTTCAATTAACAGAGCAGAAGACAAGAATTTCTGTAATCCCTTTTTTCCCGGAGGCTGTGTGCCATAGCCAGGGGTAGTGTGGCTGGGGCTTCATTAACAACATGATTTAACTTCATAATAGCAGCAAAACAAACAGTGGTGATCTGTACACCATGATACATCTATACTCATACTCTTCATTAAGCTAACATTGTTTAGGTGCTTAGAATATTTCTTTAAAGGAACATGCTTCACTTGACATTAAATTTTTAAATTAGCAAGCAAACACTTAAAAATATACAAACCAAAATAAGCAAGAAAAAATTTGAAAAGTATGTAATTAACATTTATTACTTTCTAAACATTTGTTCAGTTTGCATTGTTCGGCACACCTCTTATCTATGGAAATTTCTGCAGCCTCCCAATCCCCTTCCCCCTAACTTCCACCATTCCACTACAGCTAAATCATTTGAATGAGTTAACTATCTTAAAGTGTTATATGTCTCTTTAATTATTTCTTCACTTACCATACATTCTGCTTCAAATATTATTTCCACTCTGCAATTAATCATAGTTCACTGGCTGTGCTATATAGCCTTCCTATCCCACGCTGTATTGGAATCCAAAAGCTCATACACACACATGCTGCATATTGATACAAAATAAGGATGCTTAGTGATAGAAGTAGGTTTAAGAAGTCATAGAAAGTGGGATTAAGAATTCCTACCAGAATAGTTTCTCTTTCTGCTAACAGCAACGGTGCGCCTTTGTCCCTTTGATGACTGTGTCGCATAAAGAAATTGCCAGTATTGATATTTTCACAAAAGTTCCTCTTCATAATGTTCCAAAGATAAAGTTATATATGTATCATCTGAGAATAGCACATACATTTACAAAATCAATAAAAGAATAGCCTTTCTTACCTGACCTCATTTTCTATGTCCATTTCCATCTAATGTTTTCTAAATTTTCAAAAAGAAAAAAAATATATATATATTTTTTACTGTTCCAGCTTAGAAGAAATGGAAAAAAAAGCATTTATGGCAACAAGAACTAAAGTAATTTTCAGAGTTATCATGAATTTACTACATGTACAGCAAACTTAAAATAGCTCTAATTAGGTTAACGATCAGGATGGAATATCAGAATAGATTTCCTCTATATGCGCAAATTTGTTCTACATAAAACACATCCCAACATGACCATTAACATATTTACTTGTGATATCATGCTCCAGAGTCCAATATATTTTATAGGCATCTAACATTTTTAGTAACTCCATAATGTTAAATATGCTCATGCTTGTCAGAGAAAATACCATTGAAGTTTATAGCATAACTCAAGTCTTTAGCTGCGATGGTCATAATCGTTTTATTATAGTTAGGATGTTTTATTTGTATCTATTGTTATGCATATATTTATCCCCCACATAATCTATTTGAGTAATCCTTATTATTCTTTATTATAGCTATAGTCAATATCAGCTTAATCATATTCAGAATATGTATCACTACATCGTTTCTAGATATGATTTCGGAATTTATTTTGAGGTAAAATTGCATAATTTTTTGCAAGTCTGTGGGAGGTAATTGGGTGTACTTGGGACTTCTTTCCCGTCATAGGGACCCTCTTAGTACCCTAACCACAGCAATGTGCTGTAGTGATTATGCTGCAAAGCTCCTGGTGCCGTCCCAAGTGAAAGACTCAAACTGTTTTTTATACTCTACGCTTGTGCTTTACCAATGTCAAGACTAGAAAAAAAGTCAAAGGGCCAATAGAGCCCTGGCATTAAAACCACTACTGCTTTAATTGTTATGTTGTTATGTTGCTTAAAGTACTTCTTACAACACTACAACTACGACTTAATGATCAAGTGAACTCAATGAAGAGTAAACTTCAAAATCTGGCTACAGACACATGCACTGTTTGGATACCAGTCCTTTTATTGGACAAGCAATTAATAAACAAAATTGTATGGTTCATTCACTATCTATCTATCTATCTATCTATCTATCTATCTATCTATCTATCTATCTATCTATCTATCTATCTATCTATCTATCTATCTATCTATCTATCTATCTATCTATCTATCTATCTATCTATCTATCTATCTATCTATCTATCTATTTATCTATCTATCTATCTATCTATCTATCTATCTGCCTGTCTGCCTGTGATTTTACTTGACTTGTGATTCTCTAATAAATTGACCAAAGTGATTATAGAGAAGTTACCAAATAAATATAAACGTTCAAAAACTGCACTTCGACTACAGAGACGTATACGAGATTTTACTTTTCAATACAGTACTTAGTTTTATAGACACACAATAGTAAGACAGTGCTCTCTTTACAAGATGTTTGAACCTCTTAAGACTTCTTTTTTGAGAACTTGATCTGTGTCTATGCATGAAATAGGCTGCATGTTCCTTCTAAGTTTTACATAAAACACCAACAATAAATTGAAATAAGATAATAATCATCAGGAATTAAGCAACATGGCAGACAATAACAAAACATTTAATATTGAAAAAGTCACATTAACACAAATCTGGAATTGTGAATTGCATTCCTTGCAAAGTGTTTGAGTTGGATAGTGTTTCCAGTCACAATATTTCATCCTAAAATGTAAGTTTTCTTTGTCAATTTGGAACAATTCCTGCTTTAGTAAGTTACCCTGAGATAGGTAGGGACAAAAACTCAAAAAGTAGAGATAGGGATAAAAAACAAGTGCAACGCCAAAAAAAAAGAAACATATACAAAATGGACATAATAAAGGAAAGAGAGATTCAACATGAATGGACAACGAATAAAGTATCCATTGCCTTACATTTGCTTTGAATCTCATCAATTTAGAAGTCTGAAATAATTTTCTAATGTAGAAAAAATGAAATGTAAATGGAACAAATAGGACAGTATAGATCTACCAGTCGAAGAACGAAGCGTGATTTTTTTGTTGTTATTTCATGGGTGATATCAGTCTGAATTTTTAATTGAGAGAGGAAATGCTTAATGAAGCAGATGCACCTGGTACTAATTAACAAGCACACTTCTGATGAGGAGAGAATGCTGTTTTCAAAATGAACAGTGATATATTCTGAATACTTCCAGTCGGAGACATGCTATTTATTGGATCACAGTAAATTTGCATATGTCTATAAATCTTGGTAAACAATAAACAATTAAGTTGAGTTATATTTAACATAATGTGATACTGCATTGCAAATAATATAACAAAGGAATGACCTCCACAGTTTCACTCAACATAGACTGTGTATGGGTAAATTCATTTTATCAGAGGCATGGAATTAGAGGAATATGAATTCAATTTTTGCTTCAACATCCAGCCATGCATTTTGCTAATTAATTTATGTTGTTTTTCTAGCTTGCCAATGTAGCAGACACTCTGCACATATACTGTTGTTTTGTGACCAAAAATGCCAAGGAATAGTTTTATGTTGTCTGTAATATAAAATTAATTATCTATCTTTAATTAGGATGGCTATTAAAATATTTTACAAATATCGCTACTAATACCACAAGTTCAAAGAGTTGAGAAACACGTCAGTAGTCTATTCCATAAAAAGTGCCTTTACAACCTATCTGTAAAATCTAGATTAGAATAGCAAAAAAAATCTATTCAAATTTGGCCTAAATCATGTGCAACTTAAATATTTCTCGAGTACAGAAGCCTGTGGTTAATTTATCTGGTGGGACTTTGGAACTGGGAGAGCTGTAGTGAGGATGTTCCAATGATGGAATTCACATCAGTGATGATGTACATTGCTTGAAAGATGAAAGACAGCCTGGGGTGGTCTGAAAGGAAGATCTTCAAGTCAACCTAGACAATATGCCACCGCAGAGGCTTGAATTGTTCTCATACTGGCAAAAAACTGCCCTGTCTCCATCATATTGTGCATTTTTTGGAAACCTTTGCTGCTTCTTACACCAGAAGAAAATCTGTATAGCAGGACAAAGGTCTCAGAGCGGGAATATTCCACCAGTTTCGAGACAGTTGGGAGGTATGAACTTACCACAACTTACTGTTACCTGCCTAATTCAAATTATATATGTAACAAATCTCCTGTATCCTGAGTGATATGTTCGTTCAAAATCTCCAGAAAGCCCACAAGGTTGAGTGATTAAAAGCTTTAAGTCATCGCATACCAAACATCAGTCGAGACTTGATGAAGGGTACAACAGGAATGTTTACTTATGACCAGACGGCCCACTTTTATACCCAGACCCTCAGCATGGAGTCTACAGCAAAAACATAGGAACAACATGCCTGAACATCACTGAATCTCAGTATTCTCCTTTGCTTTTCAGTCTTTCGATTTATTTTTAATCTAGGTCTACACTGATTTTCATTATTAGATAATGTTTGGTATGGTGTAATGTCCCTCCCACACCCATTAGATTTTTACTGTTAGCATTCTTTAGGTTTTAGTTGAAGGGAACACAACTTAACTTTATAACCATGGCATAACATTTCTACTAATTATTAATTCAAAAAAATTCAGAAATACTTAATCTCCGGGCAAGTAAGATGAATTTATTAAAACGCTCTCCTAAATGCAGAACATCTTCTAATGAGCCAAGGCTAACATGTTTTCGTAGATACAAGTATCAAAGAAACAGTTGTAGCAATCCTGGATGTACACCAACAACAATATTTTAATCACAACTTGGAAAAATTGATTTTGGCAGTTCTTGTGTAGAAAGAGGCACGGCAGCTGTTCCCCACCATCTGACTCTTTTTGATAAGACTGGGATTGCATGGTGGTTAAAAACGTCACAGATATACAACTGGACTTTCCATATCAGAGTATTTTGCTGCTGAATGCCAGTTGAAAAAGTTAATCTAAAACTCTCATTAATCAGTATTTGTCATGCACACTTTTCTTAATCCATTCTCTCAGGAAGTCGCATTTAACCCTTTGATACAATGCAATGAGCAACATGTTTTGGATACTTTAATAGGTTTTAAGAAAAAAAAGATCTATCAGGCAGCATCCCAATAGCATAATTAGTGTAATTAGGTGGAAAACCTGCTTCAGTTGTATTCTTAACTTTGAGCTTAGAGTAATACATACTTGCAAATTAAATTCATTTACCAGTGCATCTTTTTTGTGTTCCCCTGGGGAATAAACACTCTCAATCTGTGCTTGTGTGCCATTTCCCAGTAAGGGTGGAAACTGTTTATATATTTTGCGACTTACCTGAGTACTGCTGTGCCTCTTCGTCAGCATTCTCAGCCTATAACTAAAACTCTGTGCAAGAACTAAGCCGATGATTGACATTAACCAGCCTTGAACTCTCTTGCACCATGACCACCTAAAAACAATGAGGTAGTAGTCATAGAGTTTGGACTAACCCTTTGCGTTCATCTTCAGGTAGCTTTCAATGCAAATGTTATGGCTTAAGACAGGAGTGCTCGAAACGTATATCCCCGGATGTTGTAAAACTACCATTCCCATTATGCTTTGCGTGCCTTTAGAATGCTTTAGAATGACAAAGCATCATGAAAACTGTAGTTTTAAAACATCTGGGAATTCACCTATTGGGCATCACTGGCTTAGAATGACTGAATGTTAACATTGTCTGAGGGGCTTGTAGTGTAAAAGATCTTCAAGTGCAGTTGAAGTAGTGCAGAGTGAACTAAGCTTTACTATATTAGCTCTGTGTTATTGTACACTCATTTAATAATAAAACAGATACAGTGTACATCGCTCATTTAATATTTTCAGAGCCTTTTTAATGTGTAGGGATCACATTTTTTAAATAGAGAAATGAGCAAGCATATAATTAATTGTATAATGGCATAAGCTACAACATTTGTGTTCCTGTCTTCCAACACCATCTCCTACATTTTCCATTTTATCATAATGTACAGTGAGGGAAAAAAAGTATTTAATCCCCTACTGATTTTGAACGTTTGCTGACTGACAAAAAAAGGATAAGTCTATAATTTTAATGGTAGGTGTATTTTAACAGTGAGAGACAGAATAATAAAACAAAATAAATCCAGAAAAACGCATGTCAAAAACGTTACAAATTGATTTGCATGTCAATGTGTGAAATTTGGATTTTCTGTTATTCTGTCTCTCACTGTTAAAATACACCAACCATTAAAATTATAGACTGATCATTTCTTTGTCAGTGGACACACATTCAAAATCAGTAGGGGATCAAATACTTTTACCCCCCTCACTGTAGTAATACAGCATTTCATTAAAACCTTGATTTTCTATATTCATGACACTGCCACCTAAAAGATTGAAAAAACTGCTTATTAAAAAAAAATAAAAAAAATAAATATATATATATATACATATATGCTAAACTTACCAAATCCACAGTTGGGAATCATTAACAAAAATTCAAAATACAGTACGTTTTTCAGGAATGGATATTTACAGATATCAACTAAATACGTTAAATGCATTTTCTTGTTTGTAGAAAATATAAAGCAGGAGACCACTGCAATGCAATGACTAATATAAAAACAACAATAAATGTGTGCATATGGATTGGGAATATAATCAGCACTCATGGCTAATTTGGGGAAACATTTGTTTCAATTTCAGTTCCGCTCCTATATATAATCAATGTACGACACTCGCAGAACAGTTTAACAAAGACTGCTTCTTCCGTTCGTCACATCAATGTTTCACTTCTGGTTGTAAACTTTCATCAAGATTTTGTTCTGATAAAAGTTCTGAGCAGAAAGTGGAATGTCAACTTGATGAATAAGGAAATAATTTAAGACTTTAGGAAGAGGGAGAAAGGGAGAGACAAAAAGAGAGGATACATAACAGAGAACTGTGATTTTTTTTGTGTGTGAAAGTAATGCATTTGACGAGTTCCAGAAGGTTCATAGCTTTATGAATGTAACCAGAACCCTAAGATAGTATTGTTTTCCCCTAATACACACTTTAGGATTGCATATATTATATTCTGTATGATTTGGTTTGTTTAAAACTACATTTACATGTTGTCTCCAATAAAGCTACCAATGTGCCTATCTTATTTCTTTTCATAGAATTAGATGTAGGGTTAGAATTAGAGCAAACTGAGGTCTTGGTCTGTCCTGGCCAAGCGGGAGATACACACCTGGGTAGAGAATCATACTGTTGCTGTCCCACCACATCATCTAATCCAATATGTTGATCATGAGATAATGATAATCTAACACTGTAAAAACTCTAAGCCACGCATACTCATTTCCATTAACTCACAGAATTCATCCCCTTTGTTTTCTTGTGGTCTCTGTGTGCAATAAATGCAATGCCATCTACAACCAGTTTATTTCTAACTCTTTTAACCAACAATTACAGAAAACCTTTGATTTTCTTCTGACGTTGCTGCACATGGTGGCCTCCACTTTAGCCAGGTAAGAAACATGGTGGTGGTGTTGGGATCCTACTCACCCCTTCCTGCACCTATCAATACCCACCTCTGTTCCCTTCTCTCCACTTATCTTCTTTTTTTTTTAAATCACTGCCTTTGCCTGTTCTCCCCCCTCTCACTCAGAGTGGCAGTCACCCATCATACTCCTGGAGTAGCCTCCCACATCCTTGAAAACTTTGCCTCCTGGCAACCTCACTTTCTTGCTCCAAATATACTATTGTTAATACTTGGGGACTTCAACATCTCCATTGACATTCCATCTGCCCTTGCTGCCTTTTTCACTTACATCCTCCTACTGTCTCCCACAATCTACCTTATTTCCCACTCAACGTGATGGACACCCTGTTGACCTAGTATTTTCCCATCTTTGCTCTATAACTGATTTCTCCTGTCACCGTTTATCAATTTCAGCCCACCGCCTGCTTTCCTATACTCTCAATGTTTCGACTAAACACCGTAGATCCTCGTCAATTCTCCAAACGTTTTTAACATCTCCTTGCTCACATTTTCACTATGACCTGCCATGATCTTGCTTCAGCCCACTGCAACAACACACTCTCCTCTGAACTAGACACTCTTGCTTCCCCCCTGCACAGAACCCAACACGGTCAATTATAGCTGTGTACTAACTCCAGGACTAGGATGATGCTGCACCCCGGCTCCCAGCATCAGTAGAGTTTGGTGAGGGAGCTCTGTAGCCAAAGCACGGACTGATCACCGCATCGGTCACACCACACTAAAGGTAAACAGCAAAACAGATAAAAACGAATTCGACTGTAGATTAAAAGATTATTTATAAAGACAAATTAATTATTTTCTGTACCAATCCTTTACTTTCTGATAGCAGTATCTATCTATCTATCTATCTATCTATCCAACCAACCGTCTATCTATCTATCTATCTATCTATCCAACCAACCGTCTATCTATCTATCTATCTATCTATCTATAATCTATCCATCCATCCAACCATCTATCTATCCAACCAACCGTCTATCTATCTATCTATCTATCTATCTATCTATCTATCCAACCAACCGTCTATCTATCTATCTATCTATCTATCCAACCAACCGTCTATCTATCTATCTATCTATCTATCTATCTATCTATCATCTATCCATCCATCCAACCATCTATCTATCCAACCAACCATCTATCTATCTATCTATCTATCTATCTATCCATCCATCCAACCATCTATCTATCCAACCAACCGTCTATCTATCTATAATCTATCCATCCATCCAACCATCTATCTATCCAACCAACCGTCTATCTATCTATCTATCTATAATCTATCCATCCATCCAACCATTTTTCCAACCAACCGTCTATCTATCTATCTATCTATCCATCCATCCAACCATCTATCTATCCAACCAACCGTCTATCTATCTATCTATCTATCTATCTATCTATCCAACCAACCGTCTATCTATCTATCTATCTATCTATCTATCTATCTATCTATCTATAATCTATCCATCCATCCAACCATCTATCTATCCAACCAACCATCTATCTATCTATCCATCCATCCATCCAACCATCTATCTATCCAACCAACCGTCTATCTATCTATCTATCTATCTATCTATCTATCCAACCAACCATCTATCTATCTATCTATCTATCTATAATCTATCCATCCATCCAACCATCTATCTATCCAACCAACCGTCTATCTATCTATCTATCTATCTATCTATCTATCTATCATCTATCTATCCATCCAACCATCTATCTATCCAACCAACCGTCTATCTATCTATCTATCTATCTATCTATCTATAATCTATCCATCCATCCAACCATCTATCTATCCAACCAACCGTCTATCTATCTATCTATCTATCTATCTATAATCTATCCATCCATCCAACCATCTATCTATCCAACCAACCGTCTATCTATCTATCTATCTATCTATCTATCCATCCATCCAACCATCTATCTATCCAACCAACCGTCTATCTATCTATCTATCTATCTAAATATCCATTTTTAGTATTTCTGAACCCAATTGAACAGTGCAATTTTTACTTAATGCGGCACTTAATTCGCTATCACCCTTATTGCATTTGAAAAACAAATGACCCTATGTTTCTTTTAAATTTGTAGAATAAGGAATCAACGTTCTCTGCACATTTGCTCATCCAGTACTTGCGCAATTGATTTTAAATGTAGAAGACATTTTACTGCACTATGAATTGTTGAGATGGATATTGATTTCAACTGTTTCCAGGGATGGGTTAACATAATGTAGATTTTTATAGCATAAAACAAAGAGGTTCCCGTATAGCTGGCAAAATCCATGTTTTGAAATGTCATGCTGACATTGCTGATACAGTGGAATGGAGTTGGCTCTTTCAATAAAAAAAATCTATAAAATCAATAAACATCTTTATGACAGCGAATCTCATATACAGAATTTTTTCCCAGTAACAATGACATTTACAGTGTTCTTTTGGTGAACTTGCACAATTAAACTGTGATTTGACATGCAAAGGACAGATGTCACATACTTTGCTCAAGCATCTGCTAATATAATTAATCTCGTTTAACTATTTCACCATTTTTACATCCCTGAAACATCTTTAGAAAGTATTAATTAAAATTAAGGCTAAACACAGGCATAGTCCCCTGTGTAATGGTTTGTGGAGGTGGGTTGGAGGTGGGGCCGGGGTCTACTTAACAGCATTATAGGCCCCCGGGCAAAGCAGTGCACTGGGCCCTGCCTACACAACCACAGGAATAAAAACATAAATTGTCAGTACAATTACGCTTATATTTATTGGTATCTCCAACAAAATCAGTGTTTAAACATTTAAAAAACATACTATATAGATTAATCAACACAAACACTTAGGATGCAGCAGAGGGAGACACCTGACATGGACTGTTAAAATAATTGGAACTTACAATAGAAAACCACTTTATAGGTGGTACCTAACACCCACGAAACTATATAAAATGTTTCCTACTGTTTCCCTTCTGTGCTGGAGGTGTACGTGCGACAGAAAGTACTTTACTCCACATTTGGGGGTCCTGTAGTGGCATTCAACCGCTATGGGGCGATGTCCAGGCTCTTCTAGCCTCCCTATGCATAGAGCCATTCTCGGTAATGGTAACTGCATGCCTCCTCATGCTATTCCCCAGAGACCTGGATCCAATGCATCACCAACTGGTGGCTATGGTGATGCTGGCAACTCAAAGATAAATTACAACAATTTTACATTTGCAAACGTATATCCTTAGACTCACCCAAGAAGGCACAAGCCTTTGTGAAAACCTGGGGGTTATGAGGGAGCCTCTATGCCACAGGAGGGGATGCTATGGGGTTGTGATTTCACAATCATACAGAGAACAACCTAAGCTGTCTGCTCAGGCCTGATGCCCACTACTACCGTGACTGGACGCGTCTACCTGGTGGACTTTTGTTATACTGTAACGACTTGAAACTAAGTGATTAACGCTACACTATGAGTAACTGGTTCTTCAACCTAAATGTGCTACACAATTTGATGTTTTTTTCCTCACTTTTCCTTCTTTTTGCCCTTTATTATACCCTGTTCTACACACATTACAGTAGGACAATTCTATGTATGCTGCACACACTGGTTTGATGCAATTCAGCATATCTATCTGTTTTTAATTCCTGTAAAATGATTCACCACAGTTTTAGTGTTTTATTATTACTATCTCATCTCTATCTCAAAGATATGCAACAACATGTGATGTCTGTTTACTTTATCCTGTACCTCTGTGAATTGTAACTATGTACTGGAATCGTTCTTCTCCCAGGGAAAACTTGAATAAAATACAAATAAAGAAATAAAAAAAAAATGAGAACTTTATTACAGCTTTACGTCTTCAGCAAATTATGTGTGTTAATTTTGTCTTGCTTATGTACAATTAGTATGTTCGTTGGGCGCCTGGGCCACTGCCAGCGTGCTCATGTGCCCTGGGTGGAGTCCAATATGCAGTAGTAGCACCAGTAGCGAAGTACAGACAAGGGAAACCCAGGAATCATAGTAAAATTTAGTCACATCAAAAGTGACGCTGCATCCACATGGTGACCTAGGATTCTGAACAGATGACGTTCATGCCTGCACTCAAAGATGCCAGGGACCACATAGGACATCATTATGGCAGACAGACACAGACCATGACGGAGCAGAGTATTCTAAAGCACTGATACCCCATGCAGTAACTAAAGAAAGGCACCATGCCTTCAGATATGTCCTGATGGTAGACAAAGACCCTCTTACTGCTTACTCCTCCTAGCTTGTATTTAGCAGCAATGTACAGTGTGAGTTGTGCAACTATAAGACAGCCCCAGCTGTACAGGAGTTTATGAAATAGCAGACTTTTCCTAGTTACGATTAGATGTGCCAGCAGCTGCAGATATACTAAATAGTACATTGAAAGAAACTTAACGTATCTTTAGAATTTTATGTTGTGATCTATTTTCATCATTGACATTTATTACATTATCAATATACTACATTTAGAATAATGCGTCATTTGCACCTTATTGTTTTGCCAATGTCCATTTGGAGATTTTTTTCACAACACTCTTTCCTGCAGATTCTTATCTGGAGTAAAATATATGCATAAATAAATAAAACTACACTGCTCAAAAAAATAAAGGGAACACAAAAATAACACATCCTAGATCTGAATGAATTAAATATTCTTCTGAAATACTTTGTTCTTTACACAGTTGAATGTGCTGACAACAAAATCACACAAAATTTAAAAACTGGAAATCAAATTTTCAACCCATGGAGGTCTGGATTTGGAGTCACACTCAAAATTAAAGTGGAAAAACACACTACAGGCTGATCCAACTCTGATGTAATGTCCTTAAAACAAGTCAAAATGAGGCTCAGTAGTGTGTGTGGCCTCCACGTGCCTGTATGACCTCCCTACAATGCCTGTGCATGCTCCTGATGAGGTGGCGGATGGTCTCCTGAGGGATCTCCTCCCAGACCTGGACTAAAGCATCTGCCAACTCCTGGACACTGGACAGTCTGTGGTGCAACGTGACATTGGTAGATGGAGTGAGACATGATGTCCCAGATGTGCTCAATTGGATTTAAGTCTGGGGAATGGGCGGGCCAGTCCATAGCATCAACACCTTCGTCTTGCAGGAACTGCTGACACACTCCAGCCACATGAGGTCTAGCATTGTCTTGCATTAGGAGGAACCCAGGGCCAACCGCACCAGCATATGGTTTCACAAGGGGTCTGAGGATCTCATCTCGGTACCTAAAGGCAGTGAGGCTACCTCTGGCGAGCACATGGAGGGCTGTGTGGCCCCCTAAAGAAATGCCACCCCACACCATTACTGACCCACTGCCAAACCGGTCATGCTGGAGGATGTTGCAGGCAGCAGAACGTTCTCCACGGCGTTTCCAGACTCTGTCACGTCTGTCACATGTGCTCAGTGTGAACCTGCTTTCATTTGTGAAGAGCACAGGCCACCAGTGGCGAATTAGCCAATCTTGGTGTTCTCTGGCAAATGCCAAACATCCTGCACGGTGTTGGACTGTTAGCACAACCCCCACCTGTGGACGTCGGGCCCTCATACCACACTCATGGAGTTTGTTTCTGACCGTTTGAGCAGACATATGCACATTTGTGGCCTGCTGGAGGTCATTTGGCAGGGCTCTGGCAGTGCTCCTCCTTTTCCTCCTTGCACAAAGGCGGAGGTAGTGGTCCTGTTGCTGGGTTGTTGCCCTCCTACGGCCTTCTCCACGTGTCCTGATGTACTGGCCCGTCTCCTGGTAGCGCCTCCTGCTCTGGACACTACGCTGACAGACACAGCAAACCTTCTTACCACAGCTCGCATTGATGTGCCATCCTGGATGAGCTGCACTACCTGAGTCACTTGTGTGGGTTGTAGACTCCGTCTCATGCTACCACTAGAGTGAAAGCACCACCAGCATTCAAAAGTGGCCAAAACATCAGCCAGGAAGCATAGGAACTAAGAAGTGGTCTGTGGTCACCACCTGCAGAACTACTCCTTTATTGGGGGTGTCTTGCTAATTGCCTATAATTTTCACCTGTTGTCTATCCCATTTGAACAACAGCATGTGAAATTGATTGTCACTCAGTGTTGCTTCCTAAGTGGAAAGTTTGATTTCACAGAAGTGTGATTGACTTGGAGTTACATTGTGTTGTTTAAGTGTTCCCTTTATTTTTTTGAGCAGTGTATATACATATAGAACACATGAAACCTGGGATTTTATCAATCAAATCAAATAGCAGACTGGTCTTAAAAATATATTAAAATAATATCTAAAAATATCTTTAAAAAAATTACAACCAATCATTAGATAAAAAGAACTCCATAATTGTTTGTGACCCCCCCATTCCAACATTTTATTTGTGGTGAAACTGAGGGTATAAATAAATGAATAGAATGACTAAATGCCTGTACTTAATATTCCCAAGCATTTCTTGATAGAGCTGAGACTTGCCTGTCGGGGTGCTCTGATTGATTGACTTACACTTTGAAAGCTCATTCTGTTTTTTTTTTATCTGAGAATGATCATTTTATAGGCTTATATAGGAATTTATTGAATAACTTGGAGAAAATAGACACATGTTAGTAAGATTTTCTTCAGTAAAAATGTTTTCTTGTGAAAATTCCCATTTAAATCCCTGTGTTCTTGTGCAGTAATATACACCTTTATTATATAAAGAACAATATGAAAAGCCTACAAGTAGCACTGTCATATAAGGCACTACTATATTAGGGAAGCATTAAAAAACTCTAGGTGTTTTTTTAAGTAATGATGGAAGCGATGTCTGCTTGACAATGTTCCAGAGTACCAAGTGGAATTTTCCTTGGTATTAAAAGGCTGGATTCTCTAAAAAGAGTGCACGTTTACTTTGCTTACTGATAGCAATTACTCAAATGAAGTCTATGGTAAAAAATGCTAATTAGTAAACAGATTAAATTCAGGGCTATTTGAAGGGATTAACTCCCGAGCACGCAGCCCTGGATTTACCTGCCTCTATCCAGCTGACCCAGAGGGACCTTCCAAGGACGCTCATACCCCAGACTTAATGGCCTCTACTCTGCTGGGTCAAAGAAGATTTCCCAAGGATACCGACACTGAGCAAATGAATTGGAAACTTTGGGTCCTTTTTCCTGTGCTTTAAGGAATCTACACTACATCTTCAACTCAGCAGGACAATATTTCCAGACAATATTTCAGGGATTTTTTCCCCGTATAATTACCTTTATACCCTTCTATTGTCTAAGAGTATCTTATGCTTAATAGAAGATATTCTGCAGGCAGTATTGTATATTTTGTATATATGTTGTATATATTTTGTTTTGTGTTGCACACCAGACTGATTGTATAGGTAGATCAAGCACTGTACCTTCTTTCTTGTACTTTAGCTGTGTATAGGTAGACAGCACTTGTTGGGGATCTTACATTAAGTGTTTTATACTCTGTCTCTACACTCTCATAGTGGTGGGCAAACCATTGAATAGGACTATCTATACACCATTGGTGTCTTTACACAGGATAGATGAGAATTCATTTCAATTTTATTAAGTTGTGGCAATCAATTTATATTCATATACACTTTCTTTCTTGAGTGCGGTATCATTTGGTGGTTTTGTATTTTGTGATTTAGGGTCTTTAGAGGTGACCCACATACCTGCACCTTTTGTGTTGACAGAGTGCAAGTACTATTCGGGGCTTTCGATTAAATTCTTACTCTACTAAGAGAACAAACTGTTTATATTTGTATTCTGTTTGTAGCGATTATATCAGCAATTATACAGGGATTCTAGAATCACAATATAAAACATAGAAACCTTTGAAATTATCTTTTCCTTTGGACTTTTTTTTTGACATCTTTAAATGTTTTAATTTAATTTTTTATTATCCAGCGGGATTGGTTATAGGTAGAATTGTAAGGACTCTCAGAGGGAAGCAGCCACATGTTCTTGTCATCCGTTTTTTTCCTTTACTCTGTTTCTTTTAACTTATCTTTCTGCTCATTAGAAGTCATTTGCTGCCAATCTATTTAATCTTCTCTCCCAGTCCCTGCAGAGGCACTGCAAGAGACTTCAACCTATGATTAACAGAAAGGTTTAACCCCTTCTGTAGTGATTAATTGGAGTACTTTTTAACAGCTACAACACTGTGTTTATAAGTTAGGATTGTTCAAATAGGCTGTATTAGCAAATGACTAATTTATTTCATAGAAAGTTGGTGACACACTTAAAATAAAAGATAAACTAATTATGTGAGCAAGCCGGCATTCAAAGCCTTATTTAAGTATCTAACTCTTTGAACTAGTTTCAGAACATCACATTTTTTTTTTTTTTTAAACCCATGATTGGACTAAAGTAATGCACAAAATAACAGTCTGTTTTTCCTAATTAAGGAATATCCAAAGTCTCTTGGGCTTCTCTGAGGTACCAAAGGTTTTGATTCTTATGTAATTTTTGTTTATACCAAACTTATATTTGATTCATTTGCTAAAGGCAGCAAATTAATTTGTAGGCCCTAATATTAAGACGGGGGATTCATATAACTTAAATATAAACTATATATGTTTTATTCAAACCTTAATCAAAGATTTCAAAGGTTTATTTGTTGACCCAGATAATGTAGTAAAGTCCTAGCTTGTGTGGTCAGAGAGGTTGTAGCAAAGCCACGTTTGATCACGTATTAAATTGGATTGCAACTCTCATCACCAGATGGCTGAAAATGAATTACATTGCTATTTTACACACAGAGTTTCTGTTACCGATGCCCGGAACACCATTTGAGAATATTATTAACAAAACTGTCATATTTTAATAAAAGAAGAAACGTATGAGGGAATCTTGTTTATTAAATGTTAATCTTTATAATATTGTAGGAAATGAATTTGTCATAAACATTAGTTCCTTTCATAAATCTTGCCTTAACTCCATCAATACGCATTTACTTTAATTTCATTGCATATTCATGGTTCATAATAGAAGAAAGTTGGTCAAGGGGTCAGCATGTAATAGGTATTAATATCTCATCTATCTTCAAACATTTATATCCATATGCTTAACACAAGCCTTATAAATGCAGATACATTTTATTAAATTACAGAACGTTAGAAGTAACATTAATGGTTATTGCTGCCAATGTCTACGACTGCTTTGCTTTGCTTACAGTGTAATATAGAAAACATCACTTTAGGTTGAATATATATATACTGTATATAGGATACTGTATATAGGATATATACTATACTGTATATAGGATTTGCATATTTGTAAAATATCAGAATTTGGTTTGCATATTTCCATCATACAGTTCTGTTTTTCAGCAATTTGGTTGCATATGGACAGCCTGAAATTCGGTCTAAATTCATCTAATCTAGTCGCTGCCAAAGCCATACTTTTGTAAATCTTAAAGGAACACTAGCATATCTGCATTCCTAACACTACCTGATGTCCTGATGCCCTGATGCCCCTTATCAATTAGGTCCCCCCAACCCCATGTAAAATAAGAAAAAATAAATAAAATAAAAACAGATTACTCACTTACTCCTTTCTCCAGCGCAGAGTCTCCCTTGGTGCTGCCACAACCTCCTCCTTGGGTTGCGTTATGGAGGCGTGCCAATCCAAAGCTCTTTATAGAGGAGAACAGGGGAACATAGGTGCATGCATGGCTGTGATGCACCTACGATTTCTCCATAGAGAATCATTGTAGTCAATGACTCTATATGGCTGATGGTGAAGGTACAGCGCTTGCGTGCATGACGTCACGATATGTTAAATTCAGAGAGTTCCTGACTCTCAGGCCCAGAGGGCTTGAAGGCATGGCTTGAAGCTGCACTTCCAAGCCTTCTTATTAGTTTAATATTGGGTTTTAGGGGTTGTAGGACGGGGGAGGAAAAGGCCAGTAGGCACTATAACATAGAAACATAGAAACATAGAATGTGACGGCTTTCGGCCCATCTAGTCTGCCCAATATTTCAAAATACTTTTAATTGGTCCCTGGCCTTATCTTAAGTCTAGGATAGTCTTAAACGCATGCTTAAACTCTCTCACTGTGTTAACCTCTACAATACCAACTTCAATTAGATGAAGTTGATAAAGTGCCTACAGTGTTCCTTTCAGAACAATGCACCAGATGTTTCAACTTTTACAAAAACAATAAAAATTTATAAATAAGATGTTATTTATCATGCAATTTAAATGTTAAGTGAGTAAACTAACGCAAATCACATGGATAACAAGCCTACGGTGTACAGTTCTTTCTTACATGACTGTCCTGCTTTCACATAAATGGACATTCTTTAACCCCTTAAGGACCAAACTTCTGGAATAAAAGGGAATCATGACATGTCACACATGTCATGTGTCCTTAAGGGGTTAAACCCTTAATTTAAATCTAAGTTTTAAATTTTTAAAAAAAAATAAATTATATCATAACTACATAGTACCTGCTGCTGGAGATATGGTGGGACATTCACATTCTCTCAAATAGTTTTTTCTTGTTTTGGGGGTTCCAGAGACAAGTTACAGTTTCTAAACACATGCTCTCTGTTATCTGAGGCTTTAGCAGGGTATACCTGCCAATGCAATGTTATAGGTTATACAGTTGCAGCCATTGTTGGATTGCTGGCAGGACCACATGTGCAGGTCACAAACAATGAATGACTGTCACGTTCCAATCTTCACTCCTCCAAACCCTTTTCTATTCTTCCCAATGTTTGGAGGTTTATATTAAGCAGTGTTTATTTTGTAGACTAACAATTTTAGCCATTTTTTTAGCAGACTAACATTTTTGAGATTTAGTTGACTAAAACTAAAACAATTCAGATGACTAAAATATGACTAAAACTAAATTGAAATTTGCCGCCAAAATTAACACTGATATTAAGTATCTGCCTCGTTGTCAGTAAAAGAACAAGATATCTCAAGTCATTGTATAACCTAAACACCAAGTAGTAATGATTTCTAAGCAAAATTGCTAAATTTACACAAAAGATAAATAGACCACCATAGACATAGTTTGGCTACTTTGTATTACATTTTAAAAACATTTTTAATTACAATTCAGTATTCAGAGATTAAACACCAAAATATGTTTATTAAAGTTAATTTACTGTAATAAAGATCTCAAAGGAAAGATATCCACTTTGAGGATACGACACAATTACCAACTGTTCTTCCAGCCTGCAATTACGTTAGTTTCTCTTGTCTGACGACTTCTGTTTGAGGACAATGAATTATAAGATTACCGTATATACTCGAGTATAAGCCGACCCGAATATAAGCCGAGGCCCCTAATTTTACCCCGAAAAAACTGGGAAAACTTATTGACTCGAGTATAAGACTAGGGTGAGAAATGCAGCAGCTACTGGTAAATTTCTAAATAAAATTAGATCCTAAAAAAAATATATTAATTGAATATTTATTTACAGTGTGTGTATAATGAATGCAGTGTGTGTGTATGAATGCAGTGTGTGTATGAATGCAGTGTGAGTGTATGAATGCAGTGTGTGTGTATGAGTGCAGTGTGTGTGTATGAGTGCAGTGTGTGTATGAATGCAGTGTGTGTATGAGTGCAGTGTGTGTGTATGAATGCAGTGTGTGTATGAGTGCAGTATGTGTATGAATGCAGTGTGTGTATGAGTGCAGCGTGTGTGTATGAGTGCAGTGTGTGTATGCAGTGTGTGTGTGTGTATGAATGCAGTGTGTGTATGAGTGCAGCGTGTGTGTATGAGTGCAGTGTGTGTATGAGTGCAGTGTGTGTATGAATGCAGTGTGTGTGTGTGTGTGTGTGTGTGTGTGTGTGTGTGTGGTGCAGAGCCTTGGTGGGGGGTGGGCAATTTTTTTATTATTTTTTTTATTATTTTAATTTTTGTTTTATTATTATTTATTATTATTTTTATTTATTTAATTTAATTATTATTTTTGTATTATTATTTATTATTGAATTATTATATTTTTTTATTATTACTAATTATTATTTTTTCGTCCCCCCTCCCTGCTTGATACATGGCAGGGAGGGGGGCTCTCCTTCCCTGGTGGTCCAGCATTGGTAGTTCAGTGGGGGAAAGGGGGGGCTGGCAGAGCTGTAACTTACCTGTCCTGCAGCTCCTGTCAGCTCTCTCCTCCTCCGCGCCGTCCGTGCAGCTCCCTCTGTCAGCTCACACTGTAAGTCTCGCGAGAGCCGTGGCTCTCGCGAGATTTACACTGGGAGCTGACCGAGGTGCTGAACGGACGGCGCGGAGGAGGAGGGAGCTGACAGGAGCTGCAGGAGAGGTAAGTTACAGCTCTGCCAGCCCTCCCTTCCCCAGTCTTTATTATGGCAATGCAAATTGCCATAATACAGACTATTGACTCGAGTATAAGCCGACTTGGGGTTTTTTTGCACAAAAAATGTGCTAAAAAACTCGGCTTATACTCGAGTATATACGGTATGTAAACATGAAGTGACTTTTCATGTAACAAAGATGAACGCTTTCAAACAATGACATTTCTGGATAATGCACATTTAGTAAGAACATGCGCTCTTGAACTACACATTTTTTTAACTTGATTGAGTTTTTATTTTTACCAAGATGACTATGTACGCACATCAGAGGTGCATGTAACAATACATTATATGAGGTATAAAATGCTCCCCTTCTATCATGGGAAAATAATTAACTCTACATTTAAAAATGTTTAACAACCCTTGGAATGTTATAATTATATTCTTTAAGTTAAATACTATATATCATGTGTTTTAGAAATATCCTACGTTCCCTCAAGTACATATATGGTTGTGGATGGAGAAATAATTTCCCCACATTTTTCCCTTTTTCCTGTTTGTACCCTTTCCATTTGTTGCTTTTCCAAAATCTTCTAAAAATGTAATACAAATAATTTAAAAAGAAAAAGAAGGTACCCCTACACTGATCAGTTGGGCAATTACGTGGGTGATTTAGTTAGCCTGCTTATTTGACATGTCCCTGGAATGAAATCCAACAACATTTTCGAGAGTGGGCTGGTGGACATGTCCCTGGGATGGTGTGGCGTCTCACGGTCCATGACCATCCTTCCTCTGTCATCAAGGACATTGAAACTCCTATTCTCAACATTCTATTCTAGGGGTTGTAGTATCTCTTCTAAAATACCTTTCAGTGTAGTGTTTTCACCATACCTGCTGTTTGTGTTGAGTAATGGGTTGCTGTTTGGTGGATTTACTACTACTGTAACGTTATTGTGTTTGACTTTAAGATGTAATGCTACACCACAAACAGAACACAGTGCACAGCACAGAGCTTGCACACTTGCACAACACACAGTTAAAGGACAAAAAGGCATTTAAAATGGTTTCTTCGATGATGCTGTACACTTAACTGCAATACTACTATTGCTGCTGCAGCACACTGGACGGAACATTCAGAAAAAAATATTTTCTTTCTACTAGAGTTGAATAAAACTGACCTTCCACACCCCAAGTAATTTGAGTCTCATAAGAAATAAAAAAAAAAGAATCAGAAATCAGTAAAATAATTCTAACAATCTAAATCAGTGAATCGAATTTGGTGTAAGCGTGGCACTGGCAGTGCTTGGCTAGGCCCAACCATAACATAGCCACCTCACCAGTCTGACACTAGGATCAATAGCACAGGCTATCTCACACTCCACACCTCCTTTTTTTCCTTTATTGGTCACTTCTCACTTGATCTGTGGTAAAATCAACATTTAGTGGCTGTCTCTTAAGGATCAATCATCTTTTTTTATAATTCATATTTTTATTCCCATCTTTTGACTGGACAGGAAATACAACCCATATCACTGGACAGACCTCTTGTCCATTATGGCAAACTAAGCTTTTTATACCCACCTCAATCAGCTTTTTCTCCAGTCCCTCACCCGTTTCCACAGATACAACTCTGAAATACAAAACAATCGGCTCATTCATTGTCTGTTTTGCTTGTTTTATAGTACAACCATACTATGTTTTGGAATTGTGGAATTCTGACGAATCTCAATAGCCCAAGATTCAGACAAATCGCAATTAGTTTGAATGTGAATGCTCTGATTGTAGAATATTCAGATTTTCCATTTAACCATAAATAAGAATAACCATTCAAAGTGGAAATGATTGAAAGGGATCTTTGGTTACTGCAATGATAGCTAACCTTGTCACACCAGATTTTTTTTAAATTTATATTCCCTCGTGGAATTCAAATACATTTATTTACATAATTCTAGGGTGTCAAGTTTAGCTTTTACTGCAAAATAACTACCAACTATCAATCATAAAATATAATTGAACATCCTAGACTTCCCTCTCCTCCACACTTCATAATATGCATCGTGTATCATTTTAATTCAAATGTTGTTTAAGCATTTTTGAAGTCCATCATTTAAAACTTGCCCACTTGGGAACAAGAATTGAGATAACTTTTTCTTGAGCTGATATCTGTATTTTTTTCCCCTGCTATATGTGCTCCAACTAAATTTCAAGCAAGCTGTCACGTTGTAAGCCTTGATATTTCTCTTACTAAATTCAGGTTTGCAGGGCTTCTTTTGGGAAAACAGAAGAAGGAATGAGCACAGTTTCTTAGTAACAATTAAACTCAAAACTTTTAGTTACAGTGAACAATCTCTTGGCAGTATAATTGACACATCACATTAAAATGAACATTTCCCATCTGTTCTTGAAACTGATTATAAATGCAAAAAAGAACATTTTATAATTACATAATTTAAATGTAAGAGAGTATTATTTAAATGATTTTTATTCAGCTTGTGTATATATGTGATGACCTGTCACTCAACTCAACTACACATCAGATAAATACATTTTGCTACTGTTCGCTATTAGCATACATAGCATCATGACAAAAGTGAATATTAATTAATAGCATGGTTGGAGGGACAATCAAAATAAAAAATCTGAAAAAAGTCCATAGATTGCTTAACAAGACTGAAATTAAAGGAACACTATAGTCACCTAAACAACTTTAGCTTAATGAAGCAGTTTTAGTGTATAGATCATGCCTCTCAGGTTTTAGAATTGAGAATTGAGCAGTGAGGCTGCAGGGGCATGTTCTATACACCACCGCATTGCAGGTACTATTCATTTGTATCTCTTTTATATATATGTATACAGTTCATATGGAAGACTCACGTATACTTTAATGCCATACACGTGAGTACATTTATTGATATATACAATACATTGTAATATACAGTATTATGCTATGGAACATCTCCTATTTATATAGCACCAGAAAAGCCAGAAGTCATCATCCAGAAGAGGGATCAGGATTACCTATGATTATTCTATTGTGCCATATACTTGAGTCAAGTGGGTAAACTTGCTCCAAGTTTGTGAGTGTGATAACATTTTACTTATCTTATTAATTTGTACCTCATTGGCACTATTGGGTCTTCTCTTTTCTTCCCCTGTACAAATTTATTATATCCAATACCAGAGAAGTATAGCATTGTATTGCTCCACCTATAGTATGTATTTTGAAGAGAGAATATCACATGTCTATATCAGGGTGCCCAAAAGGTACACCCCAGATGTTGTAGAACTACAACTCACATGATGCTTTGCGTGCCTTTAGAATACTTTTAGAATGCCAAAGCATCATGGAAGCTGTAGCTTTAAAACATCTAGGGATCTACATTTTGGGCACCCCTGATCTATATAAAGCACAACATTCGCTAACTTCCAATCTTCTGGGACATCTCCTGTTAACAATGATTGGTTAAATCAATCCGTTAATGGTTTTGCTAGTACACCACTAAGTTCTTTTAATAACTTTGGATGTATCCCATCAGGCCCCATCAACTTATTTGTCTTTACTCTTGACAGTTGAAATATAACCTCTTCCTCTGTACACTCACATGTACCAAATTACCCAATTGTCCTTTTTCTTAACTGCAGTCCCTCTCCTTCATTTTCATCTGTATATGCTGAACAAAAATATTCATCAAGGCAGTCAGCTAGACCTTTATTCTCTTCTACATACCTTCCTTCTTTTGTTTTTAAACCCTTATTGACCAGACCACTTTTCAATTTTCTTACCGTTTGGGACCAGGGCTGTTTTTACATTTCTGCGGTGTTTGTGTTTAGCTGTAATTTTCCTCTTACTCATTTACTGTACCCACACATATTATACACCGTTTTTCTTACCATTAAATGGTCTTTCTAAAAATACCATTATTTTCATCATATCATATAATATACTGTAAAAACAATATAAAATATGATGAAAAAATTGAAAAACACACACTTTTTCTAGCTTTGACCCCCAAAATCTGTTACACATCTACAACCGCCAAAAAACACCTATGTTAAATAGTTTCTAAATTTTGTCCTGAGTTTATAAATGCCCAATGTTAACATGTTATTAGCTTTTTTTGGAAAGTTATAGGGCAATAAGTACAAGTAGCACTTTGCTAATTCCAAACCATTTTTTTCTCAAAATTAACGTTACATTGTATCACTAATATCTATATATTTTTTAAAAGAAGACAACCTAAGGTATTAAACTTGTGGTAGTTTGACTCTTTTCATGCAACCATTTTACCACTAATCTATGCCAAATGTAAAAAAAATAAAAAAAAATTGTGATTTTTTGACACACATAGCAATTTTGGAATATATGTACGGAGAACTTTAAGGGTTATTGCCAAAGAACACCCAATATGTGTTCAGAAACATCTCCTGAATACAGTGATACCCCTCATGTACAGGTGTGTTGGGTTCTCTGGGGGGCTAAAGACCTTATTTGGAGGGTGCGCAATGCAGTTTTCAAACTTGGAATTTTCATGCACCCATGTCCTCTTTGGGACATTTTTAAAGCCGGCCAATGCAATTTATCCCCAACAAACCATATATTTTTGAAAAGCAGACACCCTAGGGTATTTCAAATGGTGGTATTTTAACACTTTCCATGCACTAATTCTACAGTCAGTCTTTGTCAGACTTTTGGGTAGTCTTTTTTTGTGTTATTTTTCTCCCACATTGTATATTAGGCATGGATTCTCAGTTCCTGTTATGTGTTACTGACAAAGAAACACCCCTATATCTGTTCAGCAATATCTCCCGAGTACAACAGTGCTCCCAATGCACAGGTTTTATGAGTTTTTTCAAACTTACAGGGGTCAAATGTAGGGCTTTCCCCTTTTCTATGTTTGCACATTGCACATTTTCCAAATTGATTTGCTGGGCCTATGTTGCCTTTGAGACCGTATAGCAGCCTAGGAATGAAAATTAACCCCATGCACTTTTACTTGTAATTTAATTGTCGTGATAAGTTTTAAACAGTACACCCCATGTACAGGTTTTATGGTGTTTTTAAAAGTTACAGGGTCAATTTAGGGCTTGCCCAATTCAGTTTAGCAGATTGGTTTGCTGGGTCTGTGTTGACTTTTGTGACCATATGGTAGCCCAGGAATGTGAAATAACTCCATTATGGCATACGCTTTTAAAATGTAGACAACAGAGGGTATTCAAAATGGGGTATGTCCAGTATTTTGTAGTAGCCACTTAGACACAAACGATGGCCAAAGTTAGCATTTTTTTTTAGGTTTTTTATAAATGTTTTTTCCATTTATATATATATGTATATATATATTTATATATATGTACCGTATATATTCGAATATAAGCCGAGTTTTTCAGCACATTTTTTGTGCTGAAAAACCCCAACTCGTCTTATACTCGAGTCAGTGTCTGTATTATGGCAATTTACATTGCCATAATACAGACAATGGGGCTGTGGGGGCTGCAGAGATGTTACTTACCTCTCCTGCAGCTCCTGTCAGCTCCCTCCTCCGCGGCGGTCCGTTCAGCACCTCGGTCAGCTCCCAGTGTAAATCTCGCGAGAGCCGCGGGGTCATAGTGCGGCTCTCGCGAGACTTACAGTGTGAGCTGACAGAGGGAGCTGCACGGACCGGCGCGGAGGAGAAGGGAGCTGACAGGAGCTTCAGGAGAGGTAAGTGCTCCCTTCCAGCCCCCCTTCTCCCCCACTGAACTACCAATGCCACTGGACCACCAGGGAGTGAGAGCCCCCCTCCCTGGCCAGCTAGCAAGCAGGGAGGGGGGGACGAAAAAAAATTAATATAAATAATAAAATATTAATAATTAAAAGAATAATAATAGTACAAATAAAATAATACAAAATAATAATTAAAAAAAATATTAAAATAATTAAAAAAATAATAATTAAATAAAATAAATAATACAAAATAATAATAAAAAAATATTAAAATAATAAAAAAATAATAATAAAATGTCCCACCCTCCACCAAGGCTCTGCAACACACACACACACACACACACACTGCACACACACACTGCACTTCTATACACACACTGCACTCATACACACACACACACTGCACTCATACACACACTGCACACATACTCATACACACACTGCACACATACACATACACACACACACACACACACACTGGATTCCTACACACTGCACTCATATACACACTGCACTCATACACACACACACACTGCATTCACACACACACTGCACTCATACACACACTGCACTCATACACACACTGCATTCATACACACACTGCATTCATACACACACTGCATTCATACACACACTGCACTCATACACACGCGCTGCACTCATACACACGCGCTGCACTCATACACACGCGCTGCACTCATACACACACTGCACTCATACACACACTGCATTCATGCACACACACTGCAAATAAATATTCACTTAATATAATTTTTTTAGTATCTAATTTTATTTAGAAATTTGCCAGTAGCTGCTGCATTTCCCACCCTAGTCTTATACTCGAGTCAATAAGTTTTCCCAGTTTTTGGGGGTAAAATTAGGGGCCTCGGCTTATATTCGGGACGGCTTATACTCGAGTATATACGGTATATATATTTATGAGTATATATATGTATATATATAGCGATCACTATAGGGGGAGCGATCATTCGGGTGCCCAACAGTGAGGGGGGTATTCCATGATAACTTGATATCGTGGCATCGTACAATACCCTTAGAACGGCTGGAAGTAATCACGATCACTTCCACCACTCATTTTGGCCTCGGATGTACAGGGTACCGGTACAGTGTTAACTACCGTTTTTTGGCTGACATACCCTGTAAGTCCGTGGTCACTAAGGGGTTAACCCCTTAAGGACACAACTTCTGGAATAAAAGGGAATCATGACGGAATATATCCGTCATCTGTCCTTAAGGGGTTAATCTAAGGGTGACCTGTGCAAAAAGTCACTGCACTTTAATTGAAAGTATTACGCTAGAAATGGTTACTTCTTTTTTATCTCCTTTTCTGAGATTCTGTGGGTCAGGAACAGAACTGGCTTAGTATTACCTAAATGTACCCCTGCTGATTTGAGCCTTCCCTCATAGGGCTTTATCCCACGTGAATGGTTTCATATCCATGTACAACACCTCAATTTTTGTACATATTACACTATATTTTGTTATATATTTCCTTGTCCTAGTGTCATCTCTTTATTACTTCTACCCTTCCCTTTTGTTTATCAGGGTAAGTGTTTATAGCATTTACCCTTATATAGCTGGATTTCTTTGTCTGTCTTTCTGTCGGTCTACCTATGTACCGGGGTCAAGTCCTGGGGAATAAAGTGTGGGAACTCACCCAAGATTCCCCCCCCCCCTAAAAAAAAAATAACAATATACACTTGTGTGTGTGTGTGTATATATGTGTGTGTGTGAGTGTCTGAGTGACACTCTCACACACTCAGACACATGTTCACAGACACACTCACACACAAAAATAATATACACGTGTGTGTGTGTGTGTGTGTATATATATATATATATTTATATATATATATACGCGTGCACACATACTCAGACACACACACACACACACACATTCAAACAAACACACACACACACTCACAGACACACACACAATCACATACACTCAGAGTGCCTGCAGGAACAGCGGGAACGGCGTTCCTGCTGTAAAGAAAGTGCAGGAACGCCGTTCCCATGCCTTCCTGCAGGACTCAAGCCCTGCCTATTTATCATCCGTCCACCTCTCTGTCTGCCTATTTGGCATTTTTTAGCTATGTAACTTTCTTGCCTGTTGCAATCTACGGAATTTGACAAATTTGCATTTTTTTTTTTAGAAATCACTTGACCTTGCCATTGTGCATTATTTATTTTTTCTAACACTTCAGAATGTATTGCCATACTCAAGGCACAGTGCTAGAGCAGATTATTGCAGTAAAGAATCCAAGCTGACAGACTATCACTACTCCGAGTTTGATCTTCATTGCTGCTGCTTTATAGGCATGAGTGACAGAGCCCCCTTCACATCTATTTTATTAACATTGTTAGATTACCTGGTAGCATTCACCATTTTCCTCTATATCATTAGCATGACAGATTTCATGAGATTCCTTTGCATGTCTTAGGTAGAGAACTCATGTTTAATTCTGATACTTTACAAAAGTAATTCTTTCAGTTATACAAAGTTTTCGTTGGTATCGTGTAGTTTGGTTCTATTTTAACTAGCGGTATATTACACACCAATGGTCAGTGACCAAGCCTACATAATATGTCTAAGCCTATAGTAATATGGGGAAGTGGTCAATACATTGATTTTTTTTGTTTTTTAATTAGATTGGCTAGTGGTCTGATGAAAGCTTAGCCCTTGTAGTCCCTTTTTTGATACTAATGTAAATATTTTATCCAAAAATTAATTTAGATGTTCAAACATATTTGGAGATAGTCAATCTTTAAACATGTTATTGTAGCACAAATATGATATATTTATATTATATAATTATATGTTTAAAGGTGCATATTGTTGTAGGTATTGTAAACCTTTCTATTCAGTAACACCACAAAGGACTTTAAAGGGACACTATAGGCACCCAGACCACTTCATCTCATTGAAGTGGTGTGGTTGCATTGTCATGTCACCTTAACCCTTCAATTGATTTAATGTTTTCCTAAGGGGAGGACCTAATGTGGGCAACATGCTTTAGGTTTATATAGGAGACAAATAATAGTGAAATTAATTGAATTTGGCGCCAAAATGACATAATATGGGCGGGTCTTACAAAAAGCATAATAATCCTATATATGTACTTTATTTAAACCAGCTTATTATTGTTACATTGTAGTTAAATCTGTGTATAAAAATGTTTCTTCTCCCACGTTAAAGAAACATGGATTTCTATCCTGCATAATAAAGTGTTTTTAAGACTGAATGGGTCTCACATCCTTTGATTATGTTACGGCAGTGCTCTGCCAACCTTAATTTTAAACATCGAGTTGTCATTCCCACATATTGTAATCCGTATGGGCATTCTAATAAATATATCACATTCTTTGTGTTACAATTTATAAAATCTTTCATTATGTACGATTTGTCAGTAATGGTAGTTTTAAAATGTGTAGTTTTTGTCTTAACATCACAGTTAGTGCTTCTACATACTATACACTTGTTACATTTATAAAAACCCTTGGGTTTCGTTAAAAAGGAAGTAGGCGGTTGGGGGGTACGGATTTTTGTAAAATTGTTTGTAAGTATGGATTTAAAATTTGGTGCCCCCCAGAAAATAATATTGGGTTTCTCTGGGATAACAGTTTTTAAAATCTCATCTTGTTTTAATATGTGCCAATGCTTATTTACAATTTTTCTCACCATGCTATTTTTATTGCTAAAATCAAAGACAATTGGTAATGAGATGGGATTGTCAGTATTTTTATTTTTATAATCCAGAAGTTCCGATCTATTATTACTTTTAATAGTTACTATATTTTCATCTAAATGATTCTTTTGATATTTTTTTCAATGAATTTGTTTTTTAATATTGTAGATTGGTCATCGAAATATTGTACATTTGAGCAGTTCCTTCATAAACAGAGAAATTGACTTTTTGGAATGCCATGTAGCCAAGACTTGTGGTGGCAACTGGAAGTATCTATTATGTTATTACTACAGACTTTAAAAAAACTTTTTTTTATCTACTTTATTGTCTTGTATAAAAATTTGTAAATCCAGGAAATTAATTGAGGTCTTACTATATTCCCATGTTAGGATAAACCCCTTATCGTTAACATTAAAGGAACACTATAGTCACCTAAATTACTTTAGCTAAATAAAGGAGTTTTAGTATATAGATCATTCCCCTGCAATTTCACTGCTCAATTCACTGTCATTTAGGAGTTAAATCACTTTGTTTCTGTTTATGCAGCCCTAGCCACACCTCCCCTGGCTATGACTGACAGAATGGGGCTCTCTTTACGGGAAGTGTTTATGGAAAGCTGTGCAAGTCACATGCAGGGGTGTGTGACTAGGGTTTATAAACAAAGGGATTTAACTCCTAAATGGCAGAGAATTGAGCAGTGAGGCTGCAGGGGCATGTTCTATACACCAAAACTGCTTCATTAAGCTAAAGTTGTTCAGGTGACTATAGTGTCCCTTTAAGGTAGTTTAAAAATTGTTTTAGAGAATCTTCAGTTCTTTCCCAAATAAAAAACATATCGTCGATATATCTAAAATAGGACACCAAGCTTGCCCTCCACTCATGCCCCCCCCCCTCGGATGACATCGGTTTCCCAATCAGCCTTGATGAGGTTGGCATAAGTGGGGGCAAACCTGGTGCCCATTGCTGTGCCCTGTTTCTGTATATAAAATGAGTCATAAAGCCAGAAGTAATTATTAGTTAAAATTGTATGGATAGAAAAACAATATAAGTTGATACTTATCTCAAAAGATACAATGCGGCAGCCTCCCAGGTCACTACCCAGAAAAGATGACCGTTACACAGCAGAAATATAAGATAACAGAGACGTTTGGGATACGGCTGCAAATCTACAACAAACAAAACACATACATAGTGTGATACAGATTAAAAAAAAACAAATCGCATAAATGTAATGCACTCACAGGATTTCGTGAAAAATTAAGCTCTACGGTGCCTCCCCGGATAGCAATGGAGGGGCCAAATTATCCCTTCTGTAGTTCACCGATGGATACACAATGCAGGACTCCAGAAATGATGAAAAAATAGCAGCTTTATTAGTAAGGTGGAAAAAATACCACCAAACAATTAATAAAATAAAATATAAAATAATATATAAAATGTCAAGAGGTCCTACGCGTTTTGTTCACTATATGTGAACTTCCTCAGGGACCATAAAGTAAAATAATCAGCACAAAATAGTGACAAACATAAAAAGCAGCCTAATTCCCCATCCCCTCAGTCCCAAATATATATGGCTACTCCCTGTGTCCATATTGGAATACATGGGCGTCTTCTTGTTTCTTACACTTCATTGGTCCGGTGGAAACTTCTCCTCAGGTGTTCAGAGGTGTTTTTCCGTATTCAATTACAAAAAACCCGCGTTCGGATCCATGAAACCGGAACCGGAAGTGACGTCCATCACAGACTTCCGCGTTCCACCTTGCGTGTCACCACTAAAGGTGATAAAGCATCAGGGCAGTGCCCTCTGGTGGTCGCCAATGGAGTAGTCCCATAATACAAAGTGTATCTATCTGAAAAAAACAAGAACATCGGCAGCAACAGAGTATAACCCATATAATGAACTCCCATGCATATGGGGAACTGATAGAACATTATATCGATTGAGTGATGATAAAAAAGGAAAAAAGTGAAGAAATCTCTTAGTATTTTTAATTATTATTTTTATTTATTATATATTTATTATGTTTTTTTAAATTTTTTTTAATATATTTATTTATTTATCAGTATAAGTGTTTGTTGAGAAAAACATTTTTTTGAATAAAAATTAAAGTATATACACATCTATATTTAATAATATTATATATTGTATCCACAAAGGGATATTATTATACAAATAGATCAGTAGTGATCATGTGACCTATAACCATGTGGTTATTCTTAAACTATAAAAGTAATACAATGCAAAAAGAAAAAAAAATCCTAGTGGTGTGAATATTAATATATAAAGAAAAGGAGGAGATATGAGGAACCACTGAATTGGTTTTTCCATATCTCAATTAGTTTTATCATGCCTCAATAGAAATTAAAGGAATATAGACCAAAAAATGGAATAACATATAATTATAAAAAACAGACCAAATCAATATAAACGTTTAGCCCGTTGGGCTCCAGATTCTTCAATTTATGAATACAAAAAGTTTCACATCTAGAGAGTTGCTGGACTCTATCACCACCACGCCAGTGTGGGAAAACCCTCTCGATGCCAGTACACCTAAAGTCCCTAAACGAAAAAGAAGGACATATATTGCAGTGTACAGTGACCGAGTGGGTTGTGAGTCCCTTTTTAATATTGTTCAAATGTTCCAAAAGACGGATTTTCAGGGCTCGTTTGGTGCGGCCCACATACTGTTTGCCACACGGGCATTGGAGCAGATATACAACAAAGTCCATGTGGCAACTTATATCTGATTTGATGTTATACATATCACCAGTTGTGTGGCTAGAAAATGTGGGAGATCTCTTCACAGAGGTCGTCCGACAAACTTTACATGTGTTACACCCCCTAAAAGATCCTGTATCTTCCTTATTAGAATCTTATTTAATAGCATAGCTTGGGGCCAGCATATTTTTTAGATTTTTATTCTTTTTATAAATAATCTGAGGATGATTTGATAAATGGACACCAAGTACTGGGTCCTGTAATAATATAGACCAATGGTGTGCTAGACTTTTTTGATCTTATGATGGTCAGTATTATACTGAGTCAAAAAGGCAGACCTAAATAGATTAACAGATGGATCATGTTTTGGTTTATCTACTAAAAGTGAATTTCGCTCTGTTTGGGACAAATCACGGATTTCTTTTTCCAAAGCATTTTTCTCATAACCCTTCTCCAGCAGTTTCTTTTTAATGTGTTGGGACTGAACAAAAAAATCTTGATCATGGGAACAGTTCCTTCTCAGACGTGTAAACTGACTCTTGGCTATTCCCTTCAACCAAGGTTTATGATGGCAACTTTTTTGATGTACAAAGCCGTTGCCATCAGTTGGTTTGAAATAACACTTGGTGCGAATATGTGTTCCCTCACTAAATAAAGTCAAGTCCAAGAAGTTGATTTCTTGTTTGTTCCATATAGGTGTAAAGACCAAATTATAAGAATTAGAGTTTAAAAAGTTAACAAACTCAAAAAAAAGACAAGAAGACCCCCTCCAAATTATAATCACATCATCAATATAACGCCGCCAGAGCACCAGGTTTTCCCAACAGTCATGGCCAGACCACACGAAGAGTTCTTCCCATCTTCTAACGTAGGTATTGGCATAACTGGGGGCAAACCTGGTGCCCATGGCGCTCCCCGTGGTTTGTAAATAAAAAACTCCATTAAAAAAGAAATAATTGTGCTCCAAAATAAACTGAACAGAGAAAAAAATAAATGTTTTGAGGTCACTTGAGAGATCAGGATCTCTAGTCATAAAGTAATCAATGGCCTCCAGCCCAAGTTGATGACTGATGACTGTATATAAAGATGTAACATCTAGGGTTGCCCAACTGTATTCTGGGTCCCATTCGATGTTCTCCATTTCCTGCAGAAATGACTTGGTGTCTCTGACATAAGATGGTGCACTTTGGGCATATTTTTGTAGATAAGAATCCACAAAAGCAGATAAATTAGCAGTTATGGAGTGCATGCCACTGATGATTGGGCGCCCTGGGGGGTTGGGTAAACGCTTATGTGTTTTTGGAAGAAAATCAAAAATGGGTATAATGGGATGTTTTTGAAACAATAAATCAAAATTCTTTTGAGAAATGATGTCTCGATCTTTGGCCTCCTTTAATAGATTTTCTTAAAACTACATTGAATTGGTAAGTTGGGTCAGTTCCCAGAACCATATATGTTGTCTTGTCATTTAAAATATTTGATGATTCTTCTAGATAATAGCTCATGGTCATCAAAACAATCCCCCCCCCCTCTTGTCGGCTTCCCTAATAACCAAATCATCCCTCTCCATAAGGTTCTTCAAAACATTTGACTCTCTTTGTGTAAGATTATGGGAGGAGTTTTTATATTTATTTTTCTGTGTGAAAGATTGAAATTCCAAATCTACCATACGTTCGAAAATTTCCAAATAAGGTACTGATACTGATAAATAAATACATTAAATATTTTTTTAAAAACATAATAAATATATAATAAATAAAAATAATAATTAAAAATACTAAGAGATTTCTTCACTTTTTTCCTTTTTTATCATCACTCAATCGATATAATGTTCTATCAGTTCCCCATATGCATGGGAGTTCATTATATGGGTTATACTCTGTTGCTGCCGATATTCTTTTTTTTTTCAGATAGATACACTTTGTATTATGGGACTATTCCATTGGCGACCACCAGAGGGCACTGCCCTGATGCTGTATCACCTTTAGTGGTGACATGCAAGGTGGAACGCAGAAGTCTGTGATGGACGTCACTTCCGGTTCCGGGTTCATGGATCCGAACGCGGGTTTTTTGTAATTGAATACGGAAAAACACCTCTGAACTGCTGAGGAGAAGTTTCCACCGGACCAATGAAGTGTAAGAAACAAGAAGACGCCCATGTATTCCAATATGGACACAGGGAGTAGCCCTATATATTTGGGACTGAGGGGATGGGGAATTAGGCTGCTTTTTATGTTTGTCACTATTTTGTGCTGATTATTTTACTTTATGGTCTCTGAGGAAGTTCACATATAGTGAACGAAACGCGTAGGACCTCTTGACATTTTTTATCTTAGTTTATATTTTATTTTATTAATTGTTTGGTGGTATTTTTTCCACCTTACTAATAAAACTGCTATTTTTTTCATCATTTCTGGAGTCCTGCATTGTGTATCCATCGGGGAACTACAAAAGGGATAATTTGGCCCCCCATTGCTATCCGGGGAGGCACCCTAGAGCTTAATTTTTCACGAAATCCTGTGAGTGCATTACATTTATGCGATTTGTTTTTTTTTTTAAACTGTATTTTTTTTAAACTGTATTTGGTCTTCTGAAATTGTGTTTTCTTATCTTAAATTTCTTTCAACTGCTGTGCATCCCTTATCATGTGGTATGATGGTATATAGGGATTGTACATCACATGTTACTAGAAAGTATGATTCTTTCCAATTAAAAGTATTTAAAAATCTGAGAAGAGTCATGGAGTCTTTAAGATAAGACTCCATATTCTTAACTGATGGTTGCAGCAGGATGTCGAGATATTCTGACAAGTTGGATAAGATCGACCCGATCCCTGAGACAATAGGCCTCCCGGGTGGATTGGTTTCATCTTTATGAATTTTTGGTAAAAAATAAATTACGGGGATCTTAAGGTATTGCACATTTAAAAATTCAAATTCTTGTTTATTTAAAATATTGTTGTCTCTACCTTTTTCTAAGAGGGAACTTAAGATTTTTTTTATTGGGAGTTGGATCATGAGATAATTTATCATACATCTTTGGATCATCAAGTTGTCTCATGGCTTTGTTAATATACATTTCTTTGGAAAGTATAACTATACTAAAGGGACACTATAGTCACCAAAACAATTTTAGCTTAATGATGCAGTTTTCTAGATCATGTCCCTGCAGTTTCCCTACTCAATTCTCTGCCATTTAGGAGTTAAATTCCTTTGTTTACACAGCCCTAGTCACACCTCTCTGCATGTGACTTACACAGCCTTCCTAAACACATCCTGTAATAGTCATCTGATGTTTATACTTCCTTTATTACAAATTCTGTTTAATTTAGAATTTCTTGACTCCTGCACTGTTAATAGCTTGCTAGACCCTGCAGGAGCATCCTGTTTAATACATTGCAATTTACAGAGCAGGAGATACTAACTTTTAAAGTTAACATCTGATTGAAAATGAAACATTTTTTTTCCATGCAGGCTGTGTGAGCCACAGCCAATTGAGGTGTGGCTAATTTTGCATAAACAGAAACAATCATGATTTAACTCCTGAATGTTAGAAAATTGAGCAGTGAGATCGCAGGGGCATGATATATACACCAAAACTGCTTCATTAAGCTAAATTTGCTTTGGTGACTATAGTGGCCATTTAAAATACGTACTCACGCAAAAGTCAAAATAAATGTATACCAATAATGCTAACAATTCAGCCTTCACAAAATACAGATAAAATGTTATTCTCTTTATTATACCACTATATCATAACAAATACTCTTCAATACATAGTAAATTGGTCATGGTATTTAGGCATAGTGATAATAGGACCAAACATAATTTTTTCAAATCTAAATTTTTTTTTTCTTTTCATGCTTAGCTCATGCTGCTTTAAACAGAAATTATTACATTCCACCACCGTTTATCTCATAGATGTCGCTGATTAAATGTTTTGCTTGTGGTGTCCCTACTTTTATTTGCTCTACAACACAAGCTTTTGCTACCTGCTGATGTCAAAATGGCTCACAGTGAGCTGTGTTAATGCTAAATGAGGTGCTCGCAGCCTAAACATAAATACTGCAGGTAAAATTAGATTCTAATACAGATATTCAGCTCTACGTTCACATCAGCTGCGAAGTCTAAAGATGTTTTAATTCCCTATTTTTAAAGGGATGAAAAGATACATTATATATATATTTTTAAGTGTTTGTTGGTAATATTTGTTATGTTATTTGCACATTTAAATTTTCATTTTTTTTTTCTAGAGGAAACTGGATTTACATTGTTTATATTTGTTATATTGTTTTTCACAATATATTATTACCTGTTACAAAGTTTACATGTGTCAGATGTCTTGCATCTGCTATAATTCAGGATGGAAAAATATTTGTTTATATTAATGGCATGTCATTTTAAAACTGTGTGTGTAAGGAATGCATTGTGTGTTTCTGTGTGTGTAAGGGTTGCATGATTGTGTGTGTGTGTGTGTGATGGATGTCAATCTCTTTCTCCCCCCTCCCTTGTCACTCTCTTTCTCCCCCTCCCCCTCCCTTGTTACTCTCTTTCTCCCCCTCCCTTGTCACTCTCTTTATCCCCCCTCCCTCCCTCCCTCCCTTGTCACTCTCTTTCTCCCCCCTCCCTCCCTTGTCACTCTCTTTCTCCCCCCTCCCTTGTCACTCTCTTTCTCCCCCTCCCTTGTCACTCTCTTTCTCCCCCCTCCCTTGTCACTCTCTTTCTCCCACCTCCCTTGTCACTCTCTTTCTCCAGCCTCCCTCCCTCCTCTCTTTCTCCCCCTCTCTCCCTCCTCTCTTTCTCCCCTCCCTCCTCTTTCTCCCCCTCCCTCCTCTTTCTCCCCCTCCATCCTCTCTTTCTACCCCTCCCTCCCCCCTCTCTTTCTCCCCTCCCTCCTTCCCTCCTCTCTTTCCCCCCTTCCTCCTCCTCTCTTTATCCCCCTCCCTCCCTCCTCTCTTTCTCCCCCCTCCTCTTTCACCCCCTCCCTCCTCTTTCTCCCCTCCATCCTCTCTTTCTCCCCTTCCCTCCTCTCTTTCTCCCCCTCCCTCCCTCCTCTCTTTCTCCCCTCCCTCCTTCCCTCCTCTCTTTCTCCCCCTCTCTCCCACCTCTCTTTCTCCCCTCCCTCCTTCCCTCCTCTCTTTCTCCCCCTCCCTCCCACCTCTCTTTCTCCCCCTCCCTTCCTCCTCTCTTTCTCCCCCTCCCTCCCCCTCCCCACTCTCTTTCTCCCCTCCCCACTCTCTTTCTCCCCTCCCTCCCTCCCTCCTCTCTTTCTCCCCCTCACTCCCTCCTTTCTTTCTCTCCCTCCCTCCCTCCCCCTCCCCACTCTCTTTCTCCCCCTCCCCACTCTCTTTCTCCTCCTCCCCACTCTCTTTCTCCCCCTCCCTCCCCACTCTCTTTCTCCCCCCCTACCTCTATTGTAGCGTGGCCGAGCTCGGTATGGTCCGCGGGTACAGGGAGCTTTTGTTTCCGGCTAAAAGGAAGTGCACACTCAGTGTTCACTTCCTGTTAGTCCAGCTGGGTACAGGAGACAGATGCTCCCTGTATCCGCGGACCATACAGAGCTCGGCCACGCAACAGTGAGGGAGTGACAGGAGGGAGTGCTGAGTGCTTCCCTCCTGTCAGCCCCTCTCCTCTGGCTGCGCCCAGGCGGTGCGCCCTCATGGACGCACCAGCCCGGGCAAAGCTGCAGCCGCCTGAGGCTCTCTGCAGAGCGCTCGGGTGGCTGCAGCATGAGGGGGGCCGGCGCTCCTGGCAGCGTTCTTCCCAAGGGGCACCCTAGACGGCTGCCTAGTCCGCCTAACAGGTAGTGCCGGCCCTGGCTGAAGCAGATTGAAATTTGGAGAATTTGGAGGCCAAGGCAAGACCTTGAACTCTTTGCATGTTCCTCAAACCATTCCTGAACAATTTTTGCAGTGTGGAAGGGGGCATTAACTGGCTGAAAGAGGCCACTGCCATCAGGGTACACCACTGCCCTGAAGGGGTGTACATGGTCTGTAATAAGCTCTAGGTAGGTGGCACATGTAAAAGTAACATCCACACGAATGCCAGGACCCAAGGTTTCTCAGCAGAACATTGACCAGAGCATAACACTGCGTCCGCCGGCTTATAGCTAAACAGGGCAGATCTAGCAAGGCAGAAATCTATCTTTATATTTCTTTCTCTCTTTCTCTCTGTCTATCTATCTATCTATCTGTCTTCATCATCATTATTGTAAATATAAAATGATTTATTTTAACACCCAACATATTGACTCTGGAATGATAAATGTTGACTTGGAAATCAAACCTGAGATACTGCAGCTGTATCCCTATCCTCTCTCTGTGAAATATCTGGTTCTCTGTTAAAGTAAAATGTATTTTATTTCAGAGTGTTTACAGTTATATTGAATGTACTGTTGACTGTATAAGGACATCAAAATACATAGGCTGATTTGTTAATAAAGGGACTAAACATGACTATCAATAGCCAGTGTTTATTTTCTTATTTTCTTGTCACCTAATCGTGTGATACTTACTGTTTTTACTTGGTGTTCCTTTGCAGATTGTGCACTGTCTTCCCAGTAGAGGGCAGCAATGAACTATTTCTATGACAACATAAATTCATGTATGGATTAACGTCCAGTGTTAAAGTTTAATCTAGGATAAAGAAATCATGTTGTAACGTATATCCAATATTTTACATTTTTCTTGTCAAAACATAGTGGTCAACTAACTTTTTACAAATACAACATTATTTTAAGGCTTTGCTCATTGGTGCTACAATAAATGTTTTTTACTGTTTTAGTTATAATAAAAGAAAAATAGGATTGCAAACATTGAGAACACAAAATATTTCAGAGTTTGATTTCAGTGCCACAATTTTTGCCCGTGGCATAGTTAATCCAGGCTGAAGCTTTATACACCCAGCCTCTCAGTGGTTGTCCTTCCTGGATTTTGGATTGTATTCTATAGTGGAGACTGCAGTGTAACAGTTGGGAAGACCGGATATAATACTTTATCTTTTTTATTATTATTTTTCTGTTGTAAAAACACTGCTGTGTAGAAAGCATCAAAATATGTGCTTATTGTGCTCTGTACCCAGAATGATATGAAACATATACAGTGTACTTGAGTGTTGCAAACAAAAGTAAATACTTTAAAATACACTACATGGCAAAACAGATGTGTGTTTCTTGTGGAATTAAATGTTTACAAAATGTAAGGTATGTCGGCTACTCTCGATGTATCTGTACTTTCGATGTATCTGTACTTTCGATGTATCTGTACTTTCGATGTATCTGTACTTTCGATGTACCTGTACTTTCGATGTACCTGTACTTTCGATGTATCTGTACTTTCGATGTATCTGTACTTTCAATGTATCTGTACCTTTTGTCGTTTTGCGGATATATAATTAGAAGACGATGATCTCAAACCATGTAGCGCTATTATAGGTGAGCGGTTATATTTGTTAAAGGCAGAATTACTGATTGTTACGGTTTTCCTGCTTATTTTTACTTAATACGGCCGGTTGAAATTGGCTGCCATCCACTCTTTTAATTAACAAGCAGAGATGCGTGATTTAATAGATGTGGTTTACGGAAGATAAGGTTGATTCATATAACAAAACAAAACAAACAGCATGATCCGTACATATAAATATATAAAATGGGAGAGGGTGAAATCAATGATATGAAGAAAGAGGTGAGGTTAGGAAAATATTGAAGAGAATCTTGATTGATGGTTGAATCCTACTAGCCGATGCCAACTATACAGATCTTACCATACATAATGCACGTAGAGGAATGCTCGTATTTTCCTTTATGAAAAGAAAACATACAAGTCTTGTTCCAGGTTTAACTAGGAAAACAGGATCTACTATTGTCTTGTGTGCAAGAGGTAGGCGCCTGTCAAATTTCTCTTACTTGCGTTCCAATGCATTTTATTCTATTACAAGATGATCTCCTTCATCCCCTATTTTACCGGAAAACTAAACAAAATTCTTATTTTACCAGTAAAAGGTATATAAAAAAGGGTTCTCAAGGTTCTGCCAAGGCATAAGGTTTATTCAACTTTATTCAATTTCTGAATGTGGTGCTCTTATACTAGGTTTGAAGTTCCTTAGAAAGCTCACTGTTAAATCTCTTGTATACATGCCAAGTAAGTGGGGCAGTGCCCTCTATTTTTGTTGCAATTAAAAAAATCTATTATTGCAGTATGGACTAATGATTAGTGTGTATTTGTCATGATTAGCTCTGCTGCTTATTCTCACCTCCTTATTGATGACTGGAGTTGCAGCTAAATAGCAGTTTGGCAGTTTTGAAAAAGTTGCCCCAAGACATGCTTAATCTTCTTTACCAGGATTCCTGATGTCATCGATTCGCTCAGGGGGATGGGGGCCGGGGGGAGGGGGGGGGGGGACGACAGTAGGTCCCCCCCCTCATTATTTTTATTCCCCTATATAACAATGTTGGGCAGTTAGTGAATATTCCCCTATATAACAATGTTTTGCATTTAGTGAATATTCCCCTATATAACAATGTTTTGCATTTAGTGAATATTCCCTTATATAACAATGTTTGGTATTTAGTGAATATTCCCCTGTATAACAATGTTTTGCATTTAGTGAATATTCCCCTATATAACAATGTTTGGCATTTAGTGAATATTCCCCTATATAACAATGTTTTGCATTTAGTGAATATTCCCCTATATAACAATGTTTGGCAGTTAGTGAATATTCCCCTGTATAACAATGTTTTGCATTTAGTGAATATTCCCCTGTATAACAATGTTTGGTATTTAGTGAATATTCCCCTATATAACAATGTTTTGCATTTAGTGAATATTCCCCTATATAACAATGTTATATTTTTTGCAATACAAAACTTTGTTATATAGGGGAATATTCACTAAATGCAAAACATTGTTATATAGGGGAATATTCACTAAATGCCAAACATTGTTATACAGGGGAATATTCACTAAATACAAAACATTGTTATATAGGGGAATATTCACTAAATGCCAAACATTGTTATATTCCCCTATATAACAATGTTTGGTATTTAGTGAATATTCCCCTGTATAACAATGTTTGGCATTTAGTGAATATTCCCCTGTATAACAATGTTTTGCATTTAGTGAATATTCCCCTATATAAAAATGTTTGGCATTTAGTGAATATTCCCCTATATAACAATGTTTTGCATTTAGTGAATATTCCCCTATATAACAATGTTTGGCATTTAGTGAATATTCCCCTATATAACAATGTTTTGTATTTAGTGAATATTCCCCTATATAACACTGTTTGGCATTTAGTGAATATAGGGGAATATTCACTAAATGCCAAACATTGTTATATAGGGGAATATTCACTAAATGCCAAACATTGTTATATAGGGGAATATTCACTAAATGCCAAACATTGTTATATAGGGGAATATTCACTAAATGCCAAACATTGTTATATAGGGGAATATTCACTAAATGCCAAACATTGTTATATAGAGGAATATTCACTAAATGCCAAACATTGTTATATAGGGGGAATATTCACTAATTGCAAAACATTGTTATATAGGGGAATATTCACTAAATGCCAAACATTGTTATATAGGGGAATATTCACTAAATACCAAACTTTGTTATATAGGGGAATATTCACTAAATACCAAACATTGTTATATAGGGGAATATTTACTAAATGCAAAACATTGTTATATAGGGAAATATTCACTAAATGCCAAACATTGTTATACAGGGGAATATTCACTAAATACAAAACATTGTTATATAGGGGAATATTCACTAAATGCCAAACATTGTTATATAGGGGAATATTCACTAAATACCAAACTTTGTTATATAGGGGAATATTCACTAAATACCAAACATTGTTATATAGGGGAATATTTACTAAATGCAAAACATTGTTATATAGGGAAATATTCACTAAATGCCAAACATTGTTATACAGGGGAATATTCACTAAATACAAAACATTGTTATATAGGGGAATATTCACTAAATGCCAAACATTGTTATATTCCCCTATTTAACAATGTTTTGCATTTAGTGAATATTCCTCTATATAACAATGTTTGGTATTTAGTGAATATTCCCCTGTATAACAATGTTTGGCATTTAGTGAATATTCCCCTATATAACAATGTTTTGCATTTAGAATAAAAAATAAAAAATAATAATAATAATAATAATAAAAAAAAAATGATTGCAGCTTCCGAATGAATCTAAATTGTATGCTGTCCAGTAGGTGGGAGGGTCTGCTAGGGAGGGTCTGCTGCTGATTGGCTGTAATGTGTCTGCTGACTGTGAGGTACAGGGTCAAAGTTTACTCAATGATGACAAATTGGGGGCGGACCGAACATCGCATGTGTTCGCCCGCGGCGGCCAACTGCGAACATGCTATGTTCGCCGGGAACTATTCGCCAGCGAATAGTTCGGGACATCACTATTTAGAGCCATATATCTGTCCATAAACAAAATCCCACAAATATCATCATGTCTTCATCCAAACCAGTTTATTTTGTTTGCCTTAAATATAAATGAAGCGAGTTTAAGTTTTGCAATTGAGGCATCACTATCGGTGCAGCATAAAAGCAGGCCAACAGAAATCCTCATTAGTTTTAAATCTAATTTGCAAAATCTGAAATAAAATAGAAACATTCTTATGAAATGCATTTTATGTGTTGCAGTTGTAGGTCAAATAGAAATATAACTCAGAATTTTTTAAAATTAGGATAATAATAGATAATTCCCCAGGAAAAAATAAAAAAACATTTATAAAGGTGATTAAAGGGACTGTATAAATATATAAATGCATATCCCTCCTTCCCCCAACAGTAAACCAATTGTAACTAAATCATTTTTCACCTAAATAGTGTAAAAATTAGCTTTAGAAGTACCTGTTTTAATCTTTATTTGATCAGATGTTCTTCTCCTCCTGTGCTTGCATGTCATTTCGCCTTTTGTTTTTCCCTGTTTGCTGTATTTCTGCCCAAGAAGCACCCTACGATACACTACAAATACAGGATTAAGACCATAGAACGAACACACACACACACACACATGTCCTCAACACATTAGATATCATATAGTGTCATATGTTTATTATAAAGAGACAGACAAACTCATAAATAGTTATAGAGTTTTGTGTTATCTATCTATCTATCTATCTATCTATCCATGTGATGGATGGCCTGATTTGTTTGGCGCAAGCCACAAGCTTGCGGCTTCATTTTTTGTGACCATTTTCCATGTATCTAGATATCACTGTATTGTGTACCTGTATTATACATAGAGCAGTGTGTGTGTCTGTATATGCAGCTGTGCGTGAAAAGGGGGAGCTGGGGGGGGGGGGGGGGGGAGAAATGTGACAAAAAGAGACTTTAATGTGTCACATGGCACAAGATGCAGATCCTCCCCCCATGCTGAGATATCTGCCTGGCCGATCTAGGTATGCTTTTGTTGTCAAGGTGGACTTGCAGATGGGGGAAGGGTAATGTAGTTTGTATATACTGATGTGAAGTGAAAATAAAAGCAGTTGCTGTTTGTGCCAAGAAATAAGCTGGTTGTCTCTTTCCTTGCTGTAACTATCCAAGATCTGCTATAATGTGAATGCTGGTGGATAAAAATACTCCAAGCTTAGGTCATAGCACTTAGTATAGTGATCAGCTGTGCAAGTTAATGGAAGTACCCACGGACGATATTAGGGCTGTATCATCACAACACATATATACATACATTTCTGTGCGTAAATGTAAGTATGTCTGTATGTATATGTATGGAAATAGGACAGGTGTACTGCACATGCAAGTGCCTCCCAGTACTGGCTCCCCCACTAGCACCTGTTAAAAAATAACCATTCTGGTTCCCAATAAAAATTAATTAAAACAAATATATGTGTTCCTCCAGTCCCTGTTTATTAACCTCTCCACCCACTGTCAACCCTTCCCCTCCAGCCCCTGTTAGCCAACCTCACTACCCACTGTTAACCCACTGTTAACCTACTGTTAACCCTTCAACCCATGTCAGCCAACCTCATTACCCACTGTTAACCTCTTCCTCGAAAAGCCCCTGTCAGTCAAGTCTCCTTCCCTTCCAACCCCTGTTAATCACACTAACTACCTACTGTTAACCCCTTCCCTGCCAGTTCCTGTTATCCACAATGCCTCTGGTAACCCCTTCCCTTCCAGTCTCTGTTATTTGCCCATGGCGCTAATAACCCCTTCCATGACAGTCCCTGTTATCTGCCAATCCCACTGGTAACCCCTTCTCTGACAGTCCCTGTTATCCACCTATCCTTCTGGTAAGCCCTTCCCTACCCTTACAATTATAGCCCTTCCAATTGTAGCACAAGCACATTACAAGACGTGCTGTCAGTTAAGAGTTAAGAATAATTTATCCACACTACCTGCAAGTAAAGATAACAAACTCAAAATAGATTCAGTAATTAGTCCTGTCTGTTAAAATGCCGAATATGTCTAGGATTTCAATACATTAAGTTGCAAAGCAAATATTGCAAAGAGTGAATTTAAAACGTATCTGTCATCCTGCTGTCGCTATTTGTGGCCCCAACTGACAGAGGGAAGAGTGGGATATCACTCAGGAATACTGTGTCTAAGTTTGATCACACAGTTGTTGTATTCAAAAGGATTTAAAGGGACACATGCCCTGCACAAAAGCTCTTCTAACTGTTGCCCCAGCTGACAGAGGGCACACCCTTGTATTCAATGATACCTGGGGCTCCTTGGTACCATCAGGGATTTAACTCTACTAATACTTTTAATGCATGATTGTCTGTGCCATCAACAGGTGTTAAAGCCCAGCACTGGCCAATGGCATAGTCATGCATTAAGACAACAACTTAAGGGTAATGAAGTAAGACTGTAGCGGCATGATGTATTCACCCAAACTGTGCTAAAGTTGCTAAAGTTGTTTTGGTGCTTATAGAATATCTTTAAAGTATAAGAAGTTATTTTTACCATTATTTTATCTTTACAGATTTTTAAGGTACATAGCATAATGCAATGTTTACTGAGACTCATTGCAGAGAACCTCTAAATATTATGTCATTATTGTAAGACATTTTCCATTGTATAACATTTTTGTGGGCACTATTCTCAAAAAATATCTGTATTTATATCCTCCCTCTAATATCCTCCCTCTCCATCCCCCCATTTTTTTGTTTTTATTTTATCCCTGAGTTTATTATTATTCTATCAGTATTTTAAGTTTTCTGTTGGTCACTGTGACATTACACATTTAACTTAATAACTTCTAGTTCATTATCTCAGCCACTGTATTCTAGTTATTTATATACATTTCTGTTTGTGACCATTACCTGTTATATTATCTTATGTAGATCATTACCATTACCATTTTCATTTATTAATTAACATAATATTTTTACAAATAAAAAATGTTTGAAAGAAATATATGCATTAGCTTTGTAACCACAATAACTTGGCATCTATTCGGTTGAAAGTTGACTAATTTCTTAACAATCTGTGAAGTGGAGCACTAGTCAATTTTAATTTCACTATCCAATACAGTTTAGGAAATAAATGTTGACATAAATATTTTTTTTAATGTTATTCTATTTTACAGAAGAAAGAAAACGAATCAGGAGTCCTGTAAAATGAAGGGATGTCACTATTGTTTCCATCAAACAGAATGTAATCACACGGTAAGCGATACCACTGTGGAACCTCCACTTCAATTACATCTATAATAGGAGCCATAATGCAGATAATAAATACATGCAAGTAACGAGAGATTACCTTCTAAAATTTAAAGGGACACTATAGGCACCCAGACCACTTCAGCTCATTGAAGTGGTCTGGGTGCTGTGTCCCTTTTGCACCTAGTGCTGCAATGTAAAACATTGCAGTTCCAGAGAACATTGCAGCACTAAGTTTTCATTGCAGCACTAAGTCTACCCTTAGACTTGGGGGCGGTTCCAGAATCGTAACAGACTTTCTGTCCATTATCTAACGCTAGACATCCTCACACTCTGTATGAGGACCTCCAGTGTCAAATTTTTCCCCATAGGAAAGCATTGATTCAATGCGCATTAGACCCGCTCGTCACGGGACGCCGGAAGGGCCAGTGCTGGGTTAAGGTTAGTAAATATAGAGTTTTTAACCCTTTATTTACTGGGGGGGGGGGGTTGCAAGGGAGGGGGAGGCAGAGGGATCGGTTGTGGCAGGAATACAGCTTTGTATTCCTGGCACTACAGTATCCTTTTAATAAATACCGTAACATGACAAAACAATGACATTAAAATATAAACAAAATCACTCCCAAGATGAACAAGAAACTAATCTAAAGTTATCTTGACTTTACAGTTGAGCTTCTCCTTAAAATAAAGATAACATAGTCCTCGGATTATATGCAAATATTACATAAACCAAAAACCAAAAAACTGTACTTGAAAGTTTCTTAGGATTCAAATGTAAGAGATAAATGGTTTAATAAATTATTTTATTAGAAAGTCTGACAGATTAGATGAACATTTTTGTAATCAAAATTACAAAAATTATATGTATACATTAAAGAAACACTATAATGTCAGAAACACAAACATATATTCCTGATTCTGAAGTGTAAAAACCACCATCTAGCCCCCTGATCTCCCTTGCCTCCAAAATATATTAAAATGTTACTTGTATTCAAATCTGCAGCTGCTGCCTCTGCTCCAGATTTGCCTGCTGTCTGCTTACATCATAAGAAGTGATTCTCTGAGCCAATCACAATGCTTCCCCATAGGATTGGCTTAGACTGTCAAGGAGGCAGATCAGGGGCAGGGCCAGCAAAAGTCAAACACAGCATTGGCCAAACAGCATCTCCTCATTAAATCAATGCATCTCTATGAGGAAAGTTCAGTGTCTGCATATAGAGGGTGGAGACATTAAGTGGCAGTACTGCACAGTGTGCAGCACTGCCCCAGGAAGCACCTCTAGTAGCCATCTGTGTCCCTTTAAGAAATATATGTGTTTTGTTTTTTGCTTTTTTCTTCATCATCTTCCAAGTGTTTTTTTTTTTAGGTATTTTGGATTCTATGGCATCTTCTTGTACTAATGCCCACCCTTCAAAGTAAGGGGTTGTTTTTTTTTCTTCACTTGTCTGCGAGTGACTGTTAAAGGGACACTATAGGCACCAGGACCACTTCATCTTATTAAAGGGGTCTGGAAAAAGTATCCCTTTCCTCTTAACACTGAAATGAAAAACATTGCATGGATAAGACCATCTGGATTCCTGGATTCTAATAGAGTATAGCTCTGTGAAATTATGTTGGATGTCCTCATGCTTTGTATGAGGACGTCGTACATCTTCAAACTCCCTGCACTCACCTGAACATGCATACATTATAGGGTGCTGCTGGGGCCAAAATATACAAAATACAGAATCCAACGCACTCGCTTATTCACTAAACAATGATTTCAAATCTTAGAGATTGTAATAGTTTTATTTAAAAAACCTCACCTAGGCAAAAAATAATGGGGGTTTAGTTACATTATATGATCATATATTGCATAAGCCTGCCAAAACGTCAATGTACCCCATTCTTGGCAGGTCCTACTTTACCAGCCTAATGCTTGCTCTTATGAGATTTATCCACCTACTTGGGAAATACTTCCTTACTATGACTCTCTCCAAGTCAAGGCTAAATAGGGTTCTGGAATGAGGCACCTGTGACAGGTATACTGAATTTTGTATATTTTGGACCCAGCAGCACCCTATAATGTATGCATGTTCAGGTGAGTGCAGCCCTCTTGGTTTCTTTTATATATTTGGGAGTCCAGGCCAACTCCTTGGTTTTGCACCCCACTCTGACACATGTACCTCATGGAAAACTGGAATGCTTACCCCAAATAAGGTATTTTAGCACCCAGAGAGCCCGATACACCTATACATGAGTATAACTGTACTCAGGAGATGTTGACGAACACATATTGGGGTGTTCTTTGGCAGTAACCCTTAAAGTTCTCAGTACATGTATTCTTAAATTGCAATGTGTGTCAAAAAATCACCAATTATTATTATTATTATTATTATTATTTTTATTTGGCATAGATTGGTGGTAAAATGGTTGCATGAAAAGAGTCAAAATACCCCAAGTTTAATACCTTAGGTTGTCTTCTTTGAAAAAATGTATATATATATATATATATATATATATATATATATATATAGACTAAAAACGAAAGAGCCTTGCACTCCTACCAAAAAGGATTATAACCCGGTGCTTGGTTGCACAATAAACATAAAGCCAAAAAAAGACCAGCACTCCCAGGATTTTCAAATAAGCAAAAATATTACTTTACTCCGTAGTCAACGTTTCAGCACCTCTTGTGTGCTTTCATCAGGACAGCATACCTGATGAAAGCACACAAGAGGTGCTGAAACGTTGACTACGGAGTAAAGTAATATTTTTGCTTATTTGAAAATCCTGGGAGTGCTGGTCTTTTTTTGGCTTTATATATATATATATATATATATATATATATATATATGTGAAGGGTTATTTAAGGATTCTTGACAAATATCAGTGTTACAATGTAACTTGCGTTAATTTTAAAAAAAATGGTTTGGAAATAGCAAAGTGTTACTTGTACTTAGAGCCCTATAACTTTCCATAAACAGCTAACAACATGTTAACATTGGGCATTTCTAAACTCAGGACAAAATTTAGAAAATATTTAGCACGGGTGATTTTTGGCGGTTGTAGATGCGCAACAGATTTTGAGGGTGAAAGTTAGAAAAAAATTGTTTTTTACATTTTATCATCATATTTTATCAGGTTTTTATAGTAAATTATATGATACAATGAAAATAATGGTATCTTTAGAAAGACCATTTAATGGCAAGAAAAACAGTATATAATATGTGTGGGTACAGTAAATGAGAAAGAGGAAAATTACAACTAAACACAAACACCGCAGAAATACAAAAACAGCCCTGTCCATAACAGTAAGAAAATTGAAAAACGGTCTGGTCACTAAGGGGTTAAAGAATGCTTTGTATGATTTTTACCTTTTTTTTTTATTTCATTACGACTTTTTAGATGTTTTCCTCCTATGGCATCATGCATGTTTATCTTCTGCATGCTGTAGCACATGGTACGATATTGTAAGAAGATGAAGTTCTTGCCTTTGTTCTCCTAAGTTGATAGAGACTTTACTACAGAGTTGTGCTGAAAGATGCTATAACTGCCATTAATATGGCCCTAATCCATACTTCATTCATGTTTATACCAGTTTACGAAATCTACATATCTATATTGAACATACAAACTATACCGATATACCAATATTACACCTTTTAATGTTAAATCAAATTTATTTTAAAAAGTTATTGACGTTTCTTCATATATGTAATTCTGTAGCCCCCGACCTTACTCTGACCAAACTACTACATTTAAAAGTATACAAGCAGATGGAGTGCAAAAGAACAAAACATAAATGAATGCAAAGAACAATTTAAAAGTGAAAGATACTGAAGATGTGAAGCTTTAAAATTAACTTACTGGTTCCAGAGGAGTCACTCAGACCAGAAAGTCCTTCCACGGCTTAGATGCTCATTCCGCTCTTCCCAGGTGTTAAACATTATCTCTGCTGGTAGTTCTCCTGCCGTGACTTTTATAGACAGACTAAGTTGTCCCATCTTGTTTGTCACTGTTGTCTTGCAGTCAATACATCATTTCTTTAGGGATTTGTCAGTTCTCAAAATATATTGATAATACTACTTTAAAATTATTGTTGTGCATTTATAAAGACTTTTACGCTATTAGGCTTTTACCGTTCCATTTATTGGTTACAATTTTATAATGAACCTTCTCTTTTCTGTAACTTGATTGATGATTGAAATCATTCAAGTAAGTCGACAAATTACAGAGAGAGAATTGTGAAATAAAGAGGTGAGATTATGCTCTGTAAGTTAATTAATATTCTAGATAAAACCTTGTTGGAGGAGGAATTAAAAGCGAAATAATTTTACTTTAAAATAACACTTTTAGAAAACAAACATGCAAGAAAATAAATGAACATGTAGCTATAGTTTGACAGATTTTTTATAATGTAAAATAGTAATATTGTATTTTCTTAACGAAATACATATTTGTAGCAGTTTCTAATGCTTTGACCTTTCATCGTGAGTTTTTATATATCCTGCAAAAAAAGGTGTTTAATTCAGTTTTTTTTTCCTTTCTGTCAAACTTGTATTTCATTCTGAAGTTTGACAAATCACATTTTGGAACCAAACAGACTCTAGAATGCTCTTGTTATGCTTCTTGGTGTCCTGTAAAACTGAACTGGAACATTATTATACAAATCATTGCTTAAAAATAACTGAAAATGAATTTTAATTTCCATAAATATTAAATATGACATTTGGCATCTGAAACTCAAGCAGGGAAAGTAAAATGTAATTAACAATATTTTCAATAAGCAAAGGAATTAAGTCTTAATTCTTAAATGTACATGTAAGAGATTTTTGAGTGAGACTGTTAGAGAATTTGTTTGATTTAATCTGGGTAATGTCTTGTATCCATGAATGTCACAGTACATCATTTGTGTGACACAGTCAGAGTTTGATTGATCTATTCAGAAATACATCATGTAGTTGCAGGTTTCATAGTACATCATTTTTTGACACTGTCAATTCGTGATTGACCTAATTAACTGTTCCTATCAAAAAGATGATTTATGTTATTCACAATGCTTTAACAAAGCAATATCAGAATATAGTAGAGGCGTCTCACACAGTTAAATCACAAACCTTTGGGGGGAAAGTTCGACAAATCGAATTGCCAATATTTTCAGACTTTTGTTAGATATGTCCCATGGCCTGTATTTTGGACTTTTTGATGCGTTCTCTGTCCTAATGACAAGTAGTCTACTGGGGAGAATACACCTGTTCCACATATTAACTATTAGATACAAATATAGACTTGTGTATTACTTTGATTAATTTAACCCCTTAAGGACACATGACATGTGTGACATGTCATGATTCCCTTTTGTTCCAGAAGTTTGGTCCTTAAGGAGTTAAACTCATATACCCACAAATCCATTACCTTTACTAAGTAACCATAGCAGATCAATAGGCATCTATGTTCCATTTGTTACTAAATCTGCAGTGATCACCTGTACATCCCACGAACAATACCCTTATTTAATGTAACCCACGCTCTGGGTAGTAAGTAAAAATATGCTTGGAACTCCAGATGAAGCACAAGCATGATAATTAAGGCATACAGCACAAGTTGGTTGTTGGTTGGTCTATTTAAGAGATTTACAGAGTTATTCACTAACGTGAGAATTCAAAATAAATTTACAGTGAAGGTCAAAAAAGCCAAACTTGACTAATTCTTTAAGTCCGCTATGCTTAAACTTGGCTACTCTGGCCATCAATTTTAAATTCACTTTGAACTCTCAGTTAACTAAATAACCCTGTTGAGGTTCATGGTAATTTATTAGGATTCCAGAGAGATGAGCTTCTGCTATGGTCAAAAAGAAGGCAGCATAGTCAGATAAACTATAGGTATGTCCTGGTATCGCAGTCAAAGTTTTTTTTTAATATGACTGACAAGTTAAAGGAGCAACACTCAAGCTATAGTATTAATATACTAATTTAGGTCCCACCCCAAGATGTTTTTGAAATAATTTCTTGTTTTAGAAGCAATCATGAACTCTATTTAAAAAATAATAAAACCTTAATTTCAAGTATAAAAAAGAACCAAAAGAGGGAAGATTTAGAACTAAATAATAACATGTTTTTCATGGTTTGTCGAAACTCATGTACTTTTTGTCCTTGCAATATATTTTAAGGAGCAAATCATTGTTTAAGATATTATAAATGCCACAACCTAATGCAAAATTTAAGGAGATAATAACTCTCCGTTTTGTTCTTAAGACACTCTAGTAGCTCTTTATGCCGTGGAGTTACAAAACCTTGCACAGCATATAACAGAGCTGTGACAAGTCTTACATTGTGAAGATGTTCCCACTGAGTTAACTTCACATAACCCCCTTCCTAATAAGATCCTCCGGCATGCTACTTGTACTTGCTCTCTTAACCCGTTCCCTTTCCTTTGTTTCCTGAACTATATGAAATATTTTATAAACATAAATCTCTTTCGCTTGAAACTGAAGAAATCTATATTTTGTTGTCATGAGCTTACATTTATCCAATCTCAACTACGCACACAGGATTACTTAATTTTTTTCTTGCATTGATATGTTAATGTGATATTGAATTTGTTTTTCATTATGTTCACTTTTTTTTTATTTATTAAACACTTCACCTTGGCACTTGTGTATACACGATTGCCAGAGTATGCATTTATACTCCACAATCATGTATATACTATTTGCATTGTTGCTAATTAAATGTTTATTGCAAACTTATTTTGCTTGCTAATAAAGCCTCCAAGCAGTCCTGAAAGTCACAGCTCGGCGGCATTAAAAGCCACTAAGCTGTGAACCTCATAGTGCTGAACACAGTCACTAATTCTCTGTGTTCAGCTATCTGTAGCAGCTCTTCACCTCAGAGCTGCTACAGTTTTGCCTGGTGGGAGGGCAATGGGCAGCATCCTCTCTCCTCTGATTTTGAAACTGACCTTACATGTCTGCTGACAATGAGAAGAGAGCTCCTGCCCGGGCACCGTTCAACCTCCGTTTTCTTATTGAGATAAGGCTGCCGAGGGGAAGTGATTGAGTGGGGGCTCTGGGACAGCTACTTCCTCTATGGTTTCAGAGATGGCTGCCATATCTGTAGTCGGGTGGGGTGGTGGGGACTAGAACATATGCTCTGCTATCTCCCTCTATTCACAGGGAGATGCTGACAGATCAATGAAAAAGCCACCCCCTAAAAGAAAACTACTTACTTAATTACTTATTTTAACCTTTTTTTTTACACAATGTCCTGTTTTCTCTTATGTTCAGACAAAACAAAATTATAAAAAGTTATATCACAATCCATTTCAGTCCAGACATAGTTCACATGCACATTGAAAAGGAGGAGGAGAAATATAAACATTGTTTCATTTCTCTTTTTCTCTGTATGATTTCCCTATGCTGGCTGCCAGGTGCTAATGTGAAAGTTTATAACAATGACTGACAGGGATCTAAGAGAGAGGCGCCCAGTTGTTGAGTAAAAATCTGGATTCTTTATTTAGTTTTATTTTTAACACCTCATATGTACATATTGTTAAATATATAGGATAAGTAGACATAATATTAAAAATCCTGACCAGTGATAGATCTGTTTTAACCTCTTCACTACTGACTGAGCACTTTTTGATAGAAATAAATGTTAGCATAACATTTATTTGACGCAAGGGATTCATAACTAGCACATAAACATGCAAAAGGCATTTTTTTGTATAGGATGTGTTTCAGATATTCAATTCAAATTGTGTAAATTTACACAATTTTTTATTTTTCACGTATTTCTTTGTAAAAAGAATATTGGGGAACACAAATCCATATACAATACACAGTGTCTTGGAATATTTTGCATACAATGCCTACAATGTTAGTATAAAAGAACCAATGCCGTTTTTCTCACATGCAGTGGGTGTGACAAAATAATTGTTAAATACCGTGCAAATAAAAATGGTTATGTATAGGTATTTCTAAGGACCCTGAAGGCATTACTACCAGCACAGCTTATTAAAAATGATAACAGAATATAAAATGAATGGCTGCCTCAGAGCATAATATCCACATACAGTAAATACAGTTTAGTCATATGTTTCCAAAATAAAAGTTAAAATTTTTCAAACTGCTACAACAATATTTGTCAATTTCTTTAATGCTAGTGTAATGCTAATAGTTTATTAACTGCTCCACCCCCCTAACTGCAGGAATGTCATGACCTATTAAAACTTCCTTCATGCTTTGGAAGCACTGGACAACCTTTTCAAATGTTTTTACTCAATTCTGGGAGTGACGTGGTTAACCAAACAATGTTTTAATGATATACTATCATTAGTCATAATTCATTCTAAACATCCTGCTATATTTGATATACCTTTGAAGAGTACAGTGTATAATTAACACATCAATGATTTTTCACAAACTAATAGCAAACTTATCAAACAAGGTACCTATTTACCCTACAGTAAATATGATTACAGGGAAATATTCACATAATTACTTACACATAAACATGAAATGAATTATCAAATTACACTTTTCTGCATAAACTGAATAAAAGTAGCATGGCGAAGATGATATATTTTAAGGTAGTAGTAGTTTCGCGATTGCATTAAGAAATATGTTTTACAATAAGGACTGTGGAAGTATAATATTACTTTCCAGGAACTGGTGGTATAATATATCCCAATGGTTTTAAGTAGGCCTATTTAAGTAGTGTAACCTTGTAGATCATACTTGGGTTAATTGGCTCATATATTTTATTAGAATGTTGTATTTCCCTTCTCAACAACTGTAATAAACCATCTGCAAGAATATTTTGTTATAACTCGACTCCACAAAATAAAAGTAAAAGAAACAAAAACTATATTTTTAGGAAAATAAATGCCTCATTACGTGTTTAACTATCCTTTGAATTTTCTCAGTGGATGTAAATGAATACTTCAGGTTCATGTGCTAAGCTGACGCTAGTACTAATAGTGTGTGAAGCCAAATGCCTGCTGAAGCACCACTGACGGCCAATATCACATCAAATGACAAAGGACCAATTATCCATTACAAAACAGGTTTGAAATAATTATAAAAGCAGCCAATCATTTGCTTAAGTTGATTGCATATGCTATTATATGTTTACTATAAATATGAAAAATATCCTTTACTGAAAACAATGAGATATAAATTAGATCCAATTGTTAGACTTGAAAAGGCTTTTATATGCTATAACACATTGACCTACTGTCTCATTTCATTTTTCAACTCTCTGAATCTTCATTATTTACAATCACTGTTATTCAGTCAGCCAGGAAATGCACATTTATTTGGAGTTTTAAAAATCCCATGCGTTTCATGTGAAAAATTGCTTGCTAAATTCATTGAGAGAATGCTTTGTTTTAAAGGGACACGATAGTCACCAGGACCACTACAGCTTAATGTCGTGGTTCCAGGGCAGGGGTAGGCAACGTTTTAATAGTACTGTTCTAAAACAAGATTTTGGAGTCCCTTGGTGTGCCGATTCTATTTTATTTTAAAAATGTATGTTGCCGGATTCTGCTTTTTTTTTTTATTTATGGGTGCAGCAGTTGCTTTGCAGCATTTTATTTGTGAATATGTGGGCTGTTACACGGTACAGTATATGCTCATGAGTAATTTGTGGTATTGTGCATGATACCTATGGATGTGGGCTGTGTATGTCTGCTACTTGTGGGATTGTGTGTGGATGATATCTCACATTGTGTTTTTGTTTGTTGGTGTGTGTAGGTGAGGGGCTGCTTGGGGTATTGCATGTAAGAGGCTGCTTGTGGGGTTGTGTGTGTATGTGGATTGTCAATGGTGTTGTTGTTGTGGGGACTGTGTGTATGTTTGTGTGTGGGCTGTTTGTATTATATGTATAAGCGGAAGGCTTATTCTGCAGTTCTGTGTATATTTAGTAGTGTGGCTGGCTTCCCTGGAGTCCAGTGAGGACCAGGCTCGCTAGGTGCATGTCAAGGGCAGGAGTTGCAATGACTGCTGTGGGCTGTTCTACTCCAGTGTGGATTCCCATTCACTAGTGCAGGGAGAAAGATTATTTTCAAATATATTTTAGTAAAGTTTTAAAGGTTTTTACAACAAAATAATGAATGAATAGCAAAACATACTATTCGGGGGAGAGAAGGGAAGGGGAACTTGAAAAAGGGAGGGTTATCCATCCAGAATATAAAGAAAACTATAAACATAATATTACATTGTACATCACATAATCGTGACAATACGTTTAGATTATAAATGATAGGTTCTTTTAATGCAATTTTACCATATATTCCAACTTTTTCCAGTTGCGCAAATCGATTTGAATTTTGTCTATGTGACATTTGGAGGACAATTCTGAGTGCTGCAATGTGTAAATTGAGAATTGCCCCTCACTACCTGCAATCACCACTCAGTTTGCACATATTTGAAGTCCTACTGAGACTCCTGGTAGTTTAGAGCCTGTTTAAATCTGGTAGACTTGAGTGTCATGCAAAGGCACCTCAAGTGCAATGCATGGCACACATGCCATAGAATTGTAGACCCCTGTTCTAGTGTATATTGTTTGTTCGTGTAGGGGCAGCAGTGTAAACACTGCCTTTTCAGAGAGAAGTCAATGTTTACACTGCTGCTTAAGTCTACCTCTAGTGACTGTTACTTGGACAAGGTCCATCAATCTTTGCAGGACCTACGTTCAGTGTCTCCATGCTCTGCATGGAGATGGTGAACCCTCCCTATGAGAAAATGTTGATTGGTGCAGTATGGCTATTTGCCTCACTTGTGCACTATCCTCTTAATGCTACCAGATTTGGATTGGCTGAGATAATTAGGAGGTAGGACTGGCAGCACTTAGGCTGGCGTAGCTATGGCTAAAACATAAATAAATCTTATTTATTTTATGCCCATCAGACAGGACAAGTAAAAAGTTAGTTTAAAAAACTGTATAGCTTTGCTTTAAAGTATCATGCTGTAGTTTTATAATACATAAATTAATGTAATTTGCTATATTTGTGTTTGTTTTGTTCAAATAATTACAAAATAAAACAAGTTAAAATAGAAAAAGAATAAATGTTATAAGCTGTTTTTAGGTGATATATGGTTTCTGTCCTCTCCATGGACACTGGCCTTGTTGTGGTGGAGAGACTTGAGTGCTTCGATGATGCTGGGGGCTATGCTGCTGGTGGTAGCATCACTGCCAGAAAGGCTACCCAAGTTAGATAGATCTTAACTGAAAAGTCAGAAAAACTCCAACAACACCTTAGTCATGCAGGGTGACTCCTGCATGCTGGCTCCAAATGGGCCAAACTTGGACAGATGAAGCTCATAGCCCTATCAGGCCATCCATCTAGGAAAAGGACACTCTAATATAACATCTACAAGCTGTAGACTTTGCTGTCACTGTTCCAGCTTGCCGGGCCATAGCAGTAGAACCCCAGGTGAAAAAGGTGGGGGCAGTATTGCAGACACTGCCATCCACCTAAAAACTTTATTGTGCAGGGTTGACGGGTTTGCCATTTCTACGGTATATATTATCACTAAGCCCTGCAGTGATGGGAAAGGGACAAACTGGCAGGTGAAAGATGACACTGGAATCCGCAGTTCTGATCCTGCATGTAGGCGGTTAATGTGTATGGGCTACTGATGTCGACCTCAAAGTTGACGACATCATTCACCCTGAACAACCAAGCAGCCTTATCTAGGGATAACACTGCTTGCTCCACTCCCAGAGGGGCTTAGAAAAGGTCCTAACCTAACTAAAGCTTATCTCTATTTCCCCCCAGTTGGATAGTCGTGGTCAACAGGCATCTTCTAATGTGGTTGAACAAACAAAATGAGTAAAACATCAGAACCATGCTCAATACGGCAGACAGCAGTCACCCTGAACTCTTAAGGATCGATGTGGATATAACTGCTCTCAGTAAAGTATGCCTCCCAGAGGTAGGCAGCCTTCAAGAGCTTGGCACAGGATACATCCTGTACTTGTTGGGCAAACCAGAGACTGAGAGATTCCTCTGTGGTGCTGGCATTATGATCAGGAACTCCATTGCCCCCCAACTTGAAAATCTGCCATTTGATCACTGACAACATCATCTCCATGTGCCTCCAACTCTTCAAGCAAGTCCTGCTGAAAAGGACATCCTGAGTTCTGTGCTCAGCTGCTCCTGCCTGGTTAACCCCTGGACCAGTTGTGGTTAACTCTTGCCTCACGGATCCAGTGCTGGACTATCTGGTTAAACCTTGTTTAATTGCTTAACATGTTAAAATACTTTATGTTATTTGCATCTACTTGAATTGTCAACCATAACTTTACTTTGTTTGCTGATCCTAATCTTGCATTATTTGATCTTGTACTGGGACTTTTCAGTTTTACCTTTTGCCTTATCAAGAAAGACTTTTAAGTTTAGTGAATGTGTCTGTTCAAATCTCTGCATACTTAGCCTATTCACCTCAAACCAGTAACCAGCTGTAAGTTACCTATCGCCATCACCTGTAACTCCTTGACCACTTTCACCAACGCTACCTCTGCACAATCCTCAACATCCATTGGAATGACTTCATCACCAGTATCAAAGTCCGCAAACAGTCAGAGATCACCAGCATTGAGGCAATGCTTTTGAAGTTGCAGCTGCACTGGGCAGGGTATGTCTCCAGGATAAAAGATCATCGTCTACCTAAGGTTGTGGTGTATTTGCCAACTTGCCACTGGATAACACAACAGAAGAGCACCAAAGGACAGGTACAAGGTCTAAAGAAATCACTTCATGCCTGTCACATTGACTGTCATCACTAGTCTGCTCTAACCTCCGATCGGGAGACTTGGAGACACACCATTCATTAGGCTGCCTCCTCATTTCGAGAATGTATGCAGGTCAGATATTGACAATAAAAAGAAATAGAGGAAGGACTCTATTCAGACCAGATTTTCCCTTGCAGCTGCTGCAGCCAGATCTGCCTATCCTGCATTGGCCTGCTCGGCCACCAGGGTGTCTACAGCTGACATGGACAACCCGTTTCCTAAATCTTTATTTACAAAGTCAAGCCAAACTAAAATATGGCTTCTAGCAAACTTCATAAGATGTATCTTAGTAATGTGGGCACATATCTGAGTAGTATGACCACAACTAAAAAAAAATTGGAGACGTATATTAAACTAGTACTCATCTTTATAAAAATAACTATTGTTCTGCTTCACAAAAGGAATTTATTTAAAACAAAGCTGTCACATCTCTTAAATGATGTTTGATTTTATATTAACATTTGTACAGTATATATGGCATTTCTGGCACAGCCAGAGCGTGCAAATTAATTTCACCTGCAGAGTTTCATCTCTATAGAAAGAGAGCTTGTATGTATTTTATATATTCCTGCTTTGCATTGTCAATGACAGCTTTTCTTTAAAAGACAGTTGAGAAACTTAACCTTAATGTATAGACCTCTATGTAATGTTGGCAATAGCCCAAATAGCAGTTCATTATCTGACTTTTTGTTTATTAATGTGCATTGTCAGTCAAAATTAATACTAATATCGGCAGCAGATCTGTATAAGCATACATTGGCACACTAGTTTGAATGTTGGAGGTGAGCCACGTTTGTTGGCTACAGGAGAGTAACAAGGTTGCATAATCCTGACACCCAATGGAATCATTGACTGCACGCACAGTTATTTGCTAATGTGAGTATTCAAGATAAGTGTAAAATTTCAGGCCAGAGTAGCTGAACCAAAAGCACTTTTTTATTTTTGGATATTTTGACATTAGATTTGAAATACATTTAAATTCACCTTGAATTTTCATAGGAGCAAATATCATAAAATGCCACAGGTGTTTATTAACCCCTTAAGACCGGAGGGCGTACTATTACGTCCTTTTAAAAGCGGCTCTAAACGCCGCAGGACGTAATAGTACGCCCTCCGGTTTTTAGTAACTTACCCGGTCGCCGGCGGTCCCACGCCGGCGATCGCGGTTGGGGGGACTCCCAGGGAGCCCCCCCGCAGCAGACCTTCCTTCAGTCCCTCCCTGTCATGTGAGAGTGAGTTCCTTGCGAGGACCTCACAATCACATGGCCGGGATAGCTGGCTGCAGCAATGCCAGCAGGGGGACTAACTGTAATGACAGTTAGTCCCCCTGCTGGCTGAAAATAAAATCAAATAAGTGTAAAATAAGTGTAAAAAAAAAATATATATACTTAGATCATATATATATATATTATATATATGATCTAAGTATATATATACACATATACACACACACACATACACCGTCTAGGTGTATTTTAATATTAATATATATAATTATATATATATATATTAATATCAAATTACACGTAGACTGATACTGATTAAATATATATATAATTATTGTTATATATATATTTATAAATAATATAAAAAAATAAATATGTAAATACGTAAAAAATAAAATAAAAAATAATTAAAAATAAAATATTAAAAAATATATAGATGTGTTTTATTTCATTCTAACTGTATTGTGATATTAATATATATATATTTATATCAAAATACACGTAGCATATACATAAATATATACGTATATATCACTATATATATATACCTATATATAAATAAAAATATTAAAAAAAAATGATATATATATATATACATATATATACACATATGTATATATATACATATATTAATTATACACATATATTTATGTAATAATTTTACATAATTAGGTATCTTAATTAATTACAATTAGCGGGACCTGCCTGACAACCCATGCCGAAAGTATAGGGAATTTAATTTGCTAGCACTATATTTAACCCTATAACTTTCCAAGACACCATAAAACCTGTACATGGGGGGTACCAGATTGCTTATGTTGCCTTTATGACCCTATGGTAGCCCAAGAATGAAAATTACCCCTATGATGGCATACTATTTGCAATAGTAGACAACCCAAGGTATTGCAAATGGGGTATGTCCAGTCTTTTTTAGTAGCCACTTAGTCACAAACACTGGCCAAAATTGGCGTTTTTTGCATTTTTCACACACAAACAAATACTAACGCTAACTTTGGCCAGTGTTTGTGACCAAATGGCTACTAAAAAAGACTGGCCATCCCTTATTTGCAATACCTTGGGTCGTCTACTATTGCAAATGGTATGCCGTTATGGGTGTAAATTTATTTCCTGGGCTACTATACAGTCTCAAAGGCAACGTAACCAATCTGGCGAATTTCAATTTCAAATGTAACACGCTATATTTGACCCTGTAACTTTCCAAAACACCATAAAACCTGTACATAGGGGGTACTGTTTTACACGTGAGACTTTGCTGAATACAAATATGTGTATTTTATTGCAGTAAAAGCAAACAGTATTATGAAATTGACAGTTAAAATGTCATGTAGAACTAAAAAAAAAAAATCTTATTTTCTCCCATTTTTTTCATATTAAATTATGTTTCATAGATAAATATTTGATATTAAATGAAAGCCCTGTTTCCCCTGAATAAAATTATATATAATAAGGGGGGGTGCATTTAATATGAAAGAGGTGAATTACGGTTGGACAGACATATAGCGCAAATGGCAGGTTTTGTTTACATTTTGTTTCGTTCACAACTTGTACATTTGGCTGCGGTGTTAAGGGGTTAAATATCAAGCAGTGACAACTTGAGAAACAACAACAGTATAAAGGAAAGGACCACGGAAAATGGACAAATAGCTCAAATCACTAGTCCTTCGGAGAATCCCCCACTCATGTTTAATACAGGTTACGTACACAGCCGAAGCCTGCTTCATATCACATTGAACCCACCCACAAGGAAAGTCCCAAGTCAAGTTGTGTCAGGCTTCCTTTGTATGAGATAATCCCAGATGCTCATTTCAGCCTTTATTGGGTCAATCAGGGAGCTGTAGCTGATATGCCCTAGAGCCTAGGCATAGGCAACCTTCAAAACTCCATATGTTATGGACTACATCTCCCCTGATGCTTGCCAGCAATATATATATATATATATATATATATATATATATATATATATATATATATATATATATATATATATATATATATATATGGGATACAGAGGGGGAAATGTAGAAACAGTGATTGTGTGCTTCCCCTGTTGGAGATGGGGGGGGCTCTGATTCCCTTCCTAGATCAGTTTACACCACTGCAAATCAGGACTCTGGATAGTAGATATTATTCAAGCAGCTTTTTTATTGATACAAATAAAGTCAATTTAAAATTGTGCATAAAATAGAGTAAAAACAATAGGTCCTACGCGTTTCCTCCCCAAAACTGAACTTTTGGATAGTAAAGAGTTAAAATGTCTTGCAAGACAAGCTACTATGTATTAAGTATATATATATATATATATGTAAAACTAAATAACTATAAAGATAAGATATATGTTGCCAATCGGAAATTTTTTATTCCTAAATACATTAACACCTTTATACCAAATTAAATGTCACTTGCCATCACATTTACAGAGGGAACTTATGATTATAAAAACAAATCTGTAGTAAAGGAAGTAATTTATGCTCCATTCCAAGGTTTTGGTCATCAGTTTTCAATAGGATAATGTACTGTCATCCCAACAAGATAGCAAGAATGCAGAATAGCTTCTAATGACTGTCCCTTGAAGTTAAAACCATCAAAGTTTTTTTTTTTCTCTTTCTTAAAGTCAGTTTGTTCAGCTCGGATCAAGGAAAAAGGAAAAAAAAAATGTTTAAATCAGTTTGAGGAACATCAAAGACTACCTTCATCCGTCAGCCGCAAGTCTCCCATCTGACACGTTAATAACCCATGTTTCATTCATGTCCTTTTCCCGGCATTTATTTATTTATTTTCTGTTATACTGATTTCCAATAACTCCTTTCTTACAGAAATTGTTACTATGTACAAAGAAAGCATACCAGATTTGGCACACAGAAACACAAAGTGAACACACTCATGTTGACAAATACAAACACCCAAGTGCGATCACGATACATAAGTATATGGGGAAGTATATTATGCTGTTTTAACCCACTGTAGCACAGGTTAATATTTCGGTGTGCACACGCATATATTGCAAGACAAATGCACATTAAATTAACACGTTCTGTAGCAGTGCCCCACCATTGTAAGTACTAAACCCACAGGGTCTGCAGGGCTCTGCTCCCTATCTCCACTACTAATGCCAGAGAACCAAAGCTTTTTAAGCAGGAACTTACATTAGATCAGTGACAAGCTGGTATTCTCAACCAATGAGCTAAGCCCTGCATTGGTTAGGAACTTCCACCTCTGGCATAAGTATTGGAGACAAGGAGCAGCGTTCAAAATGGTTTGATTACTTACAATAGGTGGCTGCCAGGGATCTCTAGGCACCATTACCATTACAGTTTGCGTGTGCTTGTCTTGCTGTGTTACTTAAAGGGCTAATGCACATTAAACATCTTATGGCAGCGAACATTGCCTGGGGATACATTATTACTGTTAGCTTTGCAATGTGTTTTATTTTTTCTTACCAAATATTTTTTTTTATGTATTTTATTACTTTTGTATCTTGCTATTGTTTTATGCAATCTTCAGTTGTAAATAATATTGATGCCTCCTTAAGTTACTATATACATTCTTTTTACTGGACACTGTATTTCGTTTTATAAGACCTATGAGTGTCTTTTTTTTTAGTTTTCCCCGTTTTCCTTTTCTAATTCTGTAAATAACACCAGCCAGTTCATATCACCCAGGCATATAATACATAGGTAGCCAGATACGACTTTCAATTGTTGACTTGCTCATCTAAAACTAGTATATCAGAATAGTCTTCCATTGCTGATAAGTACTAAAACAGTAGAGATTACTAGATCATTTGTTTTTTTTCTCCCTCAATCAATGTTTCACTTTGTTTCATAACCAAAATATGTTTTCAGAACAGCAGGGTACCAAGATAGGTATTCACTAGTGAAATATTAAGCTAATTTTAAATACAATTTTAAACAATCTTCTGCCGCAGGATTTTCATCAATTTAAATTTGACAGCGCTGCTGCAAAGCTTCCTTGTTATTATTTGAAGTGCAAATCGGATAAATGGTTCTGGAAGTGGAATCATTGCTTTTTAAAGCCTTTATATTACAATTAGAAAGAAAAAATGGCATTCGCTTGTTTTCATTCAACGATCAAAACCCATTACACTAAGCTTGTTTATATTTTGTCATCAAGATATGTAAATAAAGATTAAACGGAATGCAATGCAGGGATAAACACATTGTATGACCTTGACTTTTACACTGGAGAATATTGCATTACAGAATTATTACATAGCCAACATCCTATTTGTTTATATTAACAGATGGCGAGCTTATTACATAGAGCATGTTCTATAATCCAACCTCTCACTGTTTTAGGGTTATTTACTAAAGGGAAAGTTTATTTCAAATTTAAGACCAAAATAGCAGGACTGAAACAATTCTCCAAGCTAGCTATGGTTGCAGATCGGCTAATTTAATCTAAAATTTTAAATTCCATTTGAATTCCAGACAATTCCCACTTTAAAAAAGACATAACCCTGTTTGTCTATCCATGGTCCAAATCAATACTAATAAATATAACATATCAGCTCTAATCAGTTTATATTATTTATGCTTCCTTCCGTTAGATTATTAATTATTTATTTTTACTTCTGGTACCTTTATGAGTTCTCTAAACATAATTAAAATTACATGATTTCTTAAAGATAGGGTCAGTTTTGTTAGACTAGTTGAGGTTTAGAATTAGGTTTCGGCATTTGTGTTTCTTTTGTTATTACCTGCCCATTGATCTGGTTTTACATTATTGCTTTGTAGAACTTCCTTAGGTCCTGATTTATATCATTGTCCCTTTAGCTTTAATTTCATATTAAAGGAAAATTATGTTATTGACCATTGTTTTCTTCTTTGTTTGTGTTTTTCTCCATCCTCAACTGTGAATGCAGACCTGTGACTTTACTGTAGGCTAACCTAAGGAAGTGGAAATCAATCAATAAATGTATTATTTTGTGTATCTGCCCCTGGCCAAATTAAAGAAACAGTGCGTGCACGCCCCCTGAAGTAATTCACACCAGACACAAGTTTCAGGTTAATTAAGAACTTGAGGAATGTTTATTAGAGGGGGGTGGCATGCCCCTTATAAAGCAAAATGACATCATAAGCATTGTCAGAGATAACATTGATTTATACATCAATAATTGTTTAGAGGTTAAGTGGTTGATTCATTGCCCGTCCTACCGAGTGTGATGTCACTGGCATCTTGCGGGTCTCCCCCAGATTCCAGCGCCATCTTGTTGGTGAGGGTGTTATTTGGTGACTAAGGGAAACTCCCTGGCCCTAGCGGCCATTTTAGACAAATCACAAAGTTTAATAAATGCTGATTCAAAATTATATAAAGTAAATAGACATTTACTGATTAAAAATTAGGATTATATTTCATGTCCACAACACTAGGATTGGAGATATCCTCTCAACACCCTGAGATAAATTCTAGTAGATTTGTGCTGCTAAGGATTAAAATTAGGATTCTGATGATTCTGAAAATAATGGTGTCTGTTCAGATCTCCTCCTATTCTGCTTGTGTCTGACAACTAAAGAAAGATATGGTTATGCTTATTCTGGGGAACAGACAGCAGACTTTGTGGCAAATCCCATGTACAGGTCAAGGTTAAGGAGTGGATGTTGGCCATTCCAAGTTTGTATTCATTTTATTTGGATATACAGTTTACACAGGTCATACAGAGGGGATCATACACATGTTGGGCTTACATTAAGAATTCAAAGTGTTCATCAACGCCCTTGTCAACACTCCCATAGTATCCTCTTACCAGCTCTAAGGCCAAACATACTTCTTTAGTTACGGTCATGCGTATAGATTCTGAAGATGCATCATCTTCGACTGATTCGGATTTTGGTTGTAGAGAATCTGATATTCCACAGATCGTGTGAATATGACATTGATAATTTCAGATGGTGGCTGAGTCATGAGATTACATATATTGGTGACGTTGTCTGCAGAGGGATTCCATTACTTTAAGACTTTGAAGAACATAATAGTATGCCCCAGGAGTAATTAACTCATTTTTTTATGATTTGAGGTTTTGTTATTGTGTATCTAGTAAGGCACACAAGGTGATTCAAGGTGTGACCGAAAGACAAAGGTGCTACTCTTGGGATATATGCAATGCTGCTTGACTTAGAGAGTCATGATAAATTAACTTATTAGATTCTGTGGTAGAGAGACATAGCGTAAAAACGTTCTAATGAGGATTGAAGCAATATTTTTGAATTTTCACCACATGCAAGACAACAACATAAAATATTTTAACCCATATATCATTTTGGTTCCTGGGCCCAGTGTATTTATCCTCTTTGTGCTGTAGAGGTTTTGGAAAGGTAAGGTCACATTTCCATGTTTGGTGATGGTGTGGCTTAACCCACAATTTCTAGATCAATGTGTTTACCTTTTCAGGAAAAACCTTTAGAATATATTCTAGGCCTAACCCCTTTGTAGCACTTTTAAATTGTAAGCTGTTTATGATTAACCCCTTAAGGACCAAACTTCTGGAATAAAATGGAATCATGACATGTCACACACGTCATGTGTCCTTAAGGGGTTAAAGGGACACTATAGTCACCAGAAAAACTACAGCTTAATATAGTTGTTGTGGTGTTTACAGGGAGTGCAGAATTATTAGGCAAGTTGTATTTTTGAGGATTAATTTTATTATTGAACAACAACCATGTTCTCAATGAACCCAAAAAACTCATTAATATCAAAGCTGAATATTTTTGGAAGTAGTTTTTAGTTATAGCTATTTTAGGGGGATATCTGTGTGTGCAGGTGACTATTACTGTGCATAATTATTAGGCAACTTAACAAAAAACAAATATATACCCATTTCAATTATTTATTTTTACCAGTGAAACCAATATAACATCTCAACATTCACAAATATACATTTCTGACATTCAAAAACATAACAAAAACAAATCAGTGACCAATATAGCCACCTTTCTTTGCAAGGACACTCAAAAGCCTGCCATCCATGGATTCTGTCAGTGTTTTGATCTGTTCACCATCAACATTGCGTGCAGCAGCAACCACAGCCTCCCAGACACTGTTCAGAGAGGTGTACTGTTTTCCCTCCTTGTAAATCTCACATTTGATGATGGACCACAGGTTCTCAATGGGGTTCAGATCAGGTGAACAAGGAGGCCATGTCATTAGATTTTCTTCTTTTATACCCTTTCTTGCCAGCCACGCTGTGGGGTACTTGGATGCGTGTGATGGAGCATTGTCCTGCATGAAAATCATGTTTTTCTTGAAGGATGCAGACTTCTTCCTGTACCACTGCTTGAAGAAGGTGTCTTCCAGAAACTGGGAGTTGAGCTTGACTCCATCCTCAACCCGAAAATGCCCCACAAGCTCATATTTGATGATACCAGCCCAAACCAGTACTCCACCTCCACCTTGCTGGCGTCTGAGTCGGACTGGAGCTCTCTGCCCTTTACCAATCCATCCATCTGGCCCATCAAGACTCACTCTCATTTCATCAGTCCATAAAACCTTAGAAAAATCAGTCTTGAGATATTTCTTGGCCCAGTCTTGGCGTTTCAGCTTGTGTCTTGTTCAGTGGTGGTCGTCTTTCAGCCTTTCTTACCTTGGCCATGTCTCTGAGTATTGCACACCTTGTGCTTTCGGGCACTCCAGTGATGTTGCAGCTCTGAAATATGGCCAAAATGGTGGCAAGTGGCATCTTGGCAGCTGCACGCTTGACTTTTCTCAGTTCATGGGCAGTTATTTTGCGCCTTGGTTTCTCCACACGCTTCTTGCGACCCTGTTGACTATTTTGAATGAAACGCTTGATTGTTCGATGATCACGCTTCAGAAGCTTTGCAATTTTAAGAGTGCTGCATCCCTCTGCAAGATATCTCACTATTTTTGACTTTTCTGAGCCTGTCAAGTCCTTCTTTTGACCCATTTTGCCAAAGGAAAGGAAGTTGCCTAATAATTATGCACACCTGATATAGGGTGTTGATGTCATTAGACCACACCCCTTCTCATTACAGAGATGCACATCACCTAATATGCTTAATTGGTAGTAGGCTTTCGAGCCTATACAGCTTGGAGTAAGACAACATGCATAAAGAGGATGACGTGGTCAAAATACTCATTTGCCTAATAATTCTGCACACAGTGTATAGTATGTCCCTGCAGGCTTTTTAATGTAAACACTGCCTTTTCAGAGAAGAGGCAGTGTTTTCATACTGCCTAGTAACACCTCTAGTAGCAGTAACTCAGAAGGCCACTAGAAGTGTTTCCTGGGTCAATGCTGCACAGTGTGCAACACTGACACTCAGCATCTCTATGCTCTGCATGGAGGTGCTGAACGTTCCTCATAGAGATGCATTGATTCAATGAATCTCTATGACGAGATGCTGATGGGCACAAGGCAGAGTTTTGCCATGCATGCACAATTTCCTATGGGAAAGCATTGCATTGGCTAAGATCATCAAATTTGATGATCTCAGCCAAGGAGGTGGAGCAGGGTTGGAGCCAGCTGCAGCGGTCCTGGAATAAAGTATTAATGCTTTTTAATGCTAGACAAGGGGCCAGCAGACCTAAAATGTGTTAGGTTGTTAGAGTAGGACCTGCCAAAGATGGGGTACATTGACATTGCGGCAGGCTTATCCAATGTATGATCATATAATGTAACTAAATCTCCATTATATTTTTTTGCCTAGATTAGGTGTTTTAAAAAAACTAACAAAATCTTTCAGCACCAAAGTTGCTGTTTAGTGGATAAGGTAGTGCGCTGGATCTTTTTTTGTATTCTAAAATGTATTTTTAACACATTTTAACACATTTGTATTTCTGACACTATAGCATTACTTTAACCTTAGATGCCCTATACCTCATACACAGAATTAATACAGTTACATGACCATGTAATACAAAAAGATGGAAATATGCAGTTCCTTTCTCAGATCATCGACACAATAAAGTGAGCTATATGAGAATTAGGAAGAACTTACCTCAAGACTTTAGTATTAAGCATAAAAACACAGCTGAATAAAGTACCCATGGTTGAGGTATACCTCACTGTACTTCTTAACATTTTGTTGTTTTTGGCTTCTTTAGAGCAGAAAAAAAAGGGTTGATGGCTCCCTATTGTTTGATGACTTATTACTCCGGGTCTCATAGTTATCATTGCTGATATCTGCAGCTCCCTCTATATTTACAAACTTGTATCATTATGCTGGATTAATCTAATTATTATTTTTTTTTTTTAATGTTGTGGAAATGTATGTGTTTTCCGCGTCTTTTTATTTCTTCAAAGAACCAAAATATAACAGGTCCTGTGCTTTTTGATGCAATTAACTTTCTATCCCATTCAATTTATCTTTAAAAGCTTATTGTCATAAAATGTTAATTTAATAAAAATTGTCAAATTATTGCATTAAATGGATTAACAACATAATTACCGGTAAGTAACAACATGCATTACCATAAAAATGTGATTAAGTTATATTATGGTCAAAAGGAAATGTCTTTGTTGGATAGCAACATTAGTGTTTTTTTTTTATCTTTATAGTTTTAAGGACTTGTTGTAGCATAAAAGTGCATACCTTATTTAAAAAAAAAAACACACTTCTATTTCTACTTGGAATGTATGAAATCGTGTTATCATATTGTTGCATAGTAATTTATTCCCACTAAAGATGTTAATAAAATTGATTTTATATCAATGCGTGAATGAAAAATGACCTGATAGGATTTTGCAAATGTAGAATTGGCAGTTTTATCATTCTGTGATTTTTTTTGTTCTAGTGAAAAACAAGCACACTCCAAAAAAATAGATGGTACCTTTTGGATATCCGGCTACATTATTATTCATAGGTACGTACTCCGAAAAATATGAAATGTCATAAGGACATCTAAAAATGTAAATGAAAAGAATGCTTCTTTGTATTACTGTAACTATATTAACCATATTTATTTATTTATTATTATTTTTTTTTGCTGAAATGTTACTTCGACATATTTGTTTTGCTCGATTTTGTTTCAAAGTATATGACAGTCTCAATTGTTTTATTTAGTCCCCCCTTTTTTTTTTATATTCTTTATTTTTGCGGTGCTTACGTTTACAGCAGGTGATTGTGAGGTACCCCAAAGGCAATCCTCCAATGCAATTTAGACAGTTAAACATAGAGGTACATGAGAAAAACTAGCACCAATTTTTTAAATGATAGTTTAAGCAATAAACAATAGAGGGTCTTACAACTTATTCTGTCTCGTTGCCTAACATAACCTCGCTGGTCTACAGAGTTGGATAATTTTGAGCATCCTAGAATAACATACGAGCTGGATAATACAGGCTAGGTCTAGATTCTAAACAAAGGTGGATTACATATAGTTAATTTAAGCTCTTCGTTAAAGTGAGTGCCTAAGCTAGCTGAGTACAATACAAGGGAGTTTATCAAAGGCTTCGTCAATTTCAAATTTAATCTGGTTTACATCGCTAACGCTTTCATACTAATGCTACTGCAAGTTTTCAGGCTTATTGTGTGCTTTTTTCTTTGTTAAGTGGTTATATTAAAGCTTAAACTGATAAAGGAAAAAACGAAAAAAGTAAAAGCAAAACAGTTGTGCATCTGACCACTCTGTACGTCTGGGGCAGTGTCTTAGTTCTGGTGGTTGTCCCCATCAATGCAGCATGGCAAGCAGGGTTGTAGTATCAGCCTATGGCATCCCACCTCTTTGCATTCCGTGCCGGCCGCTATCCCACTCCATTTAGAGGCTGGGTTGGGTCTTTCGCTGCAGGGGAGACATCAGGAAAGAAGTCGGCAAGGTAGCGGTGTTGGGTGAGCTCTTGCTTCTCCGTTGTGCTGGAGCGTTTTGTGGGCTGGTAGGAGCTCTGTTGCTGATTGGCTGTCCACATGTAGTGCGGCGTCTTCATTGCCGTTCATAGTGCGGTGTGTCGCCATGTGGGTGCAGGGTGCGGCATTAAGTATGGGAGGTCGGTTCTCAGAAGTGCCAGGGTTTCCCGCCTCTTTGCCTTGGTTTGTAGTGGGCTCTTCTGCAGTGTGTGAGCTCGCTTGTTGCGGCCTTGAGATAAGCTCTGTGCTGGAATTCCCTGGCGGGTGGTAGTCGGTGGGAGCTGTGGGGTGTTGGATTGCTTGTACCCGGCTGCTTTGCCAGGGATTGTGGGCGTCTTGGCACCGCATGTTCTCATGCTGGTTTTGACGCACGTGGCCTCCGCCATTTTAGGTAGGGTGCCCAGGCCGCGGATCAGGCTGCAGGTGTTGCTGGGCTCAGGCTGCCTTGCTGCCTTCGGGGTCACAGGGTGGGGACCGGGATCACCCCCGCCGGCCCAGAGGGGGGGAACAGGGCCAGGACCTCGCCGGTCTGGTCCTCCGGCCGGGTACTGTCAGGCAGGATAGCGGGGAAGCAGCCATCCACCCCGCTCACCGCCGAAGAAGGCCCCATCCGAGGCGGCAGTTTCTCCCCCAGGGGACTGGAACTCGGAGAGTCAGCCTCTCCCTGGGTCCAGTGGTCCCAGCACACGGAGGGTCGGTGCTGTCGGTCAATCATCCCACAATAAATTTTGTTTTTAGGGCTTAAATCGTTGGAAGGTGCAGGAGCTGAAGGTACTTGCGACCATCCAGCTCAGCGGTCCGGCCCCGCCCCCCTAGTCCCCCCTTTTTGACTCCAAATTTTTGTCTTAAAATTGTATAAAACTTCCCTTGCCGGAGCACTCACAGTGCTGCCTGCAAGGAAATAATCAGATTACATCTGTTGCCAAAGTTCAAAGTGCGCTAACAAAATACGTTATTTATGCACATAATTGACATTTGGCATTCTGGAGTCCCTGGCTGCCAAAGTCACCTGTGCCGCGGATGTTTTTAAACATTTGGATAAAAAGTGATTGAACAGTGAGATGGACACTTTTTATTATTTGTTACTATATTAAACATACAAAGAATACTTTTTTTTTTTTTTTTTTTTTATTCTTTATTTTCAAGTTTTCAACTGTTAATGTGGGGTACAGAATAAAAAGAGGGGAGGGGTACAAGTACAATTCACATATTTGAGTGAGTAAGGATTTGGCTTGAGAATACTTGTTTTTTTAAGTGTCATAACCTCATTTTTGTGTTGATACATACATGCTTTGTAAATTAGATTTAACTGTAATTAGAACCATCTTTTTTATTCATTATCATCTCTGGCTCTTTGCTAAAGAGTACCTAAATTTGCTTGTAATTTATAAATGTATGCGTTGGTAGGAGGGGGTGAGGCTTTACGGATTAACGTGAATTTATCCCTTAAGAACCAAATGCTATAAATTACAGATCAATCAAGGCCTGATCCCTAAACCCCTAATGTCAGCATGTATAGCCTTACTTAGATACATTTTGCGCCATGTCTGTGACGATCAGTAACAAATGTGGAATGAACCTCCCGATGCACAAACAAATTAACAAAACTTACATCTTTCACATTTGTCCTTTGCAACCCTGAGGTCATGTACTTTGTTGGTCATTCCATTTTAGAATGAGTTCTTTAAAGAACAGATCGCTATGGCAAAATACATCATTATTGGTCCACTTAAGGCTGTGCTTGTTTGCTGGTTATCATGCATAACTGATGCTAAGACGTTTGAGTAGCTTCATTATGATGTAAGTATTTGTCTGTTCACCTGTTTGTCTATCTATCTTATAACTGTGTCAAATAGAGAAAACCAAAACGTGTAGTTTTGTTTGATGACTAATTAGACATAGTACTCTAAAATTTGGCTTTTATTATCCATTTCATATTTTAGCATAACTCAAAAAATATAACTTTTAGGCAGTGATATTTTTTCCATTAATTCTATAAGATTTTTTTTTTTCTACTCTGGTTGAAATATATATATATAAAAAAAATTCAATTTACCCCTCAAAATTGAAACTCTTCAGAATAATATTATGCATTATTTCAGAACTTTCCCACTCTCCTGTCTTTTAATTTCTAAGAACATTATTTAAAAATATTTTGTGTAAATTTATTGTGAAAGAACGCTCAGGCTAAACTTTCCTGTTAAATGGTCATTATTCCTATAACATCTTGTCATCACTGATAATTTATATTGGAATACACAATGTTCTGTTTACCACATTGTTTTTATAAAAACGGAAAACCATTAGCATGTAATCACAGATATTGGACTGCATAACGCACGCAGAACAAAACCTACAATATTAACCATGTGGAACAAAATTGCTCTTGTAGTGAAGGCTTCAAAATGTGTCTGTGAGTAATAATGAAAGTGGAATAATGTAACTGTCAAAAAAGGGTAATGGAATATTAAAATTACATTTAAAATTAATAAAACATATTACACACATTTCGAAAGGGCAATGTCTCATAATTATAGAATCACAATGTTCCTTTTCTATACTAGTTGATTATTTTAAACATTATGAATCTTGAAATTGACATTTCTATTTTAGCCCTTGAGTAAACTGTATAATATTTCAAGAATTCAATTTAAATATCAAAATAAATGTATTTTCTATCGTGAAACAATAATTTCAGCACATAATATATCTATCTGGAATGTACTGTATACTTTGAATACTGAATACATTGTTTTATATATATATCTTATAATATTATTATTCAAATGTTAAGTTTAAAAGTGAAATTTTATATTTAACATATATTCTTAGCTTATCTATTTGGCATGTTTAAAAAAAATATTACAATGTCTGACACTTTTTGATCTAATATGAAAAAATGGGTAACCATTAAATATGAATTTGTATGAAAAGAAGACATTGTCATATCAAAGTTTTATAACAGAAATCTCCTATTACTGTACCTGTCATCACTAAAAGCAGACAGACTATAAATTATATTGCATTGCAGTAGCAAGAGAAAAAAAATCTCAGCCATTATTTTTTTAAATTACAGTAGTTCTTATCTTTCTACAGAGAAGTTTTTTGCTGTCATACCACTGTAAATTAAGTGATAGAAACTTTTATTTCTTTAGTTTCTGATTTGGTGTGCGAACAAAAAAAATATTTGTCTGAACAAAAGGTCCAACCTTTTATCAGTATTCCCATCTTTGTTGTGCACTATTATTTAGTTGTAAATTGCCAACTCATTTTCAATTACAGTAATAATAAAAAAAATAAAATAATAATATTCTATTGATAATGGATTTTTTAAACATATTTTGAAGGTGTTTAAACAAAATATCGCTTAGGGAATATGATGCTACATTAATGCCGGCAGTGCATCTACATATATATTCTTCTTAAATGTCATTTTATGGAAATTATTTTTTACAATTGTAGGTTTAGGGAAATGAATGCAGGAAATTAAATTATCATAACTTTTTTTCCGAAGTGGAAAAAAATACTATAAAAAAAATAAGAATGAGGAACATGTGCTATGTACTATTTGAGATGTAACTTTAATGTAAATAAATCTCATTAAAAAAATAAAATTAAAAATCAATCACACTGGATTTATGTTGTTTTCATTGATCACTTTTATAAATATTTTTCATCTGTTTGCAAAAAAGCATAACTTTAACCCTGAACATTATAATGAGGGATCTAGAAATATATGATTTATATAACTAATATGTTATTTGCATAGTAAACGATATTTTGGTTGTTATATTATTTACAAGACTTGGGAATGTTGAAAAAAAGTGTTTCAGACAAACTACTTCATCTGAAAATAAAAAATACAATTCCTAAGGAAATTCCTGAATTCTTTTAGCAAAAAACGATTTGGGAAAACAAAATCATGCAAGCCAAATGGATTTACCTTTTCTTAAGTGCGAAAAAGTAACCTATTGAGGGAAAAAGAGGAGAAGCAGTAAAAAAGATATCTATATCTTTTTATTAAAAATTAAAAAATTAAAAAAATTATATATATATATAATTATATATATATATATATATATAAGATATATATATAAGATATATATATATATATATAATTTTTTTAATTTATTTTTTTTGATCCTCCTTTGCTTCACTCTATTGGTCCCTTCTCACTTGATCTATAAATAAAATTAACATTTAGCGACTGTCCCCTAGCAATTAATTACCTTTTTTACCCTAATTTTTTTTTCACCACCAGCAGAATTTTAAGACACAAATCCAAACGAAGAAGCTCACCCATTGTGTAATACATTTTGCTTATCTTTCGGCTTCTGTTTGGCTTGGAGTTAGGGTATTCACACGATCACCAGGTCAGCCCAAATTCAGATGAATTGCAGTTAATACCGAAAGTAATCTCTAAGATTGTTTACTCATAAAAATCAAATATACAGATTTATTTACATGGCATGGAATTGTCCCAGGAATTTATAGTTTTGTTCAAAATCCTTTCTTGTACATTCCTGCTAACGAACAGGCTAGCACATTGGTTGCACTGACCCTGTATATGTGTATAGTGCTATCATATCCCCTCTGAGTTGTCTTTTTCTGGAAAAAACTATGGCAGTTTTTCTCTTTTCTTCATGACTTCATGACATCCCTCCGATTAATTGTGTAGCTCACCTCTGAACTTTCTCTAGTTCTGCAATATCCTTCTTTAATTGTGTGCCTAAAATTACACCACATATTCAAAGTAGGGTTTAATCATTTATTTATAAAGAGGCAAAATTAGATTTTGATTATGTGAATTAATGAAATTTTTATACATGACAGAACCTTACTAGCCCTTGCAATGGCAGATCGCCATTGTACACGGTTGCCTAGTTTATGATCTAGAATTGTTCCTAAGTCACTTTCATTTAATGTTATCCATATTTTAATCCCTAGTTTTCCTAGAAAATATCTAAACCTTGAGGGTTTATTGATTAAATACCCTCTACTGCTAGACTGCGTCAAACATCACCCATGAGATTGTAGGGTCATCAAAAACTACTAGCATACTATGCAGCATTTGTGCCCTTATTATTATATTTGAAGACTTTTGTTAACCATTTTTCATGCCTCTTTTATTTTATTTCTTTCAATTACGATAGCATTTCAGAAGATTTTATTTGTTATTAATGAGACTTGTGAATGGCAGACAAATTTAGTTTGTTAAAAAAAATAATTGCATAACATTTTGTCCATGTAGCATTTTGGCTCAGAATGCAATCGTTTTGAGAAAAACAATTCAGAAGACCCAAAATGACATGATAATACGCCTATTATTGTATTACAATAATTAAAAAAAAAAAAAATCAGTGTCAGCGCTTAGTCAATCTTACCCTGTGAGATATTCTCTAGGGCAGTGTTTCCCAACCCAGTCCTCAAGGCACACCTACCAGTCCAGGATTTAAGGATTACCCAGTTTTGTCTAAGGTGTTTTTTCTTTTTTTTCTAAAAACACCTTAGACAAAACTGGGTAATCCTTAAATCCTGAACTGGTAGGTGTGCCTTGAGGACTGGGTTGGGAAACACTGCTCTAGGGTGTCACAAACCAAACTTGTAAAATGCGATATTCCAAAATTGGTATCAGTATAGCAGTATGAGCATCAATAGTAATGAAGGGATACATCTTTTAACTGTGCCCACTTCTGTGTTGAACCACGATGTTTGCTGTGTTTACCTTAAAATTAAGGAAACAGTAACATAGTGTAAGACTGTAGATATGTATTAGGGAAAATAAATCTACAGTGTTACACTATGTTACTGTTTCAGAATTCATACAAATAGCTGAATGTCCAAAATTGTATTTGGTTGAAACAAAACATATAATTGATTATTAATATTAAGTGATCAGGGAACTCATGCTGATCTGACCTAGCTTTTTTGCATAATTTCATTTTTATCTACCACAGGCATATACCACAGGCAGGAACAATTTAAGCCTTACACTATATTTATAAATTACTATACCATAATGTTCTTGAACTACAATTTATATAAAGCAATTTTGTTATCTTTTTATCTTTTTTGTAACTTACTGAATGAGAAGGTTATACATTTTATTTTTGTTTTATTATGGTTTAATTTTAAACTATTAAGTTTACGAATGTCTACACGTTAAACATACAGAGGAACATTGGACTGTGTAATATAATTTATTGAACAAGCAATAGATATGTTAACTCAGACCATCACTGTTGCTGGCACAGTGAATCTGAACTATAGGCTATATTCAGTGGTGTATAGCCTCTGGTACTTAATATATATCTTACGTTTATTTACTTTGGGCTTTGTGGCACTTTGATGAAACCTGCCAGTTCCAGATCTATTAAATAGTGAATTAATGATCCTGCATTGGAGTTATTTAAATTTGCTTTTAGAAGCTTCCTTAAGGTGGAGCTTTAAACTACCTAAGCTGTACTACTCCGAGCATAGTATAATACTGTGAGTGTATGATATATGTACTCAACAAATCACATTTATCACAGAGTGCACTTCACGATGCACGAGGGAATCTCTTATTGACACCTTTTCATTTTAGTTTTTTTCGTTAGTTTAAATGTTTATTTATTTAGGAGCTATACCAGTGTAGTGGCTGCAGTTTAAGGGGACAGCGTTTAGCAAGTTTACCAACGATAGAACACCCACGAAGGTGTTAAGGGGAGATTATAGGAGTCTAGAATAGTGGCGATTATTAGGAGATTCTTTCTTGTATTACCTCTACCACTGTACATATTCTATCACTCCTACTACTCCCATGCATTCAATAAGCAACTTTAAAGCTACTGAATAACGGACATTCTGTGTCCTTTTCTCATACTACCTTATACTGTCTCCGTTGCCCTACCTGTTTAACTACCATAAGATCTCAAGGTATTACATTTACTTTTTTCTCCTCTGTGGATCACTCAATACAATATATCTCAACATTTTAGCATTTAATATGCCTCAACTGTGATTTGGATATTGAGATATATCCACATAGGATTTCAGGGTTACAAGCACTTTTTAGACACTGATACATTGTATCCTCTCTACAGTATGTTTAATAAAGTTGCAATGTATCACTGTTTATGTTAGGATACATGTTTATTTAGTGTCCACTATATACATATAGGCTTTCCCTGTAGTTAACCTTTTTCAACCTTGGATATATCTATAGGTATATGTTTGTATCAATCGGCGTTCTTTTTCTACTACCAGGTTGATTGGGAGCCCCCCCCTTTTTCTTTTTAAAGGGGAGCTACCCAATTAATATATCTTTTTGTAATTTTTGTTTTACCACTTTCTTGCATTCTTATTTTTCATTAATCTAGAATTACATTATTTAGTTTATCAGCTTCAGCCTTTGGACAGCGTATTCACTTGCTACTTTCTTCATATTTTTGAACTGCAAATAATTTTTATCCTTTCTGATATTTCATTTTAGAGATTTAGCTCTTCTAATAAAACATTTTAAATCAGTGTGTGTGTGTGTGTGTGTGTGTGTGTGTGTGTGTGTGTATCTATATATATACATTTTCTTATTTTTTTTATTTTTTTTAATAGAGTCACCAAAGAAAAGGGTTTGCACTCTCAGGTCTTGCAAAATGTCAAATAGTGTTTATTTTCAGGAAAACATTTTCACAACAAATGTGCTATTCAATCAACGTTTTGACTAGTTCAAGCTTTTTTCAAGATCTTTTTCATTATGGAATCAACATGTCATTTTACTTTTTGCAGCAAGATCTGTGAAGGGTTGATCTTAAAGACTTAGGTATTCTTTCAACCCAACTTACCTTGTGACTGTGCCACTATTTAACTATTATCCAACTTAGTCTGCATTTCATAAACATGGTTCATGAAATATAGTGGTGCTAATCATCTTTCCTTTTAATTCTTTAGTAAACAATTTCTTGCTTAACAGAAATTTGTATACTCCCCATATCTCTCACACTTTCCTTCTGTGTTGCGATAACGTTTTCAATGTTCTCCCTGTCTGTGTAGCTGCTTTCATTACATAAACCTCACTGTTGTGTTCTTCAACTCTCTCATTTGAAATATCTTTTCTCTTTGACAAGACAATCAACACATAGAGTGCTATCAGGGTCTTTTCAATTTTCAGGGTAGCTCAATTCAATAAATTGTTTTTGTACTCTGCTATTAGTGAGTCTTTGCCTGAGTCTTTACTGACATGAAACAGATTACTTGAAATAACTGTTACTATAGATGTATGTGCATCTATCAGACATAGAAAATCTTCTTACTCTAGGTTAAAATAAATTACATTTAAATACTCTTTCTAACTTCCACATTTCACGTACAGTTAAAAACTGCTTAAAATATAAGCCTTAATTTGGGAAGTTTTCACTTACTAGAAAAAAAACACAAATGAGGATCACTAAGAAATCACTGGATCATTCGCACTTAATTTCTGCAATCTGAAACATAATTATCGATAAAATTATATGTACCATATGCTTTGCTCCATTGCTGGTCTACACTCAATGGAAAAACTCATTTCATCAACATGGCCCTGTTCAAGCTCTCTGCATTTCATAGACTATAAATGATATGACTACTTTATTGTTGGTTGTCTTCTGAATTGCCAGGGTCCTGGGAACCAACAGTTTTCTTATTGTTTTAACAAAGCTACTATTTTTAAATATCTGTCATCTAGCAGAAATGCCTGTTTTCTTTTTTTTTCTGTTATCATCGTGCTTGATGTTGATTGACTGGTTCTTAACTGCTGACTTTGACAAGACGTTCAGCATGAAGTGAGTGAATTTGTTCAAATTTTAAGTTGGCTCAAGGCAGTAAATTGTTTTTCTACCATGCTATTAGTGAATAGCCCACTCTTGGTTGACATAAAACAGATGAAACAAAACTATTGTCAGCTGAATTTCCTTCATACGTCAGTTGACAAGTTGGATTTTTATAAATATGTTTATTTGTTTAACCTTTATTTTCATCTAGCTGAAGCCCTACCCATGAGAGTATTTGGTTTTAGCTGCCAATATAATAAGATATGTTGTGATTGTTGTTGGATATACAGTCCACCTTGAAAACAATGCATCTGTCATAGTGATAAAAAGTAGAATGAAAACCATGTATCATTAGCAAACCTGTATACTTGTTTGTATAAAATATACAAAATATCTACCAGAAACTGGAAACTGAAATATCTACTTACCATGTACTATACTTTTGTGGGGACAATTTTCCTTGAAAATGTGAAAAACCTCACTATTTACGTTACACAGAAATAAAAATATTTCTAAACGGAAACACTTTCAATATAAAAAAAATAATTTTAAACATTTAAGTATATATAAAAAAGTTATAGTTATAGTATATGTAAATGAGTTATAGTTATAGTATGTATAGTGTGTGTATATATATATATATATATATATGTATGTATATATTATGACAGGGTCCCTGGGGACAGGTTAATTAAGTGCAAGAATCAGAGTGATTGAGGTAAATGGAGTGCCGATGGATCATTCTTTTATACTGGGTCATAATAGCGGAAGGACAGGAGGTTGAACAGTTGGTTGTTCCAACCTCTCAAACCAGAAAGGTCTTGGACTTTACGCACACACACATATACTAGGGGGACACTAGGAGTGGAAAGCCCCAGCAGCTGATTCTGAAACGGTTTTATTGTCGAGGGGTTTATGAGGCAGTGAAAAGGTACTGTGCTTCCTCCCTAGAGTGTCAGTTGGCATCTCCAGAGCCAAACCCAAGGGCTTTTCTTATACTTCTCCCAAATGTTCCTTTGGAATGGATTGGTATGTACATAGCGGGTCCATTAGAAAGATCTGCCTTGAGACACCAATATATACTGGTTATTTTAGATTATGCTACTTGATCCCCCAAAGCCATTCCCTTATGCAATGCTTATGCTAAAATGAACAGAGGTTTACATGAGTAGTCATCCCAAAATAAATCCTTACTGATCAAGAAACTCATTTGTTTGACATCTTATGAAAGTGCTGTGTCAACTGTTTAAAATACAGGCTTTGAACAACCCTCATACTGATGAGCTTGTAAATAGATTTAACTGCATCTTAAAGTGATGCTAAAAAAAAGTTGTTAGCAGGAATGGGAAGGTCTGGTTTATGCTTCTTCCTTACTTACTTTTCGCAATCCGTGAGATTTCCCAGAGCTCGACCTGTTTATCACCATTTGAACTCATGTATGGCAGGCATCCACGTGGTATGTTGGACATACTCAGTGAAACATGGGAAGAACAGTTCAGGTTTTGTCAGTATGTTCGTTGGAATAAAAGAGGGAAATGTGAAAAATAAAAATTCTGGTGAAGGGCTTATCCTTAAAACTAATATTTTAAAAAATAAATATTGATGGGTGCTACAATTGTCAAATGAAGCATGAATCTTTGCTTCAAAAACTATTTCTAAAATCTAGATTTACCATGGCAAAATTTTTGTCAATGTAAGTATCATTGGAGGGTGTCTGCGTATAAACGCACATTTCATTTAATTTTAATTTAGTTTCAAGGTCTCTTTATAAACATTTATTTTTTCACTGGCATAATTTTGTCTTTCAAAGCATATCTATGATTCAGCTACATTAATATTGATATGACATATTTACTTATACATATGGCTATTTCCTTAATAATCAGGAAAAGCTAAATTATATGACTGCATACACTAGTAGCCATCAGACAGGGGTGCCAAGCAAAATAAAGTTCCATACACTATTTTCACTTCTGCCATTCCATACTCTTATTTGGGTAGATTTTGATTTTTTAAATAAAGGAATAAATATACTTGTGTGCCCATTCATTAATATGTAAATTAAGGGAAATTAATAACTAGCTAATAAATCATAATGCCCAATAGTTTAACTGAAAAAAAGTGGAGTTGAGGATTTTTCTTTTTGATGAAATGACCAAACTAAATTCAATTTTCAATTTGTGCTTCAATTATAATATTAATTTATTGATGTGTGAAATGTATTACATATATATGTGACCTCTTTTTTTTTTTTTTTTGGCAATTCCTTGTATGACCATAAGGGGCATGTGTTGTAAACATTTTGATTATTCAAATATGAATAAATTTCATGATCATCTGTGCTCCCTAGTTTAGTTTGAACCAGACAACTGAAAATGAGAAATTATGCAGAGCACTTACGAAGACATAGCTGTAGCATAAAGGCTTATTTAATGAAATGTGGACCCAGCTTCCAGACTTTACTTGGAATAAAAAGCTACTTACCCTATAATTGTACATCTGAAAAGCTATTTCTCTACAAATGACTAACATTACATTTGCATAAATATTTAGAGGCAACCATTTTCAGCTCTAGACAGTGAACTCTAAAATGTTCTTGCCTTTTCAAACCTTTTTTTTTTTTTTTTGCTTTCCGAAAAATATAAGTATTTAGTTTTGTAAAGAACTCGTATGCTGTAATTGATTTCTAGAATATGAGTTTATATTCATAGTGATTAAATAGAAAACCTAAAATTAGGGACTGTTTAAAAATAAATAAAAACATAAAATATAAAGAAAAACATACCGTCTTGTTGGTATATAGTATATATATATATATAAAGCATTTTGCATTTGAGGGATTAATAAAAAACCTGGTAGATTTATAGAAAAATGGTATATGGTATCACTTGACTCAACATCCTGATTTAGAATTAACAGTAAAAAGAATGGAATTGTAATTGCAAGTTAAAGTTGGTGTTAAATTCCTTTCAGAGTTTCATTTAGGTTTATTGTAGTTAGTGATGTATTATAGTCAACACCTTTATCACAAGAAATCCATAGAAATCAATGTTCATGATTTTTCTAGCAGCAAAGTATCACTCTTACTGTGCGTTATCTTATATAGTTGCTAAAGCTAAATAACTTTTGTTGGGTACCCTGGGCTAATGACTCACTTGCTCGGCACAGCAGGTTGTCTGGGAAATGAAGACGCCAATTTCAAAGCTGCATGGTGCAGGGCAGGGAGAACATATGTTTCTATGAGTATAAACTATGCCACACTTATTGGACCTAATTCTTTAAGGAATGGGTAACCTGCCAAATGATCCTCGCATTTTTCTACAGCTTTGAGATGGAGTATATTATGGTTTGCTGTACACTTTGTTTGCACGCTTTTTGCTGTTGGTAAAATTCAGTTAGTTCTATCCATAATTTTTATCAACAATCTTCAGATATCAGATATCGCAGGAGAGAGAATACCCATATCACTCTCAGCACCATGGGTGGCACACAACGTGTGAAGTAAGCTTTTGCCCTCTCTCTTTGTGATCTTTGGGCTTTGCTACTGACTTTAAGTTTGGCTGTAATTGTCCTACAGGACAATGTGTGTATGTGTGTGCATTTTTTATTTATGAATATGTGTGCAGTATGAAAATGTTTGTGTTTACATTCAAATGTGCATTGGTTGTTATTCGTGAATGTTCCGTTTAGCAGCTGTATGCGTTTCTCTATAATTTTTGAATATGGCATGAATGCATGCATGTCCTGTGGGAAGATTGTATTTGCACTGTCTCAACATATTAGTGCATAATAAAAATAATGAATGCAGCGTGAAGAAGCATGTACACAGCTTGTCCAATGCATGTAATTTGGAAATGCATGTTAAGTGTAGAATGGCAGTTGGAGCTGTGCATGCTGCAGTTTAAACGAGGTAGATGAAAGTGATTAAATTACCTAAAACCAGGTATGTGTATTTCAGAGGCATTGCAGGTTGTATTTGCACTGTGCATAAAGTAAAGTTGCTTTATCTTGGTGCTTTTAGTGTATAGAACCTCTTTTACCAACCAAGTCTTTAAAAACTCCTCTAATTTATCTAAAGAAGAAATGGTCACATTCGTCCCTTCATGCAGGAACAGGAGCTTTGTGGGAAACCCCGATCTATATCTTATATTATTGACCCTTAGTTCCTCAGTGATATGAGCAACTTGTTGTCTTTTAATAACGTAGCTGGTGACAAGTCTTGAAAATAGAATTGTAAATCTTTTGCAGATGTTGGCAAATCAGTCCCTAGTGTTATATGGGTCATAAACTGATTCTTTATGTAAAGAAAGTGGAAGCTCACCATAATATCACTGGGAGCTTCTTGAGGAACAGAATCAGGTTTAAAAAGTCTATGGCATCTCTCTATAGTCAGGTCAATTTCAGATGCGTTCGGTAAAACCAAATGTAAGATGCCAGAGATATGAGCAGATAATATATTCAGAGTGACCTTCTCCAAAATTCCCCTAATGCGAATGTTCTTCATATGAATCCGATCTTCTATTTCAATGTTTCTATTCTCCAGTGCTTGTAATCGTGAGTCGATCATTCATCATGCTTTCAGATCACATTATATCATGGACAATTATTTATTTTACATGTTTAAAATGATTAGGATAACATGGTGATAAGTATAATAAATTAAAACAAATGAGAACTAAATGGCACATTTAATCTTCCCATTTAATACTGGAGAATTCCGGGTAAAAACAACTGGAAGGTTATCCTGGCCAAGTAATGCAACCGAACAACTGTCTATCACAAATGTATCTCATATTGATGCCCTCAAATAGTCAATTATATCACATACCTGGTTGTATCACTATGCCTCGATTTTAGAGGAAAATTGTTACCCTTTCCAAGTGACATTCATTAAATAAAATGTAGAAAGAAACGAATAACAACATATCTCATTATGGGAGTAAATATGGTCTTTTGAAAGCAGGATAAGCATCATATGATGAAGCTATTAGCCACCTATGCTGTCTGGTAAAAAAAAATATATATAAATGAGCTCAATGCCTAACCTTAGAAAAAGATAGCTAAGCAGAATTGTAAGCTTGACACTTTGAATTAAAGATCTGAAGATCTGTGAAGGAGATCAGAATAACAGAAAATAACTGTTGAAGGAATGAATGGCCTTTTCAAACAGTCGAACCTGGGTTTTACAAAATAATCCGTGGGCTGTTTCACTAAATAAAAACCATGATAATTTTTTATATTTTTTTTCTTTTTTTTTTTTTATTGTAAGTAATTTTTAAACTTTCCTTTTATAGGTCACAAATGTGCATTTTTTTTTTTTAGATTATTATTTTGAGATAATGCGATAATGTAAAGGAGATGTGAGCAGAGTTATTTACTAAAATGAGAATTCAAAGTGAATTCAAAGCAAATTTCAAATTTAAGACCAGAGGAGCCTAACTGAAAGCATAACAACCTTAGAGAATGTTTCCAATTGTACTATTTTGACCTTAAATTTGAAATTTACGTTGAATTCACCTTGATTTCTCATCTTAGAGAAAAAACCCTGTAATCTTTCAAATTAAGGGAAATAAATTATTAAAGCCCCCCTTCCAATAATAAAATGAATTATAATCTGAAATAATTTTTATTTAATTTTTGCAAACCTTAAGTTTGTTTAATGTTTATTTCCATAACATGGGTTATATTTACATCTTATTTTAACAAAACACAATGAAAAAAAATTAACAGAAGCAATAAACACAAGAATGACTTATTATGCAGATCGGATTCAAGGCTTCATTGCATTGTTGAGTATTATTGTATAATTTTCTTCGGGATATTACCGTAAGGCATTGAGCACTTAAGTATCAGAGTTTGTGCAAAGTGAAATCTACACATTGAATAGTCTGGGAATCAAGCCAAAATCAAATTACAGTAATACAACTGTGGTATTATAAAAGAATGAATCAAGTGCTCAACATCTTGCTGAGACAGCACTCATCTTAACCTTGTTGAAAGCCTGAAAGGGAACTATGAAATCTTATCAATATGGTTGATATTGGTCTCGGAGGAAAAATGAGGTCAAAAATTGCTGAAATTCATCAAGAAAACAATTGAATTGCAAGATGTCCTGAAAAAAAAATCATTGTAACCAGCCATTGCTGTACTAAAATGATAGGAATATCGTTTAAAGTGATTATTTGACAGAAGAATGGAATAAAGTAGAATATATAGAATCTTTTTTTAAAGTTTTGTAACTTGCACATGATTTGTATGCGACACCTCCTTTAGCTTAAATTAAATTTTAGAAAAGTATAGGATTTTGTTTGAAGAAGATATCTACTTAACATTTTATGTTCAATTAAGAAATTCATTACTTCATTAAAGTAGTTGGCAATAATAGGTATAATAGAAAGCGACTAGTGGCATATCAAAACAGTGAAACCAAAAATGTGAAATGCTAAAATCTTAAATAAAACAAAACGAAAAGAAAATAAGTATTCAAATTACAGCCATTATATATAATTTCATATTCACTAATAGTGGAAATGAATAGGTCAAACTGGCCATAAATAAATGTTTTAATGAAACGTTGCATACATCATATACCATATACCATTCATAAACTAAGTACAACATACACAGCATATAGAGACAATGTATCCATGGATTCAGTTGTTACAATATTTATGTTAGTCAGAACCTCTGTTCATTCAGGTATGGATCACGTGAATATAGTTGAGAAAGACAAATTGATCAACTCTCATCCTCCGATCAAACCATAAATTCTTATCCTCAAATCAACTTGTACATTCCTCATTTTCATCTCAAAGTATTTTTATAACATTTGAGCAAACCCAATGTTTCCTGCGGGGAGATTATATATCAAACTGATTGTATATGTAAACCTATGCATTTGATACCTTTCTTCCTATGGGGACATATATGTGGTTGATGTATAATCTCAATGATATCCGTGATATAATTTGTAATAATCAAAGTATGATCTGATGGAGTAGGTACTTGATTGCATGAGAGATATTTCTTGGTGCCTCCAATTTTCATGTCTTGCAACTATCCCTCTAAATCAGTTTCCATGGCTCGGAGGTTACACTCAATAAGCAGCTGCATATCAGGATAGTTTTGGGGAGAAAAACATGTTATTAGAAAGATAGACAAGGGGATTATGTATTAAAGTGCAATTTTGGTACAGGTGTATAAAACTACCGAACGTTTAAATAACAGAATTCCAACCACATTTGCAATTCTCGTACTTGAGAGATAATGGTAAATCTGGTTTAAATCAGGTAATTACAGCCTAATGAACACATCTCACTTTAAGCTATCTTGTGCCTGCTTTAATATTTATATATTTAAAAAACATCAGATTGCAACTTGATTCCCTCTGAACAAATCCTCAAAAATGTCAAAATAAATGTACCTGTATTTTTCAGGCAAATACACCCAAAAGAGTTATATGTATAAGAATGAATAACTTAGTATTGTTATAACACATCATGTTTATTAAAAAAATATATACAATATGCTTTTTATAATTTAACTTCTGTTGTAATTATTAGGATGTAATGTACCGCTCTGTGGAGTAAACTTTTCTCCCTAGGAATGAGTTCTATTAATGGTGCTCATGACATATTTTCTCAATGTATTAGCTTATATTGACCACTAATTGCCTAGAAATTCAGTAATCTGACTTGTGTAAAGTTCATCTGAATCCAATTTGACACTGTTGCACATAGAAGGCTTATCAATAAACTGCAATCTGCAAATCGTTTGGATTCCAATATTGTTGAATGGGTAAGACAGTGGCTGAATGACAGGCAACAGAGGGTTGTAGTCAATGGAGTATATTCAAAGCATGGGTTTGTCACCAGTGGGGTACCTCAGGGATCTGTACTTGGACCCATTATCTTTAATGTTTTATTAGTTATATTGGAGAAGGTCTTGATGGTAAGATATGTCTTTTTGCCGATGATACTAAGATATGTAACAGGGTTGATGTTCCAGGAGGGATAAGGCAAATGGCAAATGATTTAGGTAAACGAGAAAAATGGTCTCGCTGAGTTGTGGCAGCTGACATTTAATGTGGATAAGTGCAAGATAATGCATTGTGGACCTAAAAACCCAAGGGCAGAGTACAGAATATTTGATAGAGTCCTAACCTCAACATCTGAGGAAAGGGATTTAGGAGTAATTATTTCTGATGACTTAAACGTAGGCAGACAATGTAATAGAGCAACAGGGAATGCTAGCAGAATACTTGGTTGTATAGGGAGAGGTATTAGCAGTAGAAAGAGGGAAGTGCTAATGCCATTGTACAGAACCCTGGTGAGACCTCACTTGGAGTATTGTACGCAGTACTGGAGACCGTATCTTCAGAAGGATATTGATACTTTAGAGAGAGTTCAAATAAGGGCTACTAAACTGGTTCATGGATTGCAGGATAAAACTTACCAGGAAAGGTTAAAGGATCTTAACATGTATAGCTTGGAGGAAAGACGAGACAGGGGGATATGATAGAAACATTTAAATACATAAAGGGAATTAACTCAGTAATGGAGGAGACTATATTTAAAAGTAGAAAAACAACCACATCAAGAGGACATAGTCTTAAATTAGAGGGACAAAGGTTTAAACATAATATCAAGAAGTATTACTTTACTGAGAAGGCAGTGGATACATGGAATAGCCTTCAGCACCTTCTCTTCCTGTATGTCCAACTTGTCTTGATGCAACTAATTGTTTGATAGTTCACCTATTGCACAGTACTGCAGAAGAATTAATAATATTTTTTTTGAATCTATGTGCATTTCCTTCATTTGGTTCTTGACTTCAACTGCTTTGTTGCCTATGGATAGCCAATACCCAGACTATATTCAAAGTAATTCATTGGATACCTTGCAAAAGTTCAACACTGATACATTTTCTGAACTATGTCTTTATTTGCGGTCCGAATGCCATATATTTGTTTTTGCTAATTTGGACCAGGACATTTGGAGTTTAGTGAATAACTCTAATAGGTATTCTCAACATGGAAAACTCAGTTCACACAAAAATACATTAATGACATTAATGACAACGAATCTTGTCTATTTAGTTACTATTAGGATACTGTAATCTTTGAGATTCTCTAAAACATTGTGCTCATAGGGATATGTAACATTATACTCTCGATAGCCCTAGTATCACCATGCAGAGAAGGTGTTAAATAATCTATATTTAGTTAATCTTTATCTTACATAAATTTGAAATCCGCCAACATATCAAAAATGAATCCATAGTACGTCTCTGCAATTTGTCATATGTTGAATGTTTTAAAAGCTACACAAACTTAAATAAATCAGAGGACACAGCCCAATGACACATAAACCCCCGTCAACGCAGAATTGTGAGTGATTTTAACAAGAAGTCATCCTTTAGTAAAATGAAATTTATTTATAAATTGAATATGCTGACTCCCGACGAACACTGAGTTTGAACCCATGCCTTTTCTTTAGAACATGTATTCATGTTGTATGAAACACTTGTATAATTTATTATTAATATTGCATCTTGCTGCATATATCCACCACCTAATGGATTGTAATGGCAACGTCTATGTTTTTTTTTTTTTACAACTACTGTAAGATGTTAAGTGCATTGATTTTATAACATTTACCAATGCACTTAACATTTGAAATACTTGACTGAGATCATGAATTATACTGAATAGCATGTGTCTCAATGAGTCTCTGTCTGACTGCATTAATGTATTAGTATGTCATTTTTAATGTCATTTTGTGACAAATTATATTTTACAGGTACAAAAGAATGTCTTGTTTCTTTATTTTTTTAATGGAAAGTTGGCATGTATCATCAGCTATGCTATGGACATCAGTCAGATTCTGTGGAATCCCTTGTAGGGGTGAAACGCCCAAGCAATGTGATCCATTTCTGGTATCTGCTACAGCTCTTCTGAAAGAAAATATTTTTTTAACATCTTTTAAGAATTTGTAATGGAATTTTGGCAGAATGGTGAGATGGACATGTGTTTTTGTGCTTATGTTTTAATTTTATTGAGAATACATTTATTTCTAAAAACTTTTTTTAAAGTTTTCTTGGTGACATTTATAAGTTTCACAGATTTGCTTTAACTGTAGTTTGCTCCCATTCATTGTCATTCCTACCTCCTTTTAATACTACTGCCTACAGCGCCTATATTAGCTTCCAGTTTTGGGATAGGTTGACATATTCCTAGTATTAATTAGTGCAAATTGATCAGAAATGGTTATTTGCTGGTTATAATGAATGATTTCTACTAAACTCCCAAGGAGATTGAGAAGTTTAATCACTATCTAGGTTTCTGTGTTGAAAATGATATGCCATAAATTGCTGAAAGTAATCAATGTTGTGAGCCAATTTGAATTTGTAGTGTATTCCCATTTTTCTTACCAAAAGCTCTCTTGGGACAGAAATATTGGTATTTTGATTTTACAATGAGCATTAGAGTTTTCTGTTAATTTTATCCTTTTACTTTGTATCTGTTTTTTGGTGGATGTAAATTCATTTGTGGCATAAATTGTATTTATAAACACTGTGACTAATTTTTGTTCATAATACACTCTCCTTTATTATGTATTTTCTTTTTCTGGTATAAAAATCACTTTACCTGACAAAACTATTTTATAGTGTTATTGATTTCATAGATAATTTGCTAAATTTTGCTTTGTCTGTATTTTGAATAAAATTTGTTGTGGTATCTTAACTTGGTGATGGCAGCTTTTGATAATATAGATAATTGTGGATAGTGTTAAATATTTTAATATTTGAATCCACAGAACTTCACACTTAAACTCAGTGAAGATCTGCATTTTACATCCTGCAGAAACACCTACCACTCTCAGGTACTGACTGAATCTTGGAAGATACTACACCTCATCTATTCTTGGATTCCTACAATATTATCATGTGTTACCATTTATACCTGTAGTTTGCCACTGTAATTTTCTGTGCATGCAGTTTGTATTATTGTCATTCATGTTTCTGCCAATATTTCCTGTACAGAGTTATTAATATTTTGGGTGATAGAATTTGATTGCTAAACTTTTCAATTGTATAATATTGCATATTCTATTTTTCTATTGATTATATATGGATTATATATGGATGTGTGGATTGATATAAGTAACAGATGGTATTTTGTCTGAGAACTCTGGAATGTCAGTTAGTGTTTTTGTCCTTATATGGCTAGAGTTATAGTCTGATGTCATTATGGTCATATCTATATAGTAACCGAACACGAGGTCTCTGGCTCTCTCTGGCTCTCTCTGATATATATTTCAATCAACTGAAGACAAGAAGAAATTAAGAAGATTTTACATTGAAGATTCAAGCCAAATCTTACACCAATTGTATTTAACACATGGCTAGTCTACCTCAAATCCCCACTGTTTCCTTTAGATTGTAAGCTCACGGGCCATCTAGCTAAGCACTTTGTATAAAAGAGCTCCAATGGCTAGATATCAGCTTACGGGCAGGGCTATCTCTACCTCTTGTATTTGTCTGTGTATATTGTACGTTTTCTACTAATTGTACAGCCCTGCAGAATCTGTTGGCACTTTATAAATACCAGTAATAAATAAATAAATGTGCCTAATAGGAGTAGTGGTGTTTATAGGACAGGGCTCTCTTTGTAAATGCCAGTAATAATAATAAGATTAAGGCACAATATTTGCTATATTTCAAAGCTAAGTATGTGAAGAGGTGATTTACAGTGTAGGGTGTTTGTTTTGCTGGTTTAGTGTTACACTTTTTTCATATTTTAAAGGACACATAACATTTATATATAACTTTATAAATGAACAATACAGTTACAGAATAGCATAGATTTATGAGATCTATTCAGAAAAAGTCCAACCATTGTTAATATAATGAGAACGGTTTGCATGACATAAATGTAACCTGCCAGCCAAGGAGAGTGGACAGGAATGCGCATTTGTGAACAATGACGACTTCACTGTACTAGTCAGTGGTGGAGCAAGATGCCGTTGAGTGGGCATGTGTGCTGTGCCGCCATCGCATTCAAAATAACTGAGCGAGTAGAGCAACAATTCTGCATGAAAATTTGTGTTTAGCTTATACGTCCCTCCGCGGAAACTGTTTGGATGATTCAGAAGGCTTTCGTGGATGATGCAATGAGTGCAGGGCAAATAAAATTGTGGCACAAATGCTTTAAAGATGGCCGAGAATCTATTGAAAGATTTGGCGCCCTGAGATTATTGGCTTATCCTAAAACTAAAATCACCTTTGAAAGAGAAGAGATTTTTAGACCATCAATGAGATTGAGGTAAATACGACGAGGCAGCTGATGGCGATTCTAACAAAGGATTTTGCAGAGTTTTTTGAACAGTTATAGAGACCTAGGGAGTACTGTGTCGGGTCCCAAAGTGCCTAGGTGCCTACTTTGAATCTTTAAATGGGACTGAGGAATCATTGTCCTATTTTTTTATCATTGTATCTTTTTCAATAAATGCCTACATTCTCTATTTTTCATATTACATGGCTGGGTACTTTCCGGTCAGACCAGTCAAATCTTCTCTGCTTTTGAGTATCTTGCTGGTTTTTCTTCTCTATAGTAATTATTGTTGATTATTATTGCATTATATTTTATCTATTGTTGTTTTCCCCCTGTATAGTATTTAATGTTTATTCCTCCTTTCATTATATTTTCTGTGCAGCTTCTTTTCTACTGTGTAGTATACAGTATTAATTATTCCCTGGTGAATATTTTTCTAGGATGTTGTTCTTCTGTTGTGTAGTATTGACTGTTGATTATTCTTTGGTGCGTATTTTTTATCTGCTGTTGGTTTTCTTCCCTGTAGTTTTCAATGTTGATTATTTGCTATTATTCTCTGCTTTGCATATTTTTCTGTGCTGTAGACAGAGTTAATGTGTTGCTGTTTTTATTGTTCTAAAAGAATCCAATATGAGTCTCTGTGTGAAATAACGTTGGTTAGTGATCAATCAGGTTGATTAATCTGATTATATTTAGAATACTGCTTGCTGATTAATTTAATTATGATGGTTAACAGAAATTGAAATATGTGACAGCCACATTAGGCACTCATAATATCAATAGTGAAACTGCTCAAGTGCGTCTCCTGCAGTGGTACACCAACAGTGAAACACTTTGTTGCTAATGCTATGTGTTGCATATGTTTAATAGTCCAACGAGTGCTTTCTTTCTGAGCACATTTTATATATATATATATATATATATATATATATATATATATATATATATCACTCATCCACTAGACATCAACTTCATAGCTCACAGGTTTTATTATTATTATTATTATTATTATTTTACATTTTAAAACACCTAATCAAAGCAAAAAAAATGGGGGTTTAGTTACATTTTATGATCCATATGATATTTGATATATATATATATATACATATATACATGATTATTTGTATTTATAGCAAAGCCCTAAACCCCTCTGTTCATCCAACATGTCTGGTTACAAATACGTGTCTGTAAGTCTACCAATTGTACAGCTCTGCTGAACCTGTTGGCACTTATACAAATATTAATAATAGTAATAATATACTCACAAGAGTTCCATCAGTACTCATCCCACTGGAATACTGTAAATCTATCCTGATTGTAGAGTTTGCCCTGTATTCACAGTTTTATGGTTATATTTTAGAGTAAATGATATTGCATACAATTTGTGAGGTCAAATTCCATTGTGTTATAACTGAAAGCTGAGGGTTTCCACTTTGCTCATTAAATTCCCTTCACACAGAGTATATTAACTACGTCAGCTATTCTTTAAGGCCAGGGACCAAACACAATTTTAATGGTCTGATTTCATACTCCGTGGCTGTGTTTATTAGCCAGTGAGTGAAACCCGGAGCTTGGTTCAGGGATCAGAATATCATGCAAGCAAGACTTTGAATCTGAAAAACATGTTTATATCATGTTGAGGATGTAGAGATAAAGACACTACAGCAGTCATGATTCCCCCTATTCACTATTGCTCATAGTTTGTTTGACAAGCAGAAATAAAAGTACATTCAAATAAAAATGAGACTTAATTACAAGTTTTCATTCTTTTGTGCAATATTTTTGTACTTAGTGCAGATAATTGGAAAATAGTATGGTGGCAGACCAAGAATCGAAACATCTGTGGAAAATATTGTATCACAATGAATAAACATAAGGCTATTTGCTCACAAACCCTAGTGCATATGGATTTTTAATAAAGTTTATAGAACTATTGAATGTTTGTAGAAAGCAAGCTCACCTTCCTATTATTAACCTTTACAATCCCAAATAAAATGATACTAAATAGGTAGCACACCAAGATGTGCATCAAGAGCAGGAAAATTAATATAATGTGTCTGATGAAATGAAAGAAAACGTTCCAAGAAATAAAGTGTATCAGTAAAAACATCACTTTAAGTTATATAAGTAAAGGGACACTATAGTGTTGTATTCCTGACACTATACGTATTCCTGACACTATGGTGTTAAACTACCTATTAGGGTCCCTGACTCCACTTAGATAGCACAGGAAAGATATTTAAACTCACCTTTTTTTCCCACGCTGCGGCTTACCCACCTAACTCCACATCCATGGCTTAAGTCATCAGTCTTGATGATCTCCCATAAGAAAGCATTAGGAGTCTAGTGTGCATGCACAGCAAAACACAGCATTTATGCTAACCAGCATTTTCTTATTGATATCTCAGTGATGCATTGAATCAGTGAATCTCTACGGGGAGTGTTTAGTGCTTCCATGCAGTGCGTCGTAGTACACAAATATTACCCATCACGCAGTACTGAGATAGAAATTATCTCTAGTGGCAGTCACTAGAGGTGCTCCTAAGCAGCAATGTAACATGGTTAACAATGCCGGGGGCTTCTATAGACACTAGAACCACTGCATTAAGGTACAGTGGTTCTGGTGACTATTGTGTCCCTTTAAAACTATGATTGAAAGGGAGGTAGATTAAAAAAAAAAAAAGAATATGTCCTAAATAGAAATCACTTAACACTGAATTGTCCAAAAATACTAAGTAATAAAATGTCACTGTCCTTATTAGTATAAAAATGTAGTGACACAACTTAAACTGTTACTATTACAACCACAAATGACCACAGAGATTAGTCTCCTCAAAACCATGTATCAAACAATGAAATAAGTAACAATATTGCAACTATTTAGGGTACAGTTGCAATATGCTTACAAACAAAGCAAGTACAGGTGTAACCAATTTCTAGATATAGCTTGGTAATGAAAAAGGAGGTTGGGGTGAAATACCCAAAATTGTTTAAATCATTATTCTTACCACAACCAGTGTTAGGCACCATCATCTAGAATAAAAGGAATAATGTACAGATTGGTAAATAGTGGCTGAAAGTAGAAGAAAAAAAAAATAGAGGAAAGCAAAATTATCAGCAATTATTGACCTAAACTGAAAACTTGCCTTTGATGACAAATGTTTATTAAATACTGCATAAGAAGGAATATCTTGCTAACTCTAGATCCCTGTACTATGCTAAAGACAAGTTGAGAATCTGTGAATGGAATCAGTATGCTAAAACAGGTGTAGAGCAATAATCCAAAGGAAGCATAATATTCACTATTTTAAAGCCATATTATTAATATCAAAAGGTGAGCAAGAATCAGCATGCTATCGCATTCATTCGTATAGAAAAAAAATGGAAATAGCAGAGCTCCTGACACGCGCGTTTCGCCAGTATGAGAAGGCTCTTTAGAGCATAATTTTAACTATATAAATAAAAGTTATGTTTTAACTTACAACACTATATATCTAGGCATTGATCTGTGTTTTCTCTTGGCAATTTCTCTGTTTAGGGATTATCTCCCACCAATGTTTCCTAAAATTCAGTTTGATTAGCTCTTTATTAACTTATTTACTCTTGTGTCTTATCAAATATTTTACAGTAGACTGAATGATATAGCCTCTAAATATTAGGCTAGGGCTACCTTGAGATAGAAATTGCAACGTAAAAATGTGAGTTGGGGAAACGTAAACCCTTTGAGGGAACCAATTGCAACAGAAGTTGTATTGTTTAAGTTATTTATCTGCTTCTTTTTTATGCTATATATTTATATATTATCACTTACATCTCATTCTTGATTGAGGATTCTGAAACATTGTATTATAAGGTTACCTGTCCCTCAATAAAATACATTTCACATGCATCTGCCTGTATAATTTTCATCTGTTACCTTTTAACCCCTTAAGGACACATGACATGTATGTCATGTCATGATTCCCTTTTATTCCAGAAGTTTGGTCCTTTAGGGGTTAATGACCATGCATTTATACTAAACATTTAAAGAAACACTGCAGGTATAGTAACTGCCTTATATCATTGAAGTAGATGCAGTGTCTGGAGTCCACTGGTGCTGACCTTTTGTTCAATCTTAAACAATGTTTATTGATTTTATACTGAAGGAATGGCCCCAGCAGCTGATACCCTCTGCGCTACTTAAACTAATGAGGAAACATTTGCCTGAGCTGGAATGGGCAGTGGTGATTGACTGATTGAGTATCAGCTGACCACTTTAAGCCTATCATAGCCAGCAGTTTCTGGTGTGAATTGGTATAACTAAGGAAGTGTATAGTTCCCGCATTAGCTATAACTCCAGTGAGGATCAGGCTGCAGGGAGCCAGAAACCTTCATACGGTGTTATACTACTTGAAAATGGTTTACATTATATCGAGGGACAGAGCCAGGTGACTCCAAGAAGCAATAACCAATTCAATGAGATTATACGGTTATAATGTCTATAGTGTCCCTCTAATTTATTCAAATTTAGGTTTGTGTAACCGTTTTCGTATATGGTGGAGAACTATGGAACAATACATTTATTGTCTTTTATTATTTCCCTAATGTCAAAATTATTGACTAGTTCTTGCTTTTCTACACACACATGCATGCCAAAATACACATACCTACACTTGCATGCACACAAAGAAACTCACCTGCACACACAAATGTTGCAAACCTATAAAATCAAACTTCTTTACAATGAAGACCTACATTTTGTATTATGGAATTTCATATGTTCTTACAGGCCCAGGGAGTTATACAAACTGTGCATTCCTTTTTGGAACATCTGTTATTTTGTTATCTGTGTATGAGAAGAAACGTTTGTTAGATTTGTCCAGCAACGCTACCAGTGCCACAGCGATTTGCCATGCACTCTCTTTGTGTTTAATGCCTATGATAAAATACACCACTATCTTTGGATTCCCATATATCTATTTTCCCTAACGCTAATTTATCTAAGTAGTCCAATCTACGCTATTGCTCATTAACAACGATGATGTCCAGACAAAGTACATTTTATTCCCATATGTAATGATCACTTTAACTATTCCAAACGCTTGAACAGAGATGTCATGTGAAATTTTTTTTTTTGTTAAAGCTGCTGAAGTGGTAAACGTTAAGTTTCAGCCTTACCTTTGGTCTTTCTATCTAGCACATACTTACACTAGCTCCCTTGGAAATGTTTAAAACTGCCTTGATTTTTCACAGTTCTACACTATATATGTCACATTTTGCTAGACTAAGAATTGGGTGTTCTGGTAATTAGATCCCTGGAGCCTGCCTATCTAGATATGTGTGTAGAGATATTTCTCCTTTTTTTTGTCTATTTATAAAAAAGAACATTGAGGATCACAGCTGATTTCTTTCATGCCATCCTTGTGCATTTACTGCCATCCTGGTAAAGTTTTAATTGCATGGATAAAATGAATAGAATTATACATAAGCTGTTTACTAAGCCAATGGGCTCATGTGAAATAATATAACCATTCCGTTTCGAGTAGGTGGATTTAAAAGAGGACATTAAGTCATTAGGCTGACTGAGGGAATTAATTCTAAATATAAAAGTTTTATGCTGTTTTAATGCTCTTTCCATTTAACATATGCTTTGTCTTCTTAATAATCTCATTTTATATGGGATTTTTTTTGTCTCAGGTGATGAATTATTGCAGTTAGGTTTTAGTGAAACAAATGTTTAATAAACAAAACCAGGCAGAACATAAGTCCAGCAATTATTATTACCATAACCATAGTAATTAGTAGTCATATTGATTAACCCACCTGTCAAAATGCGTGCAGTAGATTTATTTGTTTATTTGAAACTCTCAGGTGTTGTTCTGGTACTTACCTAGTTTGTAAAGAGCATAACATTTTTGGAGATAATGATAAATAGGTACCAACTATGTTTACTCTTTGTGTGTTTTCCTATTACAGAATAAAAGTAATATAGGATAGTGAATAAAGAGTTCTGGACAATGTTTTTTTTAGTATTCACATACTGGCACAGATATGCGAATCCTTTGATTAGAATGGTCTTTATTGAAATTCGCCATGATTAATTAAGTTCTCTTTGTACAGGCATGTTACACTGTCAATTACCATGTTTCACTAATGCTATATAGAGTAAATCACAACAAAAGTCATTGTTTAGGACTGAATTGATCACCTGAATCTAAGGGTGTACCTGCTTTGCAGTTATCAATAAAGAATAAAGATAAATGCCTTTGAAAATCATGCAATTGTTCTCAAGTTTGTAAGTATTTCGTTATATATGTATGTGTTTGTTTATACATTTTACTTCTGACTGTATTTACAAGACCAGTAGAAACACACAACAAGTACTGGTGAATAGATGACCAGAGTATAAAATGACCAGTTATTGAAATGCTTACCTAATTACACACATTCTAAAAACATACCAAAGAAACATGGTACTAATTTCATCTATACTTGATTTTTATTTTATTTTTTTAAAGCATTACATAGCTTGAAATGTTCGCAGAAATTCAGTGAGAAAACAGATACTTTTCTGGGAAAAAAAATGCTAAATAAGAAATAAGCAAACCAGTAGAATGCTATTCACCATTTAGAACTTTGCTCTTGAATAACATCGGATTTTTATTGTTAAATCTCCCCATTGCAACATATAATTGGCTCAGCAAATACTGAGAGATCTTATCTCAAATCCACATATTCTTATCAGAAATGTAACTAACCTATGAGCATATCATGTATAAGTAGGTCCCCTTACCAGTACAGTTTCTGACCATAAACATTCCATCTAATGGACCTAAATGTGAGCTAGTCCATCTGTTAAGAGCAAACAAGCAAACCATTAAGGTATAGGCAACATTGCATTTCAGAAAACGTTCACTGGATTAGTTACTGAAGTGAATTTCAAATTAAAGTCCAGAGAAGCCAAGCTGAATGCATAGTTGACTTGGAGATTTATTTCCTGAGCAGATAGTTTGTCTTTAAATTTATAATTTACTTTGAATTCACATTGAATTATCACATTAGTGAATAACCCTCTTAGTTTATGGTATGGCCACTGCACATATGTATCTACAACTGTACCGGCACATCATCAAGCAGAGCAATTCTCCCTCATGATGTCATCTTGCTGGCTTCACTGCCAGCACATTGAGATCTGAATAAAGTGACATCAGTCACTCCATTCCTCTACCTCCATTCTAATTCTATGAGTACTGGTTAGAGAGTAATCATAGCTATCACACAAAATATACTGTAATTGTGGTGATGGACTGATGGACAGCAGGACAACAGTAGAGCCACAAGTAGGAGGGTTCTCCTGCTCTACCCCTGTCAGCAAATTGTTGGCATAGAGTGATATGCTGAATCTATGCCAAATAATTGATTGACAGGTGGGTCCTATATTCTCTATGGTTTCCTTCCACTTTAAATTGACAATAACTCTGTCAGTGCAATGTAGAGATGGAATTTAATTTACTTTTAAATTAAATGTAGTTGTGTGCATCGTGACAGGTGCACTTTAGCATCTATGGGAAAATTGCCATTCAATTACTTGAAATGTGCTTATCTTGCCTAGAGATCTAGTCATCAGTATGAAGTCTACACTCTGGTGCTAAGGAGGATTTTATCATCAATTTGGACCCTGGCATTGAAAGATTATATAATCCCAAGAGTACTGTTAAAATCTTTCTGAACTCACAACGCATAGTATTGCTTTTACGGTGATGGAAGGCATGTTTGAGAGACAAGAAGTGCTAAGGCTGTTATGAAGTAAACACAGATGACGCAGAGATCCTACAGAAAAAAAAAATAGAGACAGGTCGATGCTTTAGATTTAAAATTGCAACATTAATGTTGTAGAATATCTTTCTTCCAGCATATGTTTACCTGCTGGTAAAATGTTACGGCAGATGCGTTTAGCACAAACCCCTGAGAGTTTCCTAAGTAGACATGATATGATCACTAGTAATTTAGCTCTTATGAAGCATATAATGCTATATGTGCAACCAGAATGTAATTTATTTGTATAAAAATATGTGCATACATATGTGTATTTCAAAGTATTTTTGCCAAATTAGTATTGTCAATTTTATTATTCTTCCACTTTCAATATTTCCCCCCCCCTAAAATAAGATGTACCCTGAGCACACCATTTTATCTTTCATCTTGATAATTCAACACTGTTTATTAGACAATTACATAGCAACCATCTCTCCTTACTGTTTATAATTAATAATGTTCTAATTACACCAATCTTTTGCTTATTTTCTCCTCTTAAAAACGTTGACTGTCTTCTACTGTCATTTGCACCTCTTTTCTTACATAGAGGGATTATATAGCTCCAACTTATGGAAAACCCTTCTACATACAAATTGACTTTTTCCCACAATCTAAATCTTTGACTTACTTTAACTCCTTCTCTAACAAACACTTTTTGAGTAAAAAAAAATATTAGCATCACAATTATTTGAAGCAAGGGATGCATATCTAACATATAAATATATCATAACAAACCAATTGTGTGCAGATTGCTTTGTAGACACACATACACATTTAAAGTATGTAAAGTTACATAATTTCACTTATTTTATAAAAATATTTAGTTCTAGACAGTTTACAGTAGATGTGACAAAATATATAAATAGAAAAATGCCAATATACTCTCTCCAGAGCTGCCTCTACGTCTGATATTTAGGATACTAGATTTCGCCCAATAATTGATGTAATTGTCAGAAACAAGATTCTATTTTGTACCAGACCTTTCTTTAGTCATTTTATCTTACTTTTTTATGGGGGGTGTTTGCGTGTGTGTTTTTGATTTTTGCTTGAGTTTAAAGTGATCTAATTTTTAGTGTATTTCAATAGAGGCATACAGTTTTATCTTCTGGATTTTCAAACTTGGTGAACCATCCTTTAAGGGTGAGCCCCTTCCCTTCATTTCTATTTACAGGGTATGAATATATTTCAAAAGCAGATAACAAATTTCATATTAGACCTGTTTATTCAGTTAAAAACAATGAATTTTGGTCGATTGGCTGGTCATCTGAATCCTGTGATTTTAACGCACCATATGGACATATCACGTAATAAACAAGGCACACAATGAGGAGTTTTGTTTATTTTGGAATTTGGAGTTCCATTCCTAGCACCAAAGAAAAAAGGGGGAATGAAATAGAGAAGAAAATCTTTTTTTTTTTTTTTTTTACAAATAAGCATCTTAGTTTGCCAAGATGCACAGGAGGTCTGCCCAACAAAATGGGATGTATCTCTTCAAAAAGGGGAAAGAAAAGATGATTGATGGTTGATGGTTAGGAGACAGACTCTAAATGTTCATTTCAGAGATCAAGTGAAGTCAATAGAGGGGGAAAAGGCAGAGCAAAAATCAACTTTATTCCCAAGCAAGACTTTTCCCATACGCTATGACTTCAGCTATAAAGGGAGACAGACCAGCAGATAGGTGTTGCCTCATTTTATCCTTGCTAAGCCTGTGGGACAGTGGGAGATGATGTTGTCAGAGGCTGTGTCATTGATCCTAGTGTAAGACTAGAGAGATGGTTTGGTTAATGTTGTGCCTAGCAAGCCACTGCCAGTTTTACACTTACACTAACTTCAAGTGGGAGATAGCTTGTGTCATTGATCCAATAAGATGGTTATTTTACTGTTTTGCCAATCCAGCCATTACCAGTGGCACGTCTGCACCAAATTTGAGTTACTGATTTTTTTTTTCTTTCTTGTGAGAGACAGATTAGGAACCAACTGTACTAAATCGAGGCAGTATTCAAATTCTAATACTAACATTAATTTGATGAAAATATCTGAAATATTACAAAGGCCAGGCTTAGAGATATTGTGAGTGTAATGTGATACATATACATTAAAGGGACAAAGAAATAAAAGTAAATGGACACAACCAGTGTGAGCTAAGGATTTAGAAACTCCAAATGACAGGAAATATGGAGAAAAAGGCTCCAGAATAACAGTCTGTACATATCTCCAGGCAGAAAAGAACATGTACCTTGTTTTTCCCTATGACATCACAAAAACCTAGGACTTAGGTTACGTGTGTCGGATGGTTTTGATTTATTTTTAAAGTATTTCAAGTATTTTTAGCTCATTGTGTATTTGCAGCAGTATTCAATGATAGCGTATAGAAGACTTAGTAAAGGATAATTTGAGAAAGATAATGAACTATAATTCTAGAATACTGGAATTCATGTCTTAATCATATTTAGATACTCAATATGATCCATTGCCTTTACTCTCTTTCTCTGCAAAGTGTATCAATGTTGAGCAATTTATCTTAAATTATAACATATCTGCAATGTAGACATACATACCGCGTTTTCTAACTCTAGTGTACTTCGGTTTTTCTTTCCTTAAAAGCAATGAGTTTCAACTAGACTTGCGTACAACGAAAAATTTTGGTTTAAGCCAAATTGATAAGGTTCAGATTTTGTTTTAATTTCTTGTTTTTTTGATCCGATTCGAATTCATGGGTTAGTTTGAAAACTTTTGGATTGATTTGAAAGAAGCCCTAGAATGAAGGAAAATAATTGCCTATAGTGTCCCTTTAACAAAAAAAAAACCAAACCAACAACTTTAAAACTGTAAATCAGTGTTTCAAAATTGGAATATTGTTTTTGTACTATTTAAAGATTATAAAGTTTTATATATTTAGGCAAAAATCTCCATGTTGGAAAAATAAATCAAAAGTCAATTGTCAACTCAAACACAATTCATTTTTTAGTGAATACATCCCTTAATTAAAAGTAGTTTAACTGATCGATCTTACCCCCATTTAGTTTAGATTTATTGTCTCTTAAATATTCCATTGCACCACTTTATTTACTTGACTCACAGACCTGCATGATCTCCTGTTTTCTTCCATAATACATTATGCTCCATTACTTGTTTCATTACATCCCATCTGCCTAGAGGGCATATAACTGTGTGATCACATTTATCAGCTGCTGTTACTGCCACAGTTTGCATGCAGCTTCTGTATTTAATCATGGAACTTTATGAAAAGGTTATCTCACGTGGATTTGTAGCTGACACTCTATTAAGACGAGACACCCACAAGCTCTAATATACATTAAACCATATGTTACATCAACAATAGTCAGATTTCAGAGAGTTTATCTCTTTGCTTTTTAATACAGACCATTTTCAATTCCTCACACTAAAAACCCTTGTTTATATTTATATAAAAAACGTGTGATTTCATGATGATGCATCCATCTCTCGAAGAAAATAATTAAATATGAACAAAACCTTGGAATGTGAAATATAGAGATGGTGAACTGCATGTAATTCTTCTCATATACATTCTTGTAGGGGCAAATAAGTTGCGCCCAAGAGACGTAGGTTATTCAATTGAAGTTCTTGAACTATTTTCACCAAAGTAAGAGAATATGTGCATATGGTAGTACAAGTTAATTTAGGACTAATATATTCTGTATTTACAGTGAAGTATATCATTCACTTGGTATAGAACTATTGTCTTAGCTTTAGTGGTAGCAGCAGTGGTGGTACAGCCCCAGTCCGGGTAACCACTGGTAAATTCTACAGCTCATCCCCGATGCAGGTATTTTTGGATGTGGAACAAAAAGACTCTAATGATGCAATATTGCCAATCCACTGATGTGACAAGGAGGGGTAAGTATACTTACAGACTTTTAGCACAATGCGTTTCTATCTGTTTTAGGTGTTTAACTATAATCTCTGGTGTTGTTGCTATAACACCGCTATGAAACCAAGATTTTGATTAAATGATAACAAATTAAATATATTTTTTATGGTCTTTTAATTTACAGTTATAACTGTGTTTAGGTGTATGCATAACCGTTGATGCTCTGTTATGTTAACTATTCAATTGTGCCTTTTTTCAGTCTTGAAAAATGGATAGTGTAGACAATCTAAAAATCATTCTTCACCCATAGAGACACTATACGTACTTGACAATGCTGTACACAGGTAAAATGCATTTTACTATTTTAAATATTGCTTTAACAAGCCACTGTTATTATTACTCTGTTAATAATATTTTTTTTTTCTTTTAAACTGACCTTGTTGTTTGTGCCTGTTTTAAATCGAGCTACTGCTGCTGTTCTGTGGGTGTGGATTAAAACCACCTTATGTATACTTACCTCTAATTGTAACATTAGTGGACTGGCGTTATTGCACCATTAGAATCTTTTTGTTTTCTCCACATCTGTACATACTTGCATCATTGACAATGCAAGTAATTTCTCAGGTGGTGGCTGTACCACCAATGCTGTTACCATTAAAACTAAGACACGGGGGGCGTGGCCTGCAACCGCATGGAGTAGTCGCACAGACAGAGAGCTCCGCAAACCACCGAGCCTACAGCTACAAAAAACGAGCCGACAAAGCACAAAAAGTAACTAAACTGGGTGCTACCTCACCCCCAAACCCAACGGCACCATTTAAACAACTTAAAATAACGGATCCGATCCGGACCGCCAAAAAAGACCGTCCGCGGCAAAAGCAAGATGGCGACGCAACTAGCTCAGACTCACTGGATACCGGTAATCTGGCAGCCGAGGAAAAAGAACATATCCCACATTGTGAATCTCTGGTCACTAACCACAGTCTTCACAACATGCTACAAGACCTGAAAGAATCTCTCAGGTCTGATTTTAAGCAAATAACTAAAGAAATACGCAGGGATATCCAGGACTTGGGGGAACGCACGAGCCGCTTGGAAACCAGAACGGAGGAAATCTGCGCGGTCCATAATGAAGTAGTGGATCAGATACAAAAATTAGAAGAGGAACAATCAGCCCTAAAACTGAAAGTGGCTGACATGGAGGACAGATCCTGCAGAAGCAACCTCCGTTTTCGGGGTATAGCTGACACTATATCCACAGAAGCTCTCCCACAGTACCTACAAGCCCTTTGCTCCACCCTAGCACCACAGCTCGAAGATGGGGCCTGGACACTGGACAGCGTACACAGGTTACCCAGGCCGGCAAGATTCACGGCGGCCACGCCGAAATATGTCATTGCACGCTTCCACTACTATAAATCAAAGGAAGCTATCCTGACGGCAACGAGGAAGTTGGAACAGCTCCCAGAGCCTTACCAGGGAGTCAGTATATATGCCGACTTATCAGCAGCCACTATGGCGAGACGAAGAGAATTTATCAATATCACTAAGACTCTACGTAACCGACAGATACCGTACAGATGGGGTTACCCGACTAAATTATTAATATAGTATAAAGGCAAAACGGAAGCTATCCTGGAACCAGAGGTCGGAATGGCGAAGCTCAAAGAATGGGGTCTACACCACAACCTGGGCCAAAATTCACCCCCTGCGCACTCAGCCGAAGAAGATACCAGCTGAATGGACAATGGTGGGGACAACATCAAGACCCCCAACACAAAAGGAGGACTGATTGCACGATCCCAAACTACCACTCCAGAGTCGACACGTCTACTTAAGTTAAACGATCTGCGTAACATTGAGTTAAGGCTATGTAGAATTAAGTCCAATGCCGAGATGAGATGTTCACACCATACCTGTACTGAGAAGCTTAACTCCCCCAGTTAAGAATGGCTCACCACTCTAATTTCCCAACAAAGGCTTACTTTCGGTGCAGACTCTCGACCACCGAGAGATGGCGATCTCCCATATGTGGCAAACTCTGTCCCTATGCGGGACTTCCTAAGTTCTTCCCATTTTAATTTAATTCTTAGTTTGATTTTTGTTATGACATATGTGTTACTATGCTTAATGATGTACCTTGATGCTATGTGCCACGTGATGTTCCACACAACATATCTGCACAACACACAAGTTAAATTTAAAACTCCTGACATTCACCACAAGTGCCACAGCTCCACACACCAACCGGTGGTACAGCCACTAATCGGTAATAAGGAGCAATGGCTCAATAAGCCTTTATCCACACAAATCCACCATGCTAAACAAAGACACGATTCCCCGGGTCATGATATCCAGTCCCACTGGCACGAGATGCTAAAGCAAATACACCCTCAGACACCGCAATGGCATTAGCAACGTTTAAAATTTACTCTCTAAATGTGAAGGGTCTGAATAGCCCACACAAGAGACGTCTTCTCATTCAAGATGTACACAAATCGAAAGCGGCAGTTATCTGCCTCCAGGAGATGCATTTATGCGCCTGCAAACCCACCCAAATACGCTCCAATCTCTACCATCAAGCATTCCATGCATACTCACCCCATAAATCGAGAGGCGTCGCCATTTTTATCCATAAAGACTGGGTTTTCCAGGAAACTGGAAAATACATTGACAAGGAGGGTAGACTGCTGATTCTGGTAGGAAATCTAAACGTAATGCTACTTACACTGGTCTCGCTATATGCCCCTAACGAGGCCCAAATTAAGTTCACTCGCAAAACTCTGACAATTATAAATAAAATGAAACAGGGCCACACGATAATTTGTGGGGATTTCAATTGCACCCTAAACCCGGAACTTGACATTAAAAGGGAACACAACAGACCCCCCACTGCACTCGCAAGTGCAAACAGCAGCGAATTACGCAAATTGTTGTTTAACAACGATCTCTATGATACCTGGAGATCTACATACCCGAAAGAGAAAGATTACACCTACTTCTCACAGGTACATAGAACGTACTCAAGAATTGACCTATGTTTGACAGATAAAAATACTCTGACTAACGTAGACGAGATACAGATAGGGCAAAGGACGTGGTCCGACCAAGCTCCGCTGACGATTACATTCAGGTCCCTTCACCAAGCAAGAGGCAGAGGCAAATGGAGACTCAATGAAAGCCTATTAGACTGCCCACAGGTGCTAGACGCCTTATCTAGGGAAGCGTCTGAATACTTCACCCTTAATACATCAGTCTCCATTCCGATTCAAACCGTATGGGTAGCACACAAGGCGGTTATGAGAGGCATACTCATAAGAGAGGGATCCAAACACAAGAAAAGGACGAACGATAGCCGCAAACTTTTACAGCAGAAATTGATATCCCTTGAAACACAAAACAAAACCAACCCGTCAAAACCAGTGACATCACAAATCACCGACATACAAAAGGAACTACACACCCTAGAACTCTTAACTACCGAAAGATGGATGAGATCCCTCAAAATTAAATACTATACACAGGGGAACAAAGAGGGCAAGACACTGGCCAACAGATTGAAAACCAAACAATTACAAACTAAAATTCCCTATATTGAATCTCCCTCGAAGGGTAGATTGTACAACCCCCTAGATATTGTCAATGAACTAGCGCAGTATTGCGATAAGCTATATAATCTGAAAAACGACCCCATAATACCACAGCCCAATACTACAGACATAGAGGCCTTTCTGAAAGACATATCCCTACCTAAACTCTCACCACAACATGCGAAAAATTAGACGCCCCATTCACAGCAGATGAAATTCATAAAGCCATTCTGTCTCTGCCTAAACATAAGGCGCCTGGCCCAGACGGGCTATCTAACTATTACTACCACAAATTAGAACCACTCCTGACACCACATCTCACCAAACTGTTCAACGCAATAAAACAATCAGGAACACTTCCAATGGAGATGCTGGACACACACATTGTCACCTTACCTAAGCCAGGCAAGTCACCCACACAATGCAAAAATCTTCGACCCATATCCTAACTGAATGCTGACATAAAACTGTACGCAAAATTGTGGGCATCGAGACTGGAAATGCACCTCAATAGATTGGTGTCTGGTGAACAAGTGGGTTTTGTTCCCGGCAGACAAGCAGGGGACAACACTAGACACTTTATTAATTGAATTAATTGGGCCACACCTAGCAAGCAAACAGGTGTAGTTCTTGCGTTAGATGCCGAGAAGGCGTTTGATCTCTTAAGCTGGACGTATATGGAAGCTACACTACTCAAAATGGGATTCACACACCAAACTTTAAGGGGCATTAAGGCTCTATACCAGTCTTCCTCAGCAAGAGTATTCAACTCAGGCTTCCTATCGGACAAATTCCACATTAGTAATGGTACACGCCAGGGTTGCCCACTGTCCCCATTGCTATTCATCCTCTGCTTAGAGCCACTTATACACCACATCAAACAAAGTCCAGACGGGATCCACAAAATAGCTCTCTTTGCAGATGATGTGCTCGTATTTGTCTCAAACCCAATAGAGTCCATCCCGAACCTGATGAATCTACTCCTGCTATATGGGCGAGTCTCTTATTACAAGAACAACCTTACAAAAACGCAAGCACTGCCTATCAACATTTCTACTCACTCATTGCAGACACTCAAACTACACCACCCCTTTGATTGAAGGAAAACCTCCCTGAAGTACCTGGGGATAAATTTGACCAAGTCCAATCAATTGATTTGAAAAAACCACATCCCGATGTCCCACAAGTTACAAGCACAATTGGACAAATGGCAAAATCTGTAAATATCATGGCTAGGTAGAGTGAACACCATTAAAATGATGGCACTACCCCATGTTCTCTACTTATTCCGTACCATACCTATAGCATTGAGCAACAGAATACTACATAAATTCCAAAACATATTCAATGCATACATTTGGAAAAAGAAACCACCAAGAATTGCTCCACATCTTACGTGGCTGTCCCCACTTAAGGGCGGACTGGGCACCCCCAACATCAAGGCATATTACAGGGCAGCAATCTTAGCTCAGGGGATGGAGATTCTATCCCGCAAAACACAACCAATATGGGCATCTCTAGAAAATGCTTGCATCCACCCGCACACCTTAAAATCTACCATACAATCATGCACAGTATGGGACACCAACAAAACCTGTCCACTACAGAGCACAAGATTCTTAATACAAAGTTGGAGAAAATGGGCTTGTTCACTCATAGGCACAAACAACATTTTATACTTTGCCCCCATACAAACAATCTCGCATCTCTCTGACAATATCAATATGACACCATGGCGACAAAAAGGCATACTAGCAATCTTACAGTTGTATACAGAGGAAGGCCTAAAGCCATTCCCAATCCTACAGCAGGAGTTTACACTCCCCTCCAAAGATGTGTTCACGTATATTAGAGTTAAACATATCCTCCATACCATACAAACCTGTCAATGTGAAGAATCACAACTGACGAACTTTGGATTACACTGCATAGGGAAGAAACCACAAACAGAACCCCTATCCCTGTGCTATTTAGCCATAAATGATACAGACCCGCTTCACAAACATAAATATATGGCAATGTGGGAGTCAGAACTTAACATTAACATCTCTATCCCGTTATGGTTACAAGCGATGCAAACAACCAAAAAAGTATTCCATAACCTGTCACAATGGGAGGCATATTGCAAGATGCTAATGCGGTGGTATTTGGTGCCGACCAGACTGGCAAATATGTACGCGTCAGTTTCACACACCTGTTGGAGATGTGATCTCCACAGGGGCGACATGAAGCATATCTTCTGGGACTGCCCCCTATTAAGAGGCTTCTGGTTAACCATGGGGAAAGCAATTGAACTGATAGCGAACCGAACAATCCCACACACGCCAGAATGCTACCTGCTACATCTGTCCCCGGTATTGTTGGCGGATAAGAGTAACCATGTCCTCATACACATATTAACGGCAGCTAAAACTAGTATAGCTAGCCATTGGAAACAGAAACACACTCCTACACCACTTGAGGTTTGGAATAGAATTGAAACCATAGCCGATTATGAACGTATGGCATACAAGCTAAAAGGCCAAACAGAAACATACTCCAAACACTGGGAAAGCTGGCATACAACACGTACAAAGGTGAAACACCTCATGGGCACGACCTAGTAGAGGTTGTTTAATTCCACACGTCACAAGCACCTCCTAAGGAGACAAACTCAACAAGGAACACACAGGCCCAACTAGCTACATTAATGCCAGCCATGTATCTAAGCTTCCCGTTAACCTGAAAGGAGTACATCTTAAGCAAAAAAGTTATAACACCCCTATGTCCCCCCACCAACTACACCCCTATCACCGTCCCTATGTTACAAATAGAAGCAGGGTGCTCACATAAAACTCAACACATTTGACAACCGTGCCAAGTACCAACCCACTACTCAAGAGGTTTATCTGAGCGATAATGTTGACAGCACCACTAAAGATAGCACTGTTAAAAGGTCTGAATCCTGATGTACAATATATTATTTGTAATTCACAACTTGTATAAACGGACCAAAGCCGAATGTGTATGTAAATGTGCTATGAATATATGTAACTATTCACCCCTGCCCCTGTTTCTTTTCTGTACCCCTATGTTTTATTTTTTCATGATAAAACTCAATAAAAACTAAACATTGAAAAAAAAAACTAAGACACTAAAAAAACACAAAAAAAACTCTTTCACCTCTGTTGTTCATCCTATGCTTACAACCCCTTGCACACAAAATTAGACACCGCTCCAACATACAAGAGGTACAATTGGGAAAAGAGGTCTTCAAGCTATCAATGTTCGCAGATGACATTCTGCTAAATATAAGTAACCTAGGTGTCTCCATACCGACCCTCATTCAATTGCTGAAAGAATATGGAATAATTTTTTACTACAAACTTAACCAAAACACAAGCCCTGCCAATTGGCCTATCGGCCCCTGTGGTGCAGCACCTTGAGCGATCATACAAATTTGACTGGAGGGAATCCAGCATCACTTACCTAGGGGCTAAAATAGCTCCCTCACTAAGAGGAATCTTTAACTTGAATTACAAAACGTTACCACACATGTGTTCTACCACAATTTCCAAATGGAAAACCGTCAAGCTCTCATGGCTCAGAAGAGTCAACGTGACTAAAATGGTACCATTGCCTACTATATACATTTAGGATGTTGCCCCTGCGACTACCAATCCCCCTCAGCATACACATTCAATTGGTTATCAACAGGTTAATTTGGGATGCCCATAGATACCACAAAGCTTCCCCCCTAGAATCCATAATTAGGGTGCACACCCTGAAGGGGTGAATTGCAGTGGGTTGATATGGAAAACTTCGGGTACCTTGCTGACAGACCTCTTGTGTAAACATATTCAACAAATGTTGCTGTCCCTGTTCCCTACTACTAACCTTTCCATACAACAATGGGACCACTTCAGATTCAAAATAGGAAACACCTAAGAGCCCCTCTTACAGCCCTGGCGGCACTGTCCCCATGGTTTACGTTTCGCATCTGGCGACAGAAAGGTGTAAAATCAATAACAGACGTTTGCAATCAGGGAAGCATAATTCCCTTCCCAGAATTACAAAGCAAATACAACCTACAAAACGTCTATATCTTCCAATATCTCTAGCTAAAAAGCATTATACACACATGTACACTTAAGAAATTACACTAGCCCAATCCAGAGTAAAATTACCTCCACTATCCTGGATAGATGTTGGTCCACACCCAGGAAACCGAAAAAGCCCTATCAGAGTGCTACCACACCTTGACAGAAATGGTACCTACGATAGACTTCCCATTCACAAAACAGTGGTCTGGGGAGCTTGGCTATGAATTAGCACACACAGGTTGGGTCTTGGCTATTAATGCTTAAAAGATGTTACTCCTACATAGAGGCCCACAGGAAAATTATATAAAGGTGGTAACTCACACCGAAACGCCTACACAAAATATTTCCCCAGACCTCTGACCTATGCTGGCGATGTGGACAGAGTGAAGGCACCATGACACAAATATGGTGGTCGTGCCCAACCACACTCCCATTATGGGATAAGGTGGCACAGGTATTGAAGGGTATTGGTATAACCGATTAAGACACCACTGTAGAAACTTGCCTACAATTGAAATTACCAAAAAACTTATCTAGAAACTCCAAGTTAGTAGGCCCCTTAATCTTCATGGCCGCTAGGCCTCTAACTGCTCTTTATTGGAAGCAACACATTTGCTTCTCTAGATCACAGCTGAGTGAAAAAATACAACTGCTTCAAAAATGAAAAAAATGAAAAAATTGCTGCAGCGTTCTCTAACCGATATGCCTCACTACAGAAAGTATGGCACCATTGGGTAGCCCATTACACCATAGAATACACACACACTATGCATCACTGATGTCGCCCCAGCACAAGACATATGGGCCGACCATGGTTAACTTCTCTTCTTCTCCCCCGCCCCTCTTCCCACCTCCTCCCCCCTCCCAGCGATCCTTTATAAACCATGCAAAACCAAAGGTTCTAAGAACATATTGATAATACCTGGGTGGTCAAGTTACTAGGATCTGCCCCCACAAAGGTTTCAGGTGGACAGAGGCACTGTTACAAATGTTATGTAGATTATGGTACCATCCAACCGATGTTAAATACTTAGAATTGCTATACAATGAACAAAGAAACCTACATTGTATGATGTATGCAATATACGATGACTTCCCCCCTCCCAACCCACCCTTTTTTTTCTTCTGTATCCCTCATCCTCGTTTTACAAAATAATAAAATACTAATTAAAAAAAACAAGACAATAGCTCTATTCCGAGTGTGATACTTCATGTATATATTATTGCCAAACAAACTATTCTTTTTCCTTTTTGGGTGAAAAATACTAAAGAATTTCAATCAATAAAACCTACATCCCTTGGGCACAAAATGTTTACCTTTTAATACTTTTTCAGTATTTTGCAGAAATAAAGGTTTACTGGATTGAAGTTTTGCGGCCTTCTGCACTTAAACACTGTATATTTATTTCTTTGTTATATTTTGTACTTCTCATAAACAGTATTTTTTTGTACTGAATATTCTTTCAATTCTTTGAAATGCATTTGTTAAAAATAGAATTGTAGTGAATTGAAAGCTGAATTGCAAAATGCAGCCAAAATCACCCAAGCTGTGACTGTAGCCGAATTGGATAATTTATACATTTATCTATAATTTATTTCGGCCCAACTGTTGCGAGTTGATTTTTACTTAACTGCATAATATAGTGCTATTCATTTCAGGATAAATTGCTGGGTATTTAGAATGAGCATTTTGGAGAGTTCATAAGGAACTTTTTCATTTTCAGACACAATACAGAGTTATTCATTGCAAGCCAAATGACAAGATTTAAGAAATACCCCAATTTAGTTATAATTATAACCCAGAGTTTAGCCAAATTGCAGAATTTTTCAAAGTTACGTATGTCTAAAATTTGTAAGTACATTGGCAATACTTAACAATTCAAATCAAGTAGTGATTGATAAAACATGTGCATGGCATACAAAAAAAACTCTGCTTGGCCAAACAATTTTCCCCAAATTTTGGCCGAGTGCTGGTTCGGCCTGCCAAGATATCGGTACTGAAATTAGACAATCAGTGTGCTGCAAATGTGTACAAAATATAAATATTATTTTCCTGAAATGTTGTTCACAGATCAGGTGAAAAAGTAATCAAAAAAGGGAAAAAATAATAAATATCAATTTTGTTGATTGCTCCTTTTTTTTTCTTCTATTGCTCACTTCCCTCTTGATCGGTCAATATGATAAACATATTTTTGGCACCAAGGGCAAAAATTCTAAATCATGAACCTCAGATGGACATGCTCTGCCATTGCGTGTTTCAATTTGTTCGTCATTAGAGTACATTTTGGTTCAGAATTCGTTAATCACCCAATCAGCCCAAATCTTAACCAATCTCAGTTTAGATCACAACAAATCTTTAAATTTATCCATTGATCATGGCAGCATGTTCTTCAGTCTATGTGCTCATTTTTCTAAGATGACATAACTTAAAAGAATTTCCCTGTTAGAAACTGCCACTGACTCATGTAAGCATTTATTGAGCTGTCTTCAACTTTTGCTTGAAAATAACTAATATATAGTATTGTGTTTAATCTAACCCTCTGTCTACATCTTCTCCACAACTGTAACGTATATAAAGGAATCCCATAATGTGGATATGCGGGTTTATTTTTTTTTATTAAAGTAAGAATTCAAATTGAAAGCATGGCTGAAGTGTTTCAGTTTGGATAGTTTCAGAGAATTCAAAGTCAATTCAAAGTTAAATTCAAATTTAAAGTCAGAGTACCCTAACTGAAAGCATAGCTTTCTTAGAAAATGTTCCAGTTTGGCTATTGTAACCGTAAATTTTAAATTCACTTAAAAATCCAAGAGAATCCTCACTTTAGTGAATAACCCTAACAATTATAAATAGAATATATATAACTTATCTACACCTCAAGACTTGTCATTACTAAGTCAAGAGAATGGCTGTAAATGTTTTGATCAAATATTGTATGGCATATCTGAAACATTATATCATTAGCAATTATGAGCCAATTGTACAAGTCAGAGGAACATGTATTCTTATCTTGTCCACCAGCATTCTAATTCTAACTGATATTTAATACACTAGTCTTCTGAAAGGTCTTCTTTAGCAATCTGTCCTGCCAAAGCTAAACTTTCAAATTATACGTCTTACATGTCTCATGGCTTAAAGGCATACTTGAAGCATTACAGCACAGTGCAGTGGTGTTGTCTATCATCTCAAGTTGGTACCGTCATAAAATTCAGGGGATGGTACCCAGAAACTCTAGGCAACATAACCACTCAATCTAGAAGCAGTGCTTATTTTAATCAGAATGCCCTTTGAATGACCAATTATCAGTTCCATGCTGTCATCTGCCATTCATCATCCCAAGACAATAGAGAGCAAGTTGCCAAGGTTTTATATTCATGTTATGTATTATATTACATTTTCATGTTTTATATTAATTTATTTTACCTCCCCAACTGAGAGACAATAGTATCAACATTTCAATGTGTAATGGTTTTGTTTTGTTTTATGTAGGTTTTGTATTTAACTAAGTTATTACAAAAAAAATATATAGATCAAGTTTGATGTTAATTTTGCACAAAAATGTTCTTGTTAAAGGAATGCCATATTACACATTAAACCATTTTCTTGTTTGCATTATGTTAGTGTTCAGTTAAATATGGCAGATAAGCTACAAAACCCGTTCTCATCTTCTGAAAGTGCTGCAAGGTTAATAAATTCCGGTGCAATATACACAATTACATTACATTGGTATCTGGACATAATATCTCATTAGATATAACCTTCAACATACCGTGCATATTTCCAGAGAGACAAGGAATAAACCATGTGCCTGCCAAAATTTATTTTAACAATTATATTATTAATGAAACTAACTGTTCAGTTATCAAAATAAACTTATGGAGGAATAAAAATATAATATCTTCGATGATGATGATTGGCAGCCTCCTGAAAGTGCTATTGCAGCTCTGAATGTTTAAACATAAAAGTGAAATCAATATAGTATATAAATACAATATTGCTTTCAAATCGCTACATAATGCTGCTGTCACCTATCTATCCTCCCTAATACACAAGTATGTCCCATCTAGGCCCTTACGCTCTGCTGAAGACTTACGACTTACGTCTATCTTCTGTCCGTACTCCCACCTCTGATGCTCGCCTTCAAGACTTCTCGAGGGCTGCACCGTTCCTGTGGAACTCACTTCCCTCCTCCGTTAGATGCTCACCCAGTCTCCACTCCTTCAAAAAATCATTAAAAACCCATTTCTTCATAAAAGCATATCAATTAAACTGTTAATAGCTCCTCTCTTGCAATAGATTCCTCTCTTGCAACTGTCACTAGTCTAATACTAACCTTACCTTTTGTGTCACTTTATCCCACTCCCTCTAGCATGTAAGCTCATTGAGCAGGGCCCTCAACCCCGCTCTATTTATTTCTTAATATTTTGCAGCCTACATATCTTAAAAAAATGCCAAAAAGTTAGTTGTGCACTTTTATCAAAAGCAGGGCAAGCACCTTCATATTTGATTTGGGATTACACCGCATTGTTACAGTACACGTCAGATAGTTTGTAAGAATGCCACCTTATGTATTGGGTTCACCATTCCTGCCCTACAATGTCTTTATATTTTTTAGTTTTGTTAAGGTGTCGTTCAAACTATGAATTACGGAATATAAAGCAAAGATGACTTTATCCACTGTTCAGTAGGGGATCTGAAAGCATTCTGCTTGGAGAAATAATGGATATGAATAATGCATATATATATCTTCTTGCTGGTAACTTATGAAAAAGACAAAATATCGAAACACAGCATGTTTCAAATACTCTAAAACAGTTATAGAAATCATCAAGACATTTGCCTTAATTTTCTTGTTAAACAGACAAACTGTAATATATAAATATATATAATGACAGTGTTGTACATAAAATGAACATGGCAAGTTATAAACAGATATTATACTCCTTAATGTTGCATTTCAAAGAACTTTAGACTATACATTGAGCTCAGCCAAAGTACTATCTGCCAGTTAGAAGGAAATAATTTGGGTCTTATGTAAAGGTTTTATACCTATAGTAGTTATAATAGTGATGACTTCGTCAAAGATTTGTAGCTTGTTGACTGCATCCATATGCAGCAACTGAGCAATGATTAAATAAATCACTTTCCCCCAAATTGCTCCCACTAGATAAAAGCTTCTTGTATTCAGAGTATAGTTAGAAAAAACAAATAGAGAAATCTTGACTTACAAATAAGATGTGCTAAATTCTAGTTTTTTTATTGCAAGTTATTTTGCTGGGCAAAGAAAATATATGAATAAACTGAATTTATTCAAGCATACAGTAATTTAATTTGAGCAATCGCTAAGGTAAGGGCATTTAGATCAAGAGAAATTACATCAACGGGGGTATATTGTCATCCTAAAACATGAGGGTAATGTTCTTGCAATATCTTCTAACATTTCAAAGTATAACTTAGAAGGAAATCAATTTGCAAGAACAATTTTCTTAAATGCACTCTTCTGTTTTTAACCCTCAAGCATATACATTTAATCTACTAATACATTTTCAGTGAAGTTAGTCATATTAAATAAATAGCAACATTTTATTTAGTCTTAAAAAATGCCCAAAACATATTTTAGAATATGGTTATGTTGATTGCATAGTATTTCAATTACTGGTACCCTATTTTTCATACACGTTTAAAAAAAAAAAAAAAAAAAAAAAATATGATTCATTGTGACCAAAGTAACAGTTTTCGTTGTGACGCATATAGGATCAAGATGATGGCTAGTAGTTATAGCCAATAAAGCTGTTTCTAGTACAAACAAGCTTTTTACATCCTATTTCATTTCTAAATTCTAGATATTTTGAAAATGTTTGATAAGCATGAAATATCTGTTTGGAGAAAGAAAGTAATAGCTTTTAAATATTTAAAATGCACATGCTCTTATAATCAGTTGGTACACATGGTACACAATTGTAAACTATTTCTACAAATAAGTTAAATGATTTGTGACAAAGGAAAACTGGTATTTATGTTGCATCACAACACAACACATTAGTGTTTACCAATAGAAACAAAACTCACATGTGCTTAACCCCTTAAGGACACATGACGTGTGTGACATGTCATAATTCCCTTTTATTCCAGAAGTTTGGTCTTTAAGGGGTTAAAGGGTCCATCTGGGTACCATAGCAACTTTATTGATATGAAGTTGCTATGGTACCATAAGTTCCCTGGCTTAGCTTATTGGTTAAACAATTCAGGAGCAGTATAATCAGAATGTCTCCTCACCAGCACTGTTTCACTCTGCCCCCTCCAACATCCGCTTTCTGGAAACAATCAGTTGATGCTCTAAGCCAATCAATAACTACACAAAATGGCTTGAGAAACCTATGTGCTCTCTTGAGCAGAGGGATGTATTTTCCTCTGTCTGGTCATTTAATAGGATTGTGAAAATGTGTGAGTAAGGAGGATGGCAGCATGATACTATGCATATGAGAGAGCAGTGGGGGGGGGGAGGGAAGGAATTCCTCTTCCAGGATCTAGTAGCTTGTAAACATGAGTCATATGGAGGTTGAGAGAATGACGTGGGATTTGAAGAGACACGTGGAGAACATGGGGGGATTAGAAAGATATATGATTTGAGGTAGAGACATGAGCAACACTGAGGGTTCTTGGGAAACACATGATGAAATTGGGGATTTTGAAGATACATATAAAGGACAAGGTAATGGAAAACACCTGGAAGAATATACAGAATAGAGACATCAGGATATGAGGAAATATAAATGCATACATAATCACACACCTTTGCAACAGTCATATCACACATGCATTCACACACATTACACAAAACACAAATAGGAAGCACAATTTAAGAGACAATTATTTTTTTGTAACGTGCTTCCACATCAGATGGAAGTTTTATTAAACATCATTTATTTTGTATATATAAAAAAAGTACCTTTTTAGAGGTACAGGCTTTCTTGTTTTCTTCCCCAAAAATCTAGATGAGTTTACACACACACATTCACTACGTTACATATACTTACACACTACCCTGCACACATACAATAACATAAATAGTCTAAAAAGGTCTGAGGAGCTCAAAGGTGTGAATCACTAACCCTGGTGTCTGGTTGAAGCTGGAGAGCAGTGCACTGAAACTCCTTCCTCTTCATTTTGAGCAATGCAGGGGGTCCTAAAAATATGAACTCACATCACAGCCTGGCATCCGTTATCTGTAACCATGCTCTGCGGTAAATACTTCGGGTGCTGCACCTGGTGCTGAGCAGTGTGTAACTGCTAACTGCTCGTGATCTAATTAAAATGCATTTTAATTATGATTATTATCATTTATACAGTGCCAAATAATCCCACTGCACTCTACAATATTATTAAGGGGGAGTTTAACACAAAACAAGATAAACTATTGAAAATTTAGACAGGAACAATAATTTGGTGAGGACACAGCTTGAAAGAGCTAACAGTGTAGAGCATATAGTACATGCAACCCAGCTGGGTCATTCCAATACTAGGATAAGGTGTAGATGTGGCTCCCTCAAAATGATTAACCTAGCAGTTGGCTTTTTTTTAAAAGAGCAGCAATGGGAATATTAAAAAATAATGAACAGGTTTAACTGCATACATGATGTCTTTTAACACCCTCTGGGCTCAACCCTGCACTGCACTCACACCTTCCATTTTCCTAACCACTACATTATCACTGGAAGTTGAAGCTAAGCAGTCTGCTTTCTGCTGATTTTTTTTTTTTATTAAAAAACAATTATAATATTCTGTAACGGGGCACTTAGGATATGTATATTTTTCACTTCATAAAACAACTTAATAAATGAACATCAAAGAAGACTACTTTTTCCTTGTGCATAGATTATTTGAAACCTTTCAGTGGAATTGCCAATAATTTATACTCCTCAATTATTTCTGTGAGTAATTGTCAAATAAATAAATAAATATATTATATTTGTGTCACAGAACAACAATATACACATATCATATAACTTATTGTGCTATTTGTCTGCCAGGGCCTATACACATTATATCCAAATGTCCCTTATGTCATTACATATCTATAATAATTAATGTTGTTGTGAACTGAAATACTATAATGTAAACCATGTGTTTTAAAATTGCAATTTTTATTATATCAACTCGTTGCATAAACACATTTTTAGTTACAAAGTACACACTTAATAATACATTTAATTGTTCTAAGTTATTAATCGTCTGAAGACTTTGCACATGGAGGTTTGTCATTAAGATTTAAATATCATAATTATATTAAAACAATTGTTAATATTTTATGTTTCAATTGAATTTCTGTTTGGCACTGATTTCATTTTAAATTCAGCTATGTCAATGACAACGAGGTAAATATTGATTTTCACAGAGGTCACAGTTAGTACCAATATAATTTAAACTGTTACAGGAAGCCAATAAAAAAAAAAAACTTTTAAAACGTGATGTAATTTTTTTTCATTGCTTAGCAAAAAATGCTTGCACTTGACAATATTGATATTCGGCCGTTAAACTCTGTGTTGCATGTAGTATTTCATTCAACTGCTATAAAAAGTTGAGATATAATAACCATTGCCAACTATTTTATGTCACACACAATGATTGTGACATTTGAATTTAGTTTTATTGATCTGGAATACTCCCAATCTGTTAAATATTACAATTTTAAGAAATGTAAAACTTTTAATGTTTTTCAAAATGCATAAAAAGACACTGTCAAAGTGGGCTGTTTTGGTCTCTTCTGGATCAAAATCGTTTAGTATGAAATTCTAAATTCAGTTTGTCAAATGGAAAATATTAAATATATTTCCTCTATACATCCGTGACCAGTGATATCCAGCTGTATGCACTTAACTTTCCAATTATAATGGACATTGTCTGATCCCCTCTACTTTTTCAACTATGTCTTGCTTTCTACTTGACTCTGGGTTGCAGGCACAGTAATGTGATCTTTGGTTAGGTAAGTGTAAGCTCCCACCTAAGGGTCAAGTAAATGGCCCTACAAAGGTGGACAAAGACTTTTGTGCGGTCAGTGTTGCTTTAACCCACAGCTGGTTATCTCTTACAGCAATCTTCTGGCCAATATCCCAGTATAGAGTTAGGACTATAGGAGTTAGGATCTATTTAATGTTATCTACTTTTTTTGATGGGAATGCCATAATGTGAGTAAATTTAATGTGAGGGGAGCGGTTTTGCCCCATATCGGACATGGGCCTAATAAATCAATCTGTGAAAACTGCAAGCGTGAATTCTGAAATAAACGCTATCCAATTTGGCTGTACAATTTGCTAACGTGTATGTGGGGCATTGCTACACTCATGAGATGGAGCAGTATAGAAATATGGATTCTTCACAGCAGCAGAAATTTTGAGTCCTCTTAAAACCCTATGAAAAATACAATATGTGTGTAAAACATATAAGAATGTGTATCACTTGAAAATTTAAAAAGTGTAAATACTCCAACGGTGTAGTATAAATTGTTGATTTGTTTTACAAATAATATGCTTTGATGGGAGTATCTTCTGATGGAGCTGCTATTTTGGCCCAGGAGTCACAAAGAAAATACATCTGTCAAAATGCATGTCTGAATTCTGAAATCACCAGGTATTTAATCTATAGCTCCCCAACAAAACTGGAAAATTACATGGGAAGGAGCTATTGAGGTTGTAGCTATACAGAGATTGTTTGGATTTGTGTTAACCCACTTATGTTTTACAATTTTCATAGCAAAAATGCAAGTTGCTTGTGTGTATGGATGTGAAAGGTAAAAAACATTAAATATAGACAATGGCGTTTGGCAGAATCAATAATGATAAAATGGTTCCTTTGCAAATGTTAAAATTCTCCTAGGTTAATATTCTTGGGGATCTACTTTCCAAAAACATATACTTTTCTGTAGCAGTCATGATTTGCTGACCTCCTTTAAACATATAGTAGGAGCATGCCAAACAATTGTGGATACCATAGGAACCCATCTTGCTTCTAATTTATTAATTTTTAGTTAAGTCTGCTGCAGATAATTTTACTCTGTTCACTTGCTAAACCTGAGCTGTCTAAATCATTTGAAATCCACAACTTTAACGACCAATTTAACCTGGTTTTTTCAAGGTAGTTAAAAGACTGTCCTGAGTGTACGAACTACCAGTTCAACTTTAAAAGCAAGTCGGCTCTTTTTTAAAGGAATTAAAACTATCCAGATTGTTTCCAATTATTTCCCTTCTCGTTGCACAGGGAATAGAACTCTGAACCACTGGAATGAAGAATAAAGGACATTAGCAATATATGTAATATATTGTAATATGTAATATCTTTTATAGATTTCATAAGCATTTTATAGTTTTTTAAAAGATGATAGACAGACGGACAGAGAATCAGGTAGGTAGTTAGACAGACATATTTCAATATTAGTACTAATCAATTTATAAATATAATGGTTTGAATGAATATGGCATGAGATGCTGATTTTAATGTAGGTGTAAGTCACTCTAGACGTTGAATATCGCCAACTGTATATTATAGCTGATCACTGATCAATCTCTGCATGATGTGATATAGCTTCCACCAATAACATTTTCATGGATATATGTGAAGGCTTGGCCTGCAGTTGTGGGAGGGGCATGTTAACCTACTTAAACCCCCTCCTCACCTTCCTCAGTCCCGTTCGTTTTTTTAGGCGATTCGCATGTCGGGTCGTCCTTCCTCTCCTTTCCTGTTCCTCGTGGCTCCATTGTCCTGGCTCCCCAGCCATTTCCCTGCTGCTCGTGGGTACACGGTCCTCCTGGCTCTGCTCTGGCGCTCCACACCTTGGGTCTCCATATTTGCAGGTTTTCTTGGGTCGTTGGGGGGGGAGGTGGCCTGCTCTGCTGCGGCGTTGCTCGCCTCCGCTGGCGGCTCAGCTTGCTGCGCCTCTCTCTCAGGCGTTCCTGGCTGTCAGCTTCCTCGCTGCCGGTGGTGCTGTTGCGAGTTTCGCGTCTGCACTCTCATTGGTGGAGTGTAATGGGATCTGCCCATCCACGTTGCCCATTTTCTATCAATGCACAGCTCTAGTTGTTGGGCAACTACAAATCCCATGATGTTAAGCTGTACTTGCTGAGTATTATGGGAGTTTTAAGTTGGTAACTTCTCTTCTGAATTAAACATCCCCCTGGTATTAACCTGGCTAAAGAGCAGGAAAGGAACTTTCTCAATATCCAAATACTCCAGAGACAAATTGTGACCCAGCAGAATGATTCCATTGGTTTTTATCCCATTATCCTATTAATCAGCCTGGAACCAAGACATGCTGCTTAATAGGATGACAGTACTTGATAATACTTGCAATTTATGCAGATATCTGTGCTGCTTCTTATTGCATGTATGTTGCTTTTATGTGCTATCTGGTGTGAGTCTTTCTTGTCTTATTAGCAGGTGGGCAAGTCTCATTCAGTCCTAACGAGGCCCAGGGAGCAGGGATTAAAAGGGGGGGGGGGAGTTATGAGGCCACACTGGCTCTGCACGTTTATTAATCCATTATACACATCACTGCTCCCAGGCAGCACAGTTCCCTAGTAAGCTTCCCCTTACACCTACTGGACATGTAGTACACCTCCCAGGGACATTTACCTCGGTGACTTTACATGTAAGTTTCTATGTGCGGTAAGGTTTGGGGGCACAGGGTGTACCTAGAACCTCTGAAGGCACTGATCTAGGGTTCCTCTAAATGGCATCTTCTGCTGGATCAATTGCTATATCTTTGGCCGTTTTGGCATAGGGCAAATCAAAGCCTGCACCTTACTTGGGTTTGGTTGAGCCAGGTTACAGCACGGCCACATGCCATCTCATGTACGTCTCTCTCTTCTTTGTGTCCCTGAGGATAGGCTCGGTTAGATGGCGCGCATCATTGTATTCCTAAATAAAAAATAAAAAAAAATGGCCAGGGGTGTCTCGTTCGAGTTTCCTTTCCTACTATGTCAATACACAGTCTTAAGCTACTTAGTTCTGGTTTTCGTGAGGTTGCGGTCCTGCCACAGGGTTTGACCCGGGTTTTTCCTTCCGTTTTTTTTTTTTTCGTTTTTTCCCGGCTGGGCTACGTCTGCCCGCTATACCCGTGCTACGTTTTTCCAGTAGGGGCGTTTTGTCAACGGGCACAATCTGGCCCTTATGAGCCCCGTGGGTTGTACACACTCTTTCTTTTTCCCATGCGTGCTTCCATATCAGCCTGTACACTGGGACCCCGTCGGGCTCACTCTGTCCTCCAGTCGCGGTTGCCCCTACGCTTCTTTCTCGTTCCCCGCCCCCTCTTCTTTTTCTTTCACACAGTAAGTCCCTTCTCTCACTCTTTTGCCCTCCCTCTTAGTTAGCTGTTGCTGGCTGTCAGGGTCCTAGGTGTCCACTAGCTGTCGTTCCCCTGGCTTCTTTGCCTAGGTTAGTGGTCCCGCGAGGCCAACACCCATCCTCGCACTCTGAGGTACTATGCCCCTCGGGCCAACTCATAGTTAGTCGCCTCGTACCGTGGCATAGAGAGGGCCTCACCTGTCACTCCCACTCTATCTTATGTTTAACTGTCACAGAGAGGCTGTTCCTGCCACAACGTTCAGTGGCCATGCTATCCCCTCGCGCCAATGCATAGATAGAGCCTCTCAAGCCGCTTGGCATCTAGCAGGTCCTCACCTGTCACCAAACCTAGTTTTAATTGTTTCGCCATTTGGCATTAGCTAGTTTGCCAGCTCGCACACATACAGTCTTTCGCGCTCACGCGCATGTTGGGTCGCTTATGCACGGTTTCTTTGTCTCTTTTTCTAGTGGGTCTGGTTCTCATCGCCCTGTGGAGTTTTCACTATGCCTACCTTCTTTTTTCAAGTCCTGGGTGCTTCCTCGATTTGCTGCGGTTCTCACGAGTCTGCTTATTCCCCCCACACGGCAGCCTTCCAGTCAGCTGTTCTCTCAGTGTCTGTCCACCTACACGGGTATCGCTGCTGTCGGCTATGGGGCGGTGCCGGATGGCAGTTTGGGTAACTGGCATCTGCCGCTTTGGCTGGATCCGAACCGGTCTTCCCGCACCTCTTTCGTACGATCAGTCCTGTGCCTCCTTTACGCTTTCTAAAGTGGCCCTGCCTATGGCCTGTCCCGCAGCTACCATTCCCGGCATTTTTTGGGGGGGGCTTGTTCGCGGGCTGCCAGCCTCGTAAGCCTGTGGTTGCCATCTTTCACGTCTGGCTTGCATCTTTCTAGCACCCGCAGTGCCTGTGTTTCGGACCTTCTTCCCCTTCGAGGCCTCCTGTCTCACATATAACGTGTACTGTCTCTGTTGATATGTTGTCCGCAATTGACTTTCGCTTCTTTTGCCACCTCTTACTTGCATCAACTCAACCTATCCAGTCTATAACTCCCCATGTTGTACAGGTTATTAGTCACACGCAATTTCATGCCGTCATACCAGTTTATTACCATACTCAAGGGTTCAGGTTCTGGGAATTTTCAATCTCCATATTTCCCATCTACATCCAAGTTTTACAATCACTATCAGACCTATTTAATACTTTTCATCATGACCGGGCATCAACTTTCAATGTAGGGCGATACCTGCTTGATCCAAGGATAAATCCGACTGCCATTCTGGGGTCAAGAAGGAATTTTTCCCTAGTTTGTTGCAAATTGGAAAGCGCATCAAACTGGGTTTTTCGCCTTCTTTTGGATCAACCGTTTAACCACAGATGTGAGGTAGGCCAGAATTGGGGGATGCTAGTCTTTTTCAGCTAGGTAACTAGGTAGTCTAGTGGTCAAGCTGCTATACAGTTTCTCATGGACACACATATTTCCCACAGTCTTTTTGCAGCATTGTCTCAGGAAATCTCACCTATTCATGCAGTCTATTGATTACGTTCTCTACCCCACACTTAGTCTACGCTAGATGGCCAACATGTTTTCCTTACTTCCCCTTGCATAAGTTAGAGGACCGTTGGAAGCGCCGGGCACCTAATTACTCGCTCAGCTGTTACCATACAGATAGGCTATTTAAGGTTATTGATTGCTTTCAAACAGGTTTACTTTTTGCCCTCTTTTATTACAGGCCTACCACGACGTCGGTTCCAGCATACCACAACCAACTTATTCCCCCCTTTTTATTTCCTTTACGGCCTTATTTGCCCCTCACACAAATATGTTTTTTTAAATTAATTTCTTAAAAATTAGATTAAACATTTATTAATCAGCTTCTTTTCAGGCTAAAATTCAAGAGTGTGTGCTAAAGTGGTTTGCTTCCTCTTGGCTTGATAATTTCCATATTAAAATATGACTAGTATTAATATTGCTCTGTCCTAGCCAATTTCTTCTTATATTTCTTGTTAAATGTGTATTTATAGCACGAAGGGAACAGTCACAACATATAACATGTTTTAGGATGATAATACTGAGTCTAAAGCTCTTTCACTGCAGAGTAATTAAAATAAAATTAGAATCTGGGTTTGTATGGTGTCTAATCTTTGATTAAAGAACACAATGCAGGCAAATAATTTATCTTTAAAACAATCAACGGCAGGTTTAATACTATTTTATGTGCAATCTTCCATTTTAAATATGATGCTTGTAGCTTACCTTTAGTGTTCAATTATTTATCTTTAATTTATTTTTTCATGTGCGAGGCAATATATATTTGTTAAATGAGTTCTGTTCTTCTCTATGACAAGCTTAGGATTACATATTTGTAAAACTTATCTTTAAACAAGAAACAAGAGTTCAGGTTAATAAAATACTTCACACTAACAAGTGTATTTAATTTCTAACTTAAGTGCTCTAAAGAGCTAACATATATTGCATTGGCATCGAATACCGTAAAAAGTCCTTTGACATTCTTAGTAACTCATACATTTCTTGGATCCTGTGGAACATAAAATGGCAGATTGAACAGATGGATTATGTTGTTAAGATTAGATCTAAGAGTGAAAACTAAAGGTTACAGATATATATATCAATACTTTCAGGCAGATTGGAAACTAAAGACACAGTTCCTAACATGATAAGGTGTCCCTGTTGATTTACATTTTCTTTTACTAAATACTATAACGGAAAAGTGAGTATAACCAACTTGAAGCCAGTAGAGGCTTGTTGATGTGAATGTTGACATCACGGGGCTATGAGCTTGGCATATTTGAAAGTTGAAATCACTTTCATACCCCTTTATATCTTTCATTTTGTTAATTTTTTTATGTTTTCTTTGTTGATGGTAATTTTTTGGTTACCTAGTTTTCCTGATTACCTTCATTCATGGAGTGTATCTGCTCTCGTGAGCTTTGGTATTCTTAGCGTTGTGAAAGTGAAATAAATGGTCTTGGAGACTTGCAGTAAGACATATTTGCAGCGAGTAAGCATAAAAAACTAAATGAGAAACCCTTCTTTGTAAAGTAATGTCAATATCAGGAGTTTCAGTTTTCCAACAATATTTAATCCTCCCAAATGATGCTGCTATACCTGGCAGCTATCTCTGGAGTTATATAGCTAGGCATCAGTCCATCAGTATATTAGAATTTTGTAGATTCTAGTCCCTGTTATTGATAATGTTTATAATAAAGAATATCACACTGTAGAACAAATATATACTTTTCTATTCCCATATTCTCATAATTTACGATCAGAAGATGATATATTGCTGATAATGTATTTTTTTTTTTTTACAATTCAGTAATAGCTTGTGCCCCCTTAAGAAGACCTTGAAAAATTACCTTCCCATTTACCAGACTCTATATTTGGGTCTCTCTACCACCCCCACCTGACCCCAATGTCGTGAGCAACCCTGTGACCAATGACATTTATCTTTTTTTCACATCATGCTGGTACCACCTGGTCTTTAATTACAGCGCTGCCAACTCGGTGTCCAAGTCCTACCTCTACCCTTTCTATGGTGTGTGCATTGGACCTTCAGAATCTTACCTTGCACTGTATTGATACTCAAGATCACATGACAGTCAACACAGAGAAAAAGTGACATGATGCTGGAAGTAGGTGGACGTAAAATAGCCAGCCAATAGCAAAACCGACAAAGGATTTGAAGATTTACTAAAATACCACTTTTTGTCAACTTTTTGTGAACCTGCAAGTTGGACTTAAGGAAAAGTAATCCCTACGTATAACTTTTGAAATAATAATTATTTTGAAAAAAGGGTAACAAAATGCACCACATAATAATACAAAAAACATCAGAGCCTATTTAAGTCATATAGTTTTTCAGGCTCTTTTCTCGCATTCCCAATAACTAAATGTGATTTTGGCGTTTCTACATTATGATAACCTAATAAGCTTGTGTTGAAATATTAAATAGTTGCAATAAAATATTATGATCTCTATAATTATCTGCTGCTTCACTATTAAGTTAGTCATCCCTTGGTGAATGTGAAGCCCTAAAAATGTGAAAGTAATTAGTTTCTTTTTTATCTTTGAAGGATGGTTCTTCCTGATATGAATACTTAATTGTTCTTAAAATTAAATAGAAACAAAATGAACATGGTACATTTAATAATTAGCTGTGTCCTTAAGTCTGTTAGCTATGAAGATACAGTTTCTACGACTTTGTTAATAAAACGATTTGATGCTAATGTTAAATATTTGCATAAAGGATACATTTATACGAAAAGGCACAATAAAAAAAAAAACGCAAATCAAAGAAATCCTGTAATGTGTAATCTTGATTTCTTTATATGTATATATCACACATTTGATGAATTACTTATTTTCACAAAATTCAATAACAATACAGAGCCAATATATATTCAAGTTAAGTGCAAACATGGCTAAATATTTGACGGAGATGATCTTTTCAGTACAGGCTAAAGTTACTGGGATCAATATATTTGAATTATAAGATGATACTTTATTGCATGAAACAGAAAGTTAGGTTTTCCCCCAATAGAACAAAAAAGTCACCAACTGCATCAAATGTTTTACTCACTAGGATAACTTAATTATTACCTAAAGGTGTTTGTACTCTAGGTGAGATTCTTCATGCAAGCACATGCACACTCCTCGGCTGCTTCCATTCCAGTAGGCTCCCAGGTGGTTCCCATTCGGGATGGCTGAGATCTCTGCTCATTTATTTTTTGACCATCATCAGATGAAAAGCTGCAAAATTCCTGCAGTGTTGTCATCACTAGTGGCAAGAGATAACAACTTGCCAATACTGATAATAGAACAGCACACATATACAAATACAATTTAAAATGTTATAAGGCTGCTTAAAATCCCCTACCTCAGCAAATAATATGGGGATTCAGTTCCACCATATGCCCATCTTGTGGTAAGCTCACCAGTACTTCACAGTACCCCAATATTGGTGGGTCCTACACTAATTCCAATATGGGAGACAAATTATATAGTTCTAAATGAGCTAAAGTGTATTTTAATAATCTGCTGTAAGAGCATTGTGAATATATAATGCAAAATTAATGTGATAAAAATCTGAATTAAAAAAAATGCAGTGTCAAAACTAAACAATTAAAGTGATAGTGCTTTTAGGTATATACTCACAATGCAAATCATATATCAGCTCTATGAAAATAATAATTAAAGTGACATTACTATCAAAACCTCCTCAAATGTATACTTTCCTGTGGTCATCTTCAAAGGGGCCTCTGAAGCTGGGGACCCGGGCGGGGTGCTCAACCCAAAAGGAATCTGATCAGGATTCCAAACTTACATAGTAAAGACAGAATGGGAATTGGTGGTACACCCAGAACATGCATTTCGCATGAATGGTGCTGCCGTAGTGACCAAAATGTATAAATTCAATGCAATTGCTCTTACAACATATTATTTTACACTTTAGCTTATTTAGCACTATTTGATTTGTCTCCCATGTTTGAATTAGTGTAGGACCCACCAAAACGGGAGTACTGTGAAGTAGTGGTGGGTTTAAGACAATACTGCCTTATGGTGGAATTGAATCCCCATATATGTGTGTGCTGTTCCTTTATCTGTATTATGTATACATTTGGTCTTTACCGCAGCACCATTCCTGGAAAAGCATGTTTTGAATGTGCCCCCAATTCCTCATGTCTTAACTTGCCAATACTGGACTGGATAATAATTTATTTCTTCTATTCCAAGTTGTGACACATTTCAAGCCTCAGTAAAGAGTAACAGCTTACTTTAATAACTAGTAATGTAAGGTTAGGGTTGGAATATTATTTTACAGTAACAGAGACTTACGGTTGAAGAAGTGTAAAGTTTCATGGCGACCTTGGGCGTCACCTGCCTCTATCTCAGTGTCTATGTGGTACCTGGAAGCTGGGTGTTTTTGGCATTACATGAGAGACATTCTGATGGCAGCATTGATATGTCTGCATCTGTTTTAACTCACAAGAAGGGTGAAGTTATGCTTACATTGATCAAACCTCAGACACTGCATGCACATATGGGAATGATGCCCATTTGTTCATGTGCCTAACTGTTACAGAGTCTGCTCTGCCTGCATCTCCTAGGCAACATGAGACGTACTTGCAATGCACATGCGACTTTCGGCAGTCTCTGTCTTTAAAACCTCAGAGCAACTCTAGCTTGATGCTCAGTTAGTCTGCAATTCTGTGCTAGATGCCTAGCACTATGTACAAGCCTTTCAAGAGTTCTGCTCTGGTTCAAACTCAATTTCCGTACTCCCCTTTCGATCCTTTGGACCACTTGATTTCAGACTCTTGGCTTATTTTTCGGTTTCCTGTTAAATAAAGCCTCCATGCTGTTATAAACTCCCCTTGGAGCCTGTTTCCACTTCCAGGTTTTTTTTTTTTGGAATGGTGATTCACTATCATGTGGTATCTGCCTGCAATCAGGTTCCAGCAATATAAACCAGTAATGGGTGACTTCCACACTCCAGATGTTGAGGACTACATCTCCATAATGTACTTGCAGACATAATGCAGTCAAAGCATCAGGAGAGATGCAGTGCACAACATCTCGAATGCTGAAGAGTCAATCACTAATATAACATAAATAGACCTAAAGTTAGTTGGCTCCAGTTTACAGGTTTTTTTTAGGATTGAAGGATTGAATGAGTGCTTGCTGCTAAGAGAAGATTAACTGATTATCAGTGATTGTGTAGGGCTGGGCAGTATAGGAAGCCTGTCATGAAGTTGCATAAAGTTAACTGAAAAACAGAGGTACCCAAACACTATTTCTTACATACAGGTATGTGAACATTGTATAAATCTAGATAAAATCTATTCAGTTGTACAATAAAAGACGGCTTCTATTCCTATACACATTTTAACAACACGTATAGCTTCATGTGAGTCACAAAATGAATCCTAGATTACAGTGAGTGAAATGTACCTGTTTTGTGTTTCAAGAATTAAATTAATATAACAGTATGTTCTATATTCTTTGAATATTACTAAACCAATTATTGTTCTCAAAAAATAGTTCTTGTCTAGAGTTTCAAAAATATGTATATATGCAAAGCAATGATAAGGACTGGAAACCAAAAACAGAACACTGACTTTATTGACATATGTTCAGTGCTATTAGAATTTCTCTAAAATGTTAATTGTTAAAATTAATTGCACACGGTAATAACCCAGTAAAATCTTTCCTTACGTGACATTTATCATATTTCATTTAAAATATGAAATATCTAATCTCATAAATATGCACCACTACTAGTAAGATTATTTCAAAACATTTTGATTAGTGTTTACCTTTGCTTCAAAAGAGTAATTTAGTTAATTTTAATGTCAGTTTAATCTTCAAACAGAGCAGTTCAATGTACTTTGCATTAACGAGTTTTAAATCCAAAATTAAAATTGTCCACCAAAGTGATCCAGAAAAAGGGAGAAACAAAGTTTTGGTTCCCTGAGCTATTTCAGATATAGACTGAATAAATAATATAACATTAATTGTTTTATGATGGTTTTTAAGCAGTGTTTGCTTCTTTTAATTGTTTTTTTAATGATCAAGAAAGCAATTAGAAATTATGTATTACTTAAGGCTAGCATTAATTGTATTTGTTAAAATATATAGTATTCCTTATGTGGTAGAATCAAGAAAAAAATTTACAATGCTTGACTTTAAAAAACTTTTTATAAAACTTTTATATTTTACATTTTTTATTATTTTTATGGGAAAGTCAAGCACTTTGTAATAATTCTATTTAAATTCATAGAGGTTTTTATTATTGTATATACCTTCTGATCTGTCTAACACAACCCAGTGATACCAATATATATGCATATATAAATACACACAAATGGGTTAGCGCTAATATATCAGTGGGTCGGCAGCAGCCACAACAAAGGGGATCCCTCTTACCCTTTGAACAAAAACAGAAACAGGAATGTACAGAAGTAAATTTGGGCTGTGCACCAGAGATGTATAAAAGGTATATATAAAAAATATTCAGAAATACAGAAAGAGAAAAACCTATATGTACACATCAACATGTGTCTTTGTGATGCTTTCGCAGTGATGCGTGGATTCCTAAGACCTAAGAGGGGTATCCTTTGATCAGTCTCTCCGGTGTTTAATCATATTCATATATATGGAGAGGAGGGAAGAAATGAAAAAAAAGGCCCAATAGTGCTATTTGTATAGTATAAAGTGGTTATAGTGACATAGCGATAATACACTCACATTTCATAGAGCTGTAGCCAGCTCTAGCACGAAGCGCTTGTAGTAGTATAATCCCCAGGATATACTGTGAGTGTTCTCCGTCTACGGTTTGATTGGAGCTCACAACGATAATAAAAGGAAGGGAAGCGAAAATAGTTCTCTCAGTAGATAAAAACTGATATAAATAAGGTATATATAGTCTCTTTTGGTACCGATGGGATAACATAGTGAAGAGTACCTGGCAAGAGGAGGTATTAAGACTTTCAGGTTCAGGGACACTATAGTCACCATAAAAAAATACAGCTCAATGTAGCTGTTATGGTGTCTGCAAGCATTTTCATGGAAACACTTCCTTTACATAGAAAAGGAAGTGTTTACAATGCACCTTAGGGACACCTCCAGTGGCAGTTACTCAGACGGCTTTCTGGGTCAGTGCTGCACATCGTGCTTTCCCATGGAAAAGCATTTGATTGGCTGAGATTTTAAATTCTGATGATCTCAGCCAAGGAGATAGGGCCAGGGTGGGGCCAGCACAGGCAGACCCATGCGGTGCTAGAATAAAGTTGAGTTTTTAGCTTAGATCATCATAAAAGGGGAATAAACATACATATTAACCCTTGTAGGAAGGGGGTGTGTGGGGGGGGGGGGGGCAGTCATGGTGATTATCACTATAGCATTAGGAACACAAATGCATATTCCTAACACTATAGTGTTCCTATACAGACAAGCACAATAACATCACAGTTGTAGTAAATCTGCAAGAATTTGTAGAACATACAGGGATTTCAAATGGGATCTTCTTTTTTTTAACCATCTTATTTATGTTTCATTCATTTGTCTGTGTACTTTCAATGCATTATCACTACAATGCATCAAGGAGTCAGCATACCAGCCTGCAGTGTCTATTTAATTTTGTTGTTTGTGACTTCACATTTTCCAAAATGGGTTGAAGTGTCTATAGCAAATATGCACCTGTTTACCAAAATTGCAGTACTTAGGATCTGTCATTCTTATGACAAGATGAAAACACTATCTTTCCTTGGATGAAGGACTCATTTCATTTTATCCTCAGCCTATATACTCAAGTAAACAATTACTCTGATGGTTATAGAGCTATGTTGTACTTTTGATCTAATAATTATTTGAATTTAAAAGCTCTATGTTGATATGGCTTAACATCCAATTCAGGATATTTGGTTTGCATAACCCTCTTCAATGTTCTGAAAGACAATGAATATCTTTTCTATTCATTAGGAAATTTGTAATTTAATTTTTTTTTCTTAATGAATATATTTTTCATAATTTTTTTTATTCAAGGATTATGTGGTTATTTCATGTATCTAAAGATTCCATTTAACTGAAATATATATATATGTTCTAATTCTGACGAATCCTTGCTTTTGGCTATTTTTTATTAGCTGTGGTCACATTAATATTAATTTATTTATAAAGTAGCAACAAATAATGCTTTACTGTATGAATAGAATGTTAAGTACATATGATTACTGCTAAGAAATGTTTAGTAGGTTAATTGTTGTGAATTGGAATCTGGCTGATAAACTGTAAGCTATATCAGCCAAGCTTTGACTCTGCAGATTCTGGATCTCTTGTCCTGTGGTGTCTGGACGTTTGGCTGACACTGCGGGTGTGCACGTGCATAAGCGCTAGAGGGCGTGCACCTTAATCATGGTCCTTTTTTAGTTCCTTAAAGGGGAAGTAGCCTAATTAATGCACTCCATTTATACTTGTTCCCTAATTAACATAATTATTTCCCTAACCTATCAACACACACCTAGACCTACTTATACATCCTTTTGGCATCACTTCCATGACCTGTCATGGTCTTTGTAGCCTGAGAGTGTGTTCCTATTGTTCTGACTTTTCTGGTATCCTTGACTTTTGACTTTGTATCTAATTTATCCATTGCTCTTCTACCTTGACCCTTGGCTTTGTATCTTGTTCATTCGTTACTCTGGTATCCTGGACACTTGACTTTGTATCTGATTTATTTGTTACTCTGGTATTCTTCATCCTTGGCTTTGTTCTATGATTATCCATTATCCATTAGTCTCCTTTCCTGAACTTGGCCTGTCTAACTATTCTGTACATTTTTCCTATACGCCTATCGACGCTAAGTCCGGCCATCCTAAGGACCGGTGATACATCTTTGTGTATAGGGAAAGGGCACAATTGTTTGCGTGTTTGGGGATTAGTCCTTGATAGACTGTAAATTAGTTGGAAAATTTACTAGTTCACTAATTTTAGCCTAAATTTTACTGGTAGGATTTTGATCCACTACAATTTACAGTATTGTGAAAATAAACTCTATTGTCAAACAATAAAATATACATGCAATAATTAAGTCATGTTTGTTAAGTTATTCAGTGAATCCAAAAATCTATGTACATCTTTTAAAAAAATTACATTAAAAATGATATAACAATATATATATAGTGAGGGGAAAAAAGTATTTGATCCCCTGCTGATTTTGAACGTTTGCCCACTGACAAAGAAATGATCAGTCTATAATTTTAATGGTAGCTGTATTTTAAAAGTGAGAGACAGAAACCCCCCCAAAAAAATCTAGAAAAACACAAGTCAAAAAAGTTGTAAATTGATTTGCATGTCAATGAGTGAAATTTGACCCCTTTGACCAGGGGAGGGCTGGCAGCCTTAGGCCTGGGGGGCAAAACCAGTCAAGTGGCCCATTGCGCCACCCCCCCATGTGACATCACAATGCCCCACCCATATGATCTGCCATATGAACTAACGCCAGTGCTGCACACAGTGTGTGTTTACATTAAAAAGCCTGCAGGGACCAGCTATAGACACCAGAACCACTTCATTAAGCTATAGTGTCCCTTTAATGTGAGGTAAATTATAGATTAGTGTCACTAATAATATACTAGATTGCCTACTTACAATTAGATGAGGATGATGATGGGCTGCAGTTTGGCTCCACTGGTCTGGTGTAGAACAGGACCTCTGGAGGCTGTTTGCAACTGTGGTCACAAAATTCAACGTTCTGGGAGAATTGGAAGCAGCTCCATTTTTTGGGGGCCTCTTACACAGCTCAAGGTCTGGGCTCCAGTGCCTGACGGTGAGTATGCCCATAAGGCCCACTCATAAGTCCACTTATATGTTCCACCCACCCATGAGCTCGCTCACAGGGAGTGGAGTGTGTAGGGGATGTGTTATGTGTTATCTAATATGTGTGCTTATGGTATGTAGTGTATAGGGATACCAGTTTGTGCAGGTGATGCAGTGTGTTTGTGTGTAGTGGAAGCAGTGTGTATTTGTGTATAAGGGATGTATTATGTGTTTCTGGTTGTGTGTGAGGGATGCATTGTGTGAATCTGTGTTTGTATGCATAAGGGATGCAAGGTGTGTGTCTGTATGTGTGTGCATTGAGTGTAAGAGATGCATTGTGTTTCTGTGTGTATGTAAGAAAAACAGTGTGTGTGTTTGCATGTGTGTGTAAGGGTTTGCATTGTATGTTTCTGTGTATGTGTGCAAATGATGCATTGTCTTTGTGTGTAAGGGTTGCATTGTGTGTGTGTGTAATGGATGCATTGTGTGTTTCTCTGTGTGTAAGGGAAGCATGTTCTGTTTCTGTGTATGTATAGGGATGCATTGTGTGTTTCTGTGTATGTATAGGGATGCATTGTGTGTTTCTGTGTATGTATAGGGATGCATTGTGTGTGTGTGTGTGTGTGCGCGCGTAGTGTTAAAGAGCTCCCTGTCTTGCCCCCTGTCCTATAGAGCTGTCCCTTCTGTCCCTTAGAGCTCTCCCCTGCCCCTTAGTGGTCTCTCCTCTCCCCCACCCTCCCCTAGCGGTCTCTTCTCACACTCACCCACCCTCCCTGTGCTCTTCTCATCCCCCCTCCACCCTCCCTGTGTTCTTTTCACTCCTCCCTCTGTGTGTTCTCACCCCCCCCTGTGTTCTTCTTACCCTCCCTCCTCCCTGTGTTCTTCTTACTCCCCCCCTTGTTCTTCTTACCCCCTTCTTCTTTTTACTCCCCCCTCTTCTTCTTACTCCCCCCCCTCTTCTTTCTCCCCCCTCCCCTCTTCTTACTCCCCCCTTCTTCTTACTCTCCCCCCCTCCCTCCCCTCCCCTCTTCTTACTCTCCCCCCTCCCTCCCCTCTTCTTACTCTCCCCCCCTCCCTCCCCTCTTCTTACTCTCCCCCCTCCCTCCCCTCTTCTTACTCTCCCCCCTCCCTCCCCTCTTTTTACTCTCCCCCCTCCCCTCTTTTTACTCTCCCCCCCTCCCCTCTTTTTACTCTCCCCCCTCCCCTCTTTTTACTCTCCCCCCCCCTTCTTCTTACCCCCTCCCCCCCCTTCTTCTTACCCCCTCCCCCCCCCTTCTTCTTACCCCCTCCCCTGTAGGTGGCCGAGCTGCACTCCGGTCCGCGGTCCCGGCCGGAGTGATAGGAAGGTGCTCAGTGTGCACCTTCCTGTCAGTCCGGCCGGGTACAGGAAACAGAAACTCCTGTTCCGCGCGGAACAGGAGTTTCTGTTTCCTGTACCCGGCCGGACTGACAGGAAGTGCACACTCAGTGTGCACCTTCCCATCACTCCGGCCGGGACCGCGGACCGGAGTGCAGCTCGGCCACCTACAGGGGAGGGGAGGGAGGGAAAAGCAGCTGCAGCCGTCTGAGCGCTCTTTACAGAGCGCTCGGCGGCTGCAGCATTTAAAGGGCTGGCCCGCCGCGGCCGGTCCTAAAAGAATTTCGGGCGGCCTGGGGGGCAATTGCCTCCCTGCCCCCCGGCCCAGCCCGCCCCTGCCTTTGACTTAGTATTTGGTGGCAAAACCATTGTTGACAATCACAGAGGTCAGACGTTTCTTGTAGTTGGCCACCAGGTTTGCACACATCAGATCCTCTCCAAGTAATTAAGGTTTCGAGGCCGACATTTGTCAACTCGAACCTTCAGCTCCCTCCATAGATTTTCTATGGGACTAAGGTCTGGAGACTGGGGCCACTCCAGGACCTTAATGTGCTTCTTCTTGAGCCACTCCTTTGTTGCCTTGGCTGTGTGTTTTGGGTCATTGTCATGCTGGAATACCGATCCATGACCCATTTTCAATGCCCTGACGAAGGGAAGGAGGTTCTCACCCAAGATTTGACGGTATATGGCCCCATCCATCGTCCCTTTGATGCGGTGCAGTTGTCCTGTCCCTTTAGCAGAAAAACACCTCCAAAGCATTATGTTTTCACCTCCATGTTTGACGGTGGGGATGGTGCTGCTTATGACTATGGTCCCAGCTGCGAAGATCCTTCTGTGTAGTTCTGGGCTCCCTTAAAGAGAATGCTCCTAATCTCAGCTTGTTACGTGTATAATAAAATCACAAAATGTAGATTCCAATGACCAGTCGGCAGCACGTAAAATATTGTGTTAACAACAGCCCACTGAAGAAGCCTTAGTAGGTATAGCACCAAGAACTGAATGAGGAGAGAGAACGGAAGTATTGATGCTGGCTAATGTCATAATCCATTTGATCCATCGGGCCCAGGAAGAAGATGATACTGGGAGGTTTGGTTTGCGGAAAGAGAAGAACAGTTGATGCATCAGAGTATTATATAATGGCTTCAATATTCACGAAAACATGTCACTGGGCAAAGGAGAGGTCTCTCTGGAATTGCCACATAGAGTACGGATTTGGAAGAGGTTTTGGTTCTTCGAGAGATGTCAAAAAGGACACCGGGGTAATAGAACGAGCGTCTGTGTCAAGAGCTCATGCCTCAGTAACTCTCTTTCATGAGATGAGGCAAAAAAGCATGATTAATTTGGATGATAAAGGAGCCAATAAGGGATCCAGATCTCTCTCCAGGCACAAACCAATGCATTCCAAGCAGATTTATAAGCTTGTTTTGTGCCTGGTGCCTATGCATTCTCAAGAAGTCTGAGAGTTGATTGCTAAATTCCAGGGATTGACCAAGGTCCCCTGAAATCAGCCAAACCATAAGCTGTAGAAGGCCTTGGAGGATCAGAGGGGGAAATTGCCAATCCAAGTCTTAGAGGAGACAAAGGGAGAAGGTGAGAGAAATCATGTGCCATGTTCATTAGAACTTAGGACTTCATGCCACGCAGATGGTTGATATATCTGACCACTGAAACATTGTCCATCTTCAGCAGAATCGTGCATTGGGAGTGAGTTGGGAGTGAGTTGGTGATAAGCTGCGTACTGCAAAGAATCTGGACAGAAGTTCTAGGCAATTTATGTGTAGCGTCGATTCTAGATCTGACCACCTCCCTCCTGTGGAGATATTTCCCCAATGCACTTCCCAACCATGTAAGCTTGCATCCGATTCTATACTATAGCATATCCATTCCAGGCTTCCATGTGGAAGAGTCACCAGTGAAGTTTGTCTTTTGTTTTTTTGTCTAGTGTCACCATGTCTTCGTATGATGCTCCGCCCCTGAAGTAATAGACTTGCAGTCATTGAAGTGCTCAGTAATGGAGAGGACCTGGGAATATGGTGTAGGTGGAAGCCATTAGGAGTCCGATGACGCATGCTAAATGTTTGAGGGAGAGTTGGGGAACAGCCAATGTGTGTTTGATTTCTTTCTTGATATTTTGCAGCTTTGATGCTAGAAGATGGAGAGTATCAACTACTAGTGCAAGTAATTCTATACATTGGAAAGGTATCATGATGATTTTTTCCCAATTGATAAGGAAACCCGGGTCCTGTAGCAACGTCAAAGTCCAGGATAAGTGTGTGTGGAGAAAGCTAGTTGATTAAACCAGAATAAGGATATCATCCAGATAGATTATAAAACGGTTGTTCATGTCAAAACTTAAGAAAGTAATGTAGCAATAAGCCCCTGGTTTATATTAATAGCCCCCACCCGCAGGTCATGGATGGGGGCGCGGCAGGGGCACTATGCCCCCCCATTTTAGTTATTTGTGTTCCCCACCAGGTCCCCCCTTTTGCACTAGCGACTGGGCAGCAATAGCTGCCCAGTCACTAGTACTTTTAAATTTGTTTAGCCGACATGCTCCTACTCACGGCATGCCGTGAGTAGAGGCATGCGGGAGAATTTAACCTCCCTTTTATTAATATGGGGGTCATTGTTCTGTTGTGGCCTGTAAGTATGCTTTACAGTTGTAGGTATGGGAAGATGAAGGATGATTGCAGTATACCACTCAGGGCGTGCAACTTGACCATTGCTTCCAGCAAGGAGGCCCTATGGTAGGCCAGAAAGTTGGGAAACCCCAATCCTCCTGTATGCACTGGGATCTGTAATAGGGCTAGGGGGAGACTGGGTCTCTTTTTGTCCCACATATAGGACATGAGGAGAGATGGAAGTTGTTTACCCAATGAGGGGCAGAGGGGCAGTGGTAGCATTTGAAAAACATACAATATTTTTGGCAGAAGCATCATCTTCACCGTAATTTTCTTCCCCAACCAAGTGAGCATTGACGATCTTCCATTAGAAAATTGCTTGTCTACTTATTTGTAGGAGGGGGGAATAGTTCCGGTTGGTAATGTTTCGATATGAAGCAGCAATTTTTACACCAAGGTACGTAATGTGTGTATGTCTCCAATCGAATGAGTATTTGGCCTTTAAATATTGGCAAAGTGTATTTGGTATTGATATAGGTAGTGCTTGTGTTTTTAATTGATTCAACTTGTAGTAGATGCGACTATATTTGGTAAGGACATATCGGGGTTGTGACAGATATAAGGATGTCTTCAGCGAACATCAACAATCAACATTTTGTATGTGTATCCCTTCGATATTAGGATGGGTCCAAATTTTGTAGTCAAGTGGTTCATGAGAGAGGATAAACAATAAGGGCGAGAGTGGGCTACCCTGACAGGTGCCATTGGTGATTTGAAAGAGTGTTGATAGGAATCCAGCATTAGTGACTCGAGCTGATGGGCTTGAATAGAGAGGCAAGACACCGCTCAGAAACATTGTGGGGGAACCCAAATTTGAGGAGAACTTGTTCCATATATTGCCAACGTAATCAATCAAAAGCCTTCTCGGTGTCTAGTGCCAATAGAAAGCCATCTTTGTTCTGTGTTTCCATATGTGCGAGAATATTTAGGATTTTTTGAGTATTATCAGAAACCTGTCTTCTTTTAATAAAGTAAGATTGGTCGTTGTTCACTAATCTTGTAAGAATGGTTGATAACCTGTTGGCTAGAATTTAAGAGGGAGAGCGGTCTGAAATTTTGGCAGGCTTGCTTGGTTTTTGGAGTGTGGAGTGTGGCAGGCTTGCTTGGTTTTGGCACGGTAGAAATATTTGCTTTGAGCATATCGGCTGGCATGGACCCTTAGGAAAACAGTGATTGAGGAGTTCTGTTAAGTGCGGGGATAATGTGTCCATTAATGTCTGATAATAAAGGCTGATAAAGCCATCGGGTCCAGGGGATTTGTGTGCGGGTAATTTGTGAATGGTTCGATGAATTTAGGACTCTGTGAGCGGTTGTGTGATCTGGTCAATTTCTTCTCTGGTCAGATTGGGGAGGTCAATTGTATCTAAAAAGGGTTGAATGTAAATTTTTGAGGGTGTGGGAGTGGAGGGGTCGAAGAGGGGCACTTTTTATAGAACCTTCATTTATAAATAATACACATAAAAAAGTATACATATACAAAATGTACAGTTTCAGTTCACTGATAAAACTAAAAACACCCATCTCACATATTGGGATTCACGAACACCATATTGTGCTACACCAAATGCTTTATCAATATATCCCAATACCTATTGCTTCTAATCTTGTTCTAACCTGAAAAATAAATATACTAAGCTGCATTTTTTTTCAATACAGTTCGTTCTGCCCAGAGAGGTTCTCCTCCAAAGATTTTCAAGATACCTGCTAAGGGACGCCTTTATGGAATGATGGGGGGAAAGCAGGAATTTGAAACACTACAAAACTTTTTATTGATTTATAGCTAAAATTACACAAAACCAGTTTAAATAGAATCACATATTCTCTAAGTACATGACATGAATCTTCTAATAGAACTAAAAGGTAGGTAAAGAGGCCAAAAGTAGAAGTTGTTCAATGATCCCATTCTTTTTAAAGTAGATTGGATAAGGGCCTGCACTCTCCAAGAGGAAAATAATTAATCTCTGAGATGGCAATATTACTATATATTATATAATGGCAAACAATGTCCAGGCACACACACACACACAGTTTTTCCAATGCAGATGTTATGTGGACATTGAAGTTGGCAACTTGTTGGCTCTGTCACAGAGCTTACCTCATGCTTTAGTAGGGCTGTGTGACAGAGCCAAAATATTTCCTGCTTCACTGCCCAAATAAAGTTTTATTTGGGGAAACTCCAGGACTTTTTGTGCCATTGCCCATTAAGTTAAAGCCCATGTAGACTATAGTTTTATTGGTATTTCCTAAAACTAACTGTAAAATGTCTTGAATAAGAGTCTACACACAGAATAAAATGTTATGCTGTATTTGGTCAAGAAATCCATTACATAAATTAGACAGAGTGTAGTTTTCTCTAAATAAAAATGACACTAGCTTTTAAGTAAAATGTATTGTTCTTGATCGTTCAAAAGAGCCATGAATTGAAATGTTGATTTTACTCCTGTAGCTTAAATTGCAGAGTATAATATTTTTCAGCCAATTTACCAGAACCCATTTATTCTACGGTATCAGTTTCAGCTTGATGATTGCCCTTAAAATACATAACAAGAAAAAGCTATAAATCAAATTTTAAATGAACAATATTGGCTCAGACCATAAATAACCTTCTGAAATGGCAGATGATTTTAGGTTCTAAGGCACAATAGGTCAGTAATTGGGTCAACCTTCCATTTTTTAGCAGATGTCTGCAGAATTATCTATAGAATACAATGGTCTAACAATGATAAATTATTATTGAGAATTCTGTCAGCTCTCTTATATTGGCAATTTATAAAGAAAGAACATGTTTTAAATTATTACGCTGTCCACTCAACAACTATATGCTGGATTGAGAGTATAGTATTGAGAAGTGGAGCGATATCAAACTACAACAAGCCCCTCTCCCACATGCAACAGAGTTTCCAAAAGGAAAAGAAAATACTTTATACTTCTCACTGGATGGTGTTCTAATTTATCCTCAGCATGTAAGAGAAAAATATGAAAAGATCATAGAACAGATCTGTATAGATTAACTGGCACTTCTTAAAATGTATATATATAATTATTAAATCAGCTGGATATGAAACAATTTATTACCAGTTTATCACCAGTATATAACAATATCAAATATAAAACAAATAAAAATGAATATTAAAACACAAGTGTAAAGCAAGTCACTGTTTAGTTAACAAACATAAAGCAGGTCATTGCTCAATATGCAAACACAAAGCAGATCACTGCTGGATACATAAGATATAAAACAGATTACTGCTTACTAGATGGAATGGTGGGTAAATGGTATATGTTCCCGTTACCCACAAACAGGCTTTCCCACACTGGGAGATGTCTCCTTCGTTAAGGGGTCAGTGGAGTTCCTTTTGATGCCGTCCGGGTAGCATGGGAGTAGTCAGCTGCTGCTCTTTTCAAAAAACCCGGCTTGCTCAAGTTCTAAAGCTAAACTGATCCTTTCCCTTTGCGTAGTTCTTTGTTTATGCTAAGAAGAGTCTAGTCAAATCTTCTTATAGAGAAGTATTGTGAGTACATTTGCAAATTATAAAAATATAGATATTTTCATGACACTGCAGGAACATGATCTGAGTATCAACCACTCCCTTATCTGAAACATTGGGCATTTATTTGGAGTTGGCTTCCTCCAACTGTGGTTATAACAGCTATCACTCTTTTGGGAATACTTTTCAAAAGGTTTTGGATTGTGTTTGTTGGAATTTTGAGTCCATTCAGCCAAACGAGGCATTTGTTAGGTAAGGCACTGATGTTGCATCAAAAGGTATGTGTCACATTCGATGTTCCAATTCATTCCAAAGGTGTTCACTAGGGCTGAGGTAAAAGGAAATTAGCTTAGCCTAAACCCAGAAAAACAGTCCCACGAAAAATGATTAGCACTCATAACCAACCTTTATAGTACGCAAGCACTACAGTTGAATGAGCAAAAAAAAAAAGGGTATGATCTGCTGAACCAATCACAAATAAAACAACATAGCGTATAACTGTGTATATAGGCAAATTGTAAAAATTGCATTCACAAATGGCCACTCACACTTTCACAGAAGTTTGGAAGCCTTGAATTTTTTTTCCTTTTCAGAATAGGAGTTCCAAATCTTCTATCTGGGTTAGGATCTCCATAGATAAGTGTGCTCAAGAAGAAAGTATAATAAAAATAAGGTGCACGTTCAGAGTAAGGTATAAAACAAGTATTTAATAACTTACATCAAAGTTTAAAATCATCAGTGTAGTCCCTTTATCACCACCAGGGGTCCTACGCATTTCATCCAACAAAATAGGACTTCCTCAGGGACTTGTGTGGTGTTTGACAGGTACAAATAAACAAGCAATAAACAATTGTTTATTGCTTGTTTATTTGTACCTGTCAAACACCACACAAGTCCCTGAGGAAGTCCTATTTTATTTGTGATTGGTTCAGCAGATCATCCCCTTTTTTTTGCTTATATTGTGTGGAAGACAAGAGGAAGTCTTCTGGGATACTACTGAAATCGTATCCTATACAGGAAAGTTTATTTCTGCTGATATAAATTAAGCACTTATTACACTGTGGTGGGTGTACACACATATTGTTTTTTCTGTACTACAGTTGAATGAGGCAGATCTAGTAGGATGGTACTTTTATTAACTAACTTGTCACAGAGGTGGCATCCTATGACAGTGCCAAGTCCTATAGTAACTGAGTTCTCTGCCTATGGAGATGTCATGGCTGTGTGTTAAATATTAGGAATCTATTAGCAATGGGGGCGGTTAAAATACCTGAACTCAATAATAAGTAAGAGTGTGCAACAACTTACTTTTGGGCATATAAAATTATTATTTATGATATGTTTGCAAAGTTAATTAAAGTATCCGATCCATCTGTGAGGGGTTTCTGCAAATTCTAATTTTCTCTTATATCTGACTTCTAAAATTAGTCTAATGCCAGATCTTTTTCTATTTTCACACTGGTTGGTGATAGCTCCAAGCAGTTTTCAATATACCGTTCTTGAATTAACATATATAAAAATGAATCTTGTATTTTTTAATGTATATCATTTAAGTGTTTAAGTATTTGTGAACATTAATCTATGAAACTGTTGTGAAATCGTATCTGTATATGCTAGTGATATGTTGCTAAAATTGAAATAAACATACTGCATTTTCAATGTTTAAAAGATTAAGATAGAACAGCTTTTCTCATAATTTCCTTAGCTCATGCATTGATATATTTCATTGAGAAGCCCCTGTACTAATTTTATTATATTTGGCCATTATAAAGACATTTCCTTTTAGGCTTTCATGTACAAACATAAAGAACAACATTTGCACAAAGAAAGGAAATAAATAATCAATAAGAGATTGCTTAGAGAAACTCGGAATAGTAATTCTGGATATTTGTAAATCAATGCTCTTTGTTATGCATTACAATATGTCTGCTTTGGCAGTTTCCTACTGGCATTATATAAAGTTACAAAATTCGAAATGTACTGATATTCTTATTTATTTTTTTTCTCTAAATGTTTTTGCCGGTCTTCCTCATTTACCTTGTGTATAAAACAGACTTTTGCTTCCTAGTATCAATCTAATCTTCATAAGTGCAGAGCATTGCCGTAAGATTGTAGCCATATCGTCAGTTATTAACAAAATAAAAAAATAAAAAATAAATGACAGTATGTGGGTTACAAAAGAGTAAAATAAAGTTAAAACAAGCAAAGTTAATACTTTTTATTATTAATTTTGTGATAGACTTTCTTTCATGGTGACATTTTCCCCAACATGCTCCCTTTAAAATGAACTGGTAGCAAACAGTAGAAGAAGATTTCTATATTTAAAAAAAAAAATTGAATACATTAACATAACAACAAAAAAAGAGGTCTTTGACATTTCTAAAGTTGGACTAAACCTTTTTAAAGTTTTGCATTCCTCAGTTAGATAGAAACCATGCATGTTACATTTTAATTCTAAGACATCATAGCACAGCAAGATAATTTTGGTAGCTATATTAAACTTAACCGTAAACATTGTTTTTTTTGTTTTTTTTTGCTGTTGGGAAGTAGCCTTTATAAATGTTTTTGATAAGAAAGTTAGTTATTTTTAATGCAAGTTTATTGCAATGTATATGTCACATAAAAATCTCTCTACTGCTGTTAAAGCTATGTTGGTTCAAAAGATTCCTGATAGCATTCATAAAATTGATAAGACTATGATAGGCCATATCCTGTTAGAAGCTACATGTTTATCACTGGGTACTGGAAATCATACAACATACCATCCCTTAAAGAGGTTCTGTATCTAGTACTAGAGAACAAACATTATTAAATGATTCTCAGACAGTCATCCTCTGCAGTGGATCACTTGAAATTTGATTGGAATATGTGGGAAGGACCTACCTGAAAGGTTTGCCTTGACGTGGCAGGTGGGCTAAACTCTCTCATGGCCATTGGAGAAACAAAGTAACCTCCATTTGTTTAAATATGCATAGGGATTTAGGAAGAGCGCAGGCAACTGTTTTCTTTGTTTTTTTGCTGTATATATTGGGGCTGATCTGTGCTATGTTCATTGCTGCCACCCAGGAGAGATGGGAGTTTGAGCGCAGGACTTGTTTTTTTGTATTTGTATTCACTTTTGTATCACACAGCTATGTTACAATGCTGCTGCCCATCCCATGTGTTACTTATTAGTGGTTAATAAGCATGTAGCGGTGTATATAAAGCTCAAGGAAGCAAGGTGAAAGGTTAGTGTAGAACCCAAATGAGTGGTTTGCACTGACATGGCAGGTGGGCTAAACTCTCTCATGGCCATTAGAGAAACTAAATAACCTTCATTTGTTTAAATATGCATAGGATTTGGGAAGAGCACAGGTAACTTTTTTCTTTGATCAAATGTCTATACTCTTTATAATTAAGACTTACAACAAGCCTATCATTCTATTCAGTTTAATAACTATGCTATTGACTCAGTAATTGGCATTGTTAATGTATACTCGTGTTTCTTATTACGTTACGAGTGCAATTGTTTATTCCTTATAATGATTGTATTGTTTGATTACGAACATTTGGATGGATATTTTGTGGGGTGTTTCAAGACACCAGAGGCACAACAAAATAACAAAAAAACAAGGGTTAGCCCTCACACTGTATTGAAACTCCCAATTCACACTATAATTCTTTGACTTTTTTGCTGATTTTAAAATTAGGAAATAAAGCTATTGCTTTTAACCTACAGTGAGTTTACGCTCTTTCTGTGGCTTGGGAGTCTAAAGACTTGTAGAGAGAAGCCTTATACCTTTTTTCTGCAGATAGAAAAAACATGCTTTAACAAAACTGTGGAATTTGTTCCTCTACACAATGATTTTTGAAAATAAATTGCAAAGAACACAAATAAATATATTAAACTATTTCTTACCTGTATATAAAAGCTGATGCTTTGATAAGAATAATGGAAATTCAAATAAAAAAATCATAAAAACAATTTACGTTTTCTCTTGTCCTCACACCCTGAGAAAATGACACCCCATTCAATTAAAACAACAATAACAACAGGTTAAACATCACAACAGAAATTTTAAAAGCCAGAGAAGGAAGATGCACACAACAGGATTTTTGTGCAGAGTGCAATAATAGTATATAGATGAGGATAAGCTCACAACTGTGGTAGACAATAGCAGTAAAATAGTAATTTGAAATTAATAATATGACTCAGGATTTCTTGTTTATTACCAACACAATTTTACCAGTCACAGATACCTATTTTCAACTCCTGACTATTTTTCACATATAGTAAAACTTCACTGACTCATGGACTGTGTCTACTATCAATGAGAAATTGTAAGGATTTCAATGGTTGAACACCAGAGGCAGTAAAATACACCTAATGGTAATTTTTATTAGGTAGACATTTCTACACTGGTTGGACCCACATTTGCCTGAAAATTTAATGTCATGATTTTAATCAGTTGGAGAAATTCCTTAGTGGTTCTTGTCTTGTTGACATGCAATTCTCTGGAGATTTGCTGGCTGTTCATTCATGACATGAATTTCTCATTCTTTCAGATCTCAGAGATGCTCTCCTGAATTGAGACAGTGAAGACCAATTGAGTATACTGTTTCAGGAAACAGCGTGAGATGCTGTGTGGCTTGTGACATGGCATGTTATTGTGCTGGAAGTAGTCTTGAGAAGATGGGTACATTTTTGTAGAATATTGCATTTAAACTATGCTTACTTCGTGTTAAGGGGACCAGTAGACTAGTTTGAGCAAAGAAAATTATCCCTGTACAACATACAACTACCAGTAGCCAAAACCATTGACATAAGGCAGGAAGGATCCATGGATTGATGTTGCTTACACCAATGACTCTAATATTCCCATTAGTAGAAATCAAGACTATTCCATCCAGGCACCATTTTTAAAATCTTCTACTGTTAAGATTTGGTGAAATTTGGTGTGTCCACAGTAGTGGTAGTTTCTGGTCGTTGGCTGAGAGGTGTGGACGTGGTGTAGTCTTCTCCAGGGGTGACCCATTCACTTTGTGTTTGCTAATGTTGTGCACTTGCAGATGTTCTTATGAACAACGCTGTTGTAAAAGGATGGTTATTTCAGCTACTGTAACATACTCTCATACTGAGAGAGTGAGAAACAGAAAGACAGAATACAGTGAACTACATTTTATGGGGAATAATTCTGTTAAAGGGTTCTGGAACATTATCATTTCATTTAATTTCTGCATTTTTTTAAATTTTAGGACAGATTTTCCGAATTAAAAACAAAAAGGAATTGTGTATTTTTTTCCCCTTCCTTCTTGTGGAATTGTGTACTACACCCTTGTGTCGTTTAATTAATGTGCAACACACCACACCCAATGATATCTAACTTCTGTTTAAATGATGCAGCTTCCCAGGTGGCTTTCCCAACTCACCGCCCCTTTAATCAGCAAATATATACACACAATTGGAATTCAGCTAAGCATCTATAAAGGAAAAAAATAAATAGCACATAGTAAAGTATATCAAAATAAAATAAATTCTGTGCTCTTAAAATTGCACTCACAGAAAGATTGAAGTTTGTATAGCAGGTTCTTCCTGAGTATGTGAGTCTTGCTGAGGGAGTCGGCTCTCTTTGGACTGAGGTCCAGATAAGTGGTAGTTTTGCCCTGAGTTACATTACCCCTCAAGCTCATGTACATTAGTAGACTGCCTAGGTTAGCAATATTGGATGCCAGGACCTGTAACTGTGTGCAGCCTAATTTCCCTCCTTCCCAATGTCCTTTAACCCCTTAAGGACACATGACATGTGTGACATGTCATGATTCCCTTTTATTCCAGAAGTTTGGTCCTTAAGGGGTTAAATAATGCCATATTTAAAATAAGGCCCTTATAGTCATTGGTGGCTCCGGGGGTGTTTTTCCTTTCCTTCTCCCAATGGGTTCTTCTGTTTTAAAAAGGAAATTCCTCCTGGGCTTTCACCTTGGCCTTCAGCTGGCTCCAATTTAGATTGATTTTCCAATCAGATACTGACCATATTTGATTCCAATTTGCTGTCACTGCTTAAAGTGAATATCATTAACAAACCAAACAGATTTTACAGCAGTAAGCAAAGGTGTGCGTTTTGTAACTTATTAGCACAAAATTAAGAGAGAAGGAGGTATTGATGTGCCTGACACATAAAAATAAACCTCTAAATCCTTTATAGAATTTACTTAATTATAAATCATCATGAAAACTATTTAGCAATTTAATATTAACAATATAAATATTTATGAAACTCCCATTCATCCATCAATGTATTGGACATTGGGAAGGAGTTGAGTTAGGCTGCATACTCTCCTTAGGGATGATTATTTGGATCTATATTTGAATGCTTTATTTTTTCATTTGAACCCTGAAGAAGTCCATAGCAGCAGAGGAAACACATTGGACCAATTTTGATTCATTTGCTTTTTATATATTTCTTTGTTTTATTCTGATGTATGCTTTAACATATTGTAAACAGTTTTTCATCTAATTGCCAGCACTGGACAATACAAGTGGTGGAAAGGAGGCAAAGAAGGTGATCGATAGTCTTAACCAGGGGAGGCACCCCAAGGCACAAATACTTCAATCTGTGCAATTTTAAAAGTGCAGAATTTATTTTATTTTGATCTACTTCACTATGTGCTGTTTATTTATTCATTTCTAGATGCTTAGCTGAATTCTAATATTGAGTATATTTGGAAATCATGGCACATTCTTATTTTGTTTTCCACATAGTAAAATTGCCCATCTTCTCCTTTTAGGTGGGACATTTGGTTTTAGCTAACTAAAGTGAAAAAAAAAATGACACGGTTTAAAAGTAAGTTGGTCAGCTAAAGTATATTGTCTGTCATTAGGATTCATACATTAAAAATAAAAATATTTTTCTAGCATTTTTTGTTAAGCTATCTCACAAGCTAATAGTTTATAGTTTGATTCCATGAATGTTCCTCCCTAAAGAATAAAGTGATTATTTGCTACTGCAATTCATCAATCATGCAAAATATATTTGCTCTATTTAATTTTGTGACATTATGCTAGTGCTTGACTGCTAATGATTCTAAAATTGTGCTTACTTGATATGTAACAAATTAGACTTTGTTTTTAAGTACTAGCATAACTGTTTGAAAACAGGAGACATGCACTACAAAGCTTCAGCATCATCAAAGAAACATCAAATTCATTAAAATAAATGAACTTATAAAAAAAAAACACCTTTAAACATTCATAGAAACAACTGCATAACTAATCGTAGGGCAAATCAATTTACCTTGTTTAATTGTATTTGTTTATTTTACATACCTTAATGGAACATGCATCCTTATGAGTCAACTGTTTCATTTAAATGGCAGGCAAAAAAAGCAGGTAACTATGATTTATTTTCATATTTATCTGCTTTTTCTTCTCTGCATTTTAAATGCCTATTAGTGTCTTATCCAAAAATGCATTGCGCATGCACAATTCGGTCACACATGCGCATATTGAATGATCTCGCAATGCCATCAGTGATGTCGCAAGATTCTAGGATCTGCATCAGTCGTGAATGCTATTTATGCATGTTCACAGCTGACACCTAACCTAAAAAACAGGTGTTACCTAGATGACGAGTGTCCCCCCGTAGACAATGAGCATTTATTTTATCTCAGAGCAGTCTCTCTATCAGCACGGTCCCGGATAGATGATAATGGTACCATGTGCTAATGTACATTTCAACAACACCGTAAATTTAGTTAAAAAGTTGTAGTATGGGGGCTTGAGGAGGCACTGAAGCTCAAAGAAGCCAATTTTCTAGTTTTTGCGTTATTTAGGTTTGTACATTTGTTTAAAAGTGTTTGCTTGCTGATTTAAAAAAAAAGTAATGTGCTACATGTCCTTTTATATTTTTGTAAAACCTCTGTTTGTGAAACCTTCAGAATTTTGTCGCACCATAAGCTTCAGTTTCCAATCAGAAACAGTATTTAGCAAGGATTAGAAAGTCAATTATCCACACTGTGCAACCTTTCAGAAAACGTTTTTAGTTATGAATTAGTCAATATGCAATGTTCTCTATTTCATTTTTGTAAGAATATTGAACACAAGCACTGACTGTGGGCAATAAAAAGGAGCTGTTCCAAAGTAAACAACAAAATTCTTAGTATCAAAATAAATCTATAAATGAATAAAAGTATAAAAGTATAAACTTATAAATGTATCTCACAGTGGGTCCAGTTGGAACAGGTTACAGGTTGTGCTTTGTTATTAATTGTTATGTAGTGAAAACGATCAACATTTAGAAACATATATTTTATTCTAGCTTGATTCTAAAGCTTTACAAAAAAGTACTAAAATATTTACTATGGTCTGTCCACAATCTCACTTGATTAATGTACTTTTGTATAAATCTCACTCATCTCACACTGTGATAGATTGACCAAGCACATGTCACTGTATAGATTTTTCACATACACTTGGCCTTTAATTTGTACCTGTCATGCAAAAATGACAAACTAGTATATAAATGAAAGCTACAAGTGTAGAGCTGGACCTTCTGCACAAGACCAGAAAAACAACAAAACCGTGCAGAATATAAGCAGTAACCTGGTAATGGCGCATCACAGTTCTACCTGTAATCTCTAAAAAATCATCTCATCTAAAGTAACATATTAATACTGGATGATAAATTATCAGCAAAGACATTGTTAAAGGAGCAGAGGCCATATGTTTACAACCATTTAATTAAAATGTACATCAAAATATTAATGAAACCATATAAGAGGTACTTCAGAGAGGAACGCTAAAAACCTTCACTAAGGTGTGGGAGCCATGGGAGTCCTTCCTTAACAAATCGACTTAGCCTAACAACTGATACAGGTCTAATGACCCCCGGCTGGGGGGTGCCTGGATTCCACCCTGCACCTCTTTATATCAGCAAACCCTATTTCTAATGATCCCATCTTTTTTTCCACCTTTTCACTTTCTTTTTCTTCTATCCTTCTCTCTCAATCTCTGGATGGGAATAACCCTAGACCGGAAAAATACTTGAGGAATGAGTAACATAGAAATGACACATGACCCCTCATAGAGAGTGGACAACATATGGTGCCTAAGATATCCACTACGTACTCAGCAGACGGATCTAATGATATACACTCGTACCAACTGCATAACTGTTCTGATGCAAGATTACTAAACTTATATGTATTTTAATCAATACTTTGTATGTCTTCTCATCCTGTGCTTTGTATAACTACACTGTACTCATTTAGCCCTCTGTTATTGATATGGATTGTAATGTCGCCACTGTCGATAAATATTTGCACTATTTCTTGTCATTGTACACAGCATTGTCTACTGCTCAAGTCTATGTAAAGAATGTAAAAAAAAAAATGGTGCTTCAGGCTTTATTTGCCAGTATACAATAAACATGTTGAGTAATTGTTCTCCAAATTTCAACATGGCACATATTCCTGATTGTCTATACCAGGTTTAGGGGCAGGTGGTGCCTGGAAGAGGCATTTGTTTAAGAAAAGAATGGATCAATACATCAAAACAAGGCTCAAAACAAATTAAGCATATTTATTTTTTAAACGGACAAATCACTGCCCAATCTCCCCCCTGCCCCACCCCCCAAAAAATGTGCCTTGTACTGTTAATTGTTACTGTGGTTTTATGTAAAACAGCTTTCAAATGATGCATATGCCTTTGCAGACCCTCCCTTTTCAACCCCACCTAGACTTTCTGTGGCTTTCCAATCACAGAATTTCCAATACAGTTCAATAAGACGTCTTTGCAAGGCAGATGCTCTGGGCAACTGGCTGCCTCCTGAGTTTCTTTCCTCTGAGCTAAACAACCAGGAAAGAGGTAAAAGGACCAGCTGTCTGACTCATAAATGGAACTGCAACACCAGATTTCACATCTAGGAGATTTATTCCACAAAAGTTGACTCTGTAACACCTAAATATATACTGAATTACATACTTAATTACACATGGTCAATTGAACCACTCTAAGTTGGAGTAAAAGCAAGGAATAAAAATTAACCATTGACCAATCAAAGTGAAAACAATTCATCAATGCAAAATAGCTGAAATATATGCCTCCACCTATAATATCTACCACTAGAATTAAAGTTTCCTGTATTATATAGTACAACTGAAAAACAAAAAAACACTAAAACAAACTCAAAAACTGTGTCAAATATTAGATATTGAGAAAAGGTAATTCAAATGATGTCCAATAGGTACATGCCACATGCATATTTTATAAGATAGGGAACCATGGGGGCAAATTAATCCTAGAAAAATCTAATAAATTAGAAACTAAGCACATATAACTACAATCAATATATACAAAAAAGGATGTAGAAAACAAAGTTACTGTGTCAAAAGTATGTTACTTCATAAAAATAAAGACAGCTGCAAATTCCCATTTATTCCTTTCAGTTCCAAAAAGTCTAAGGTATGTATAACGAAGGCCTCACATTTGTGAAGATTTTCTGTCTGGCAATACCTCTAGTTTGTGAGGAGACAGAATCGGTCATTCTAGTTGGGCAACTGAATCATTGCTGACAGAAAAGTGTGAAGGCAGAGACTAGTTTATTCTTAAATTATTATGGGTTACCTCCATTAGTCCTCACTCAAACCAATCTTGGCCTCCTCTATTTAAAATATATAAATAATTGAGAATACAATATAAAATAAGGATTGTTTTGGAAGCAATAAAGTTTTGTCTTTCTAGATATTTTATCAAATAAAAATATAAATATAGACATATAAAATCCTTTACAATAATTTATAGCAGAGTTTATAAGATTAAACGATATACTTGCAATATCATTAAAATAGAATAACGTACCATCTTGAACATGTCAACATCTCTCAGTCATTATAATATGGAGCAACAATGTCTCTGTCTCAAAAACTCTCCTCTGTCCGTTAACATTTAAAATGTACACCTATGTATACCCTTTTTCATGTTAGGGTTACCGCAGTTCAAATATGAAAAAGTAAAACTTATTTTATTCATTTTAGGACCTCCCTTAACTTGGCAAAGATACAAGGCCATAACTAAAACGTAAGGGTGCAGACATCATGGGAAATTCCCTGACTTGGGACAAGATGGCTTCCTAAAGTCTGAACGTCTTATCTTAATGTTTATACTAAAACATAAGAGTGCACATGTCATGGGAAATTCCATTAAGCTAAGACAAAACGGCATAAGTTAGAACTACGCAGCATATTATGCACTGAAAGTAGGTAAGAGGTTATTGCTATTACGTAACATAGCCTTGATGTTTGTTTATGCATTAATTGTTTTTGTATTAAGCTAAGACAAAATGGCGTACGTTAGAACTACGTAGCATATTATATACTGAAAGTAGGTAAGAGGTTATTGCTTTTAAATAAACTTTGTATGAAAAACAACATGTTCCATTGCTAACACCTTGTCAGTTTGCAATATCTTAAAGACAAAGTACACAGTTTTAAAAATACAACTTTGCATTCTAAAAACTTATAATATTTACATTTGCCCATAACATGATGGCACAGGTTTATCCAGTTTTTTGGTACGAATATCTGAGTCATGTATAGACAAGTGGCCCCTAATTTTGTTGGTGGTTTCATAACTGTAGACAAGGGTGCAGAGGCACTTAATCAAGTAGACACAAATTTTGATTCACAAGTGTAATAATACTGAATCCTATTTTTTTTTTCTTGTAAATGAATGAGAGACCAAAGATCCCTTAGTAATTGAACAGGGAAATTGCCTGTTTGTGTAGCTTAGTTAGGTATCTAATATTCAGCCCAGACCAGGGGGTTAAAAATAGATTTCCCCTTTTTGTAAGATATCATTGGTGGCTTTTGGAATTTGTAAAAACATGGGTGTGCCCATCGTAAAATGTGCCAATGTTTTTTTAGAATGTGTGTCAAATTGACTAACAAAAGTCAGTCTGGTGCCAGTAAATGACTTTGATTTAATTCATCTAGTCCTAGGCATTTTGTGAAAGTAGTTTTTTGGATAACCCATAGCATGACATCTATGAGCCATTTCTTTCAATATGACATCACATAATTCATCATCTACCACTATTTGCTTTATCCTATAGTACTTACTATGTGGGAGAGAAAATAGTAGCCTGCCTCGATGCTCGCTCTCAAATCGCAACAAAGTTTTCCTATCTGTGTTTTTTATTAAAACATATATAGATTTGCATAGCCATCCAGCATGTAGTGGCAAAAAAATATATAGAAAATATATAATATATCTTTTCCACTAAATATTACATATATAAATATACATATTTATATATAATATATTACATATATAAATAAATATATATATATATTTATATGATGAAAGTCCACATGATAGACTGAAACGTTGACATGCTTAGATAATTGTTAAGTAAAGAAGAACTTTTGGAATCCTAAGAGTGCTGATATATTTATTTTGATTATATATAAGCCCAAATTCGTTTTTTGGGGGGGCAAAACATTTGAAACAGATTTTAACAAATAGCTTTTAGAAAAAGAGGTTTAGAAAAATAACATTTTTTTTAAACTAACTGATCACAAAGTCAAAATGTTTTTTTTTTTTACTGTGGTATGTGCAATGCATGTAAGTACAAATATATCAAACAAAATGCAATGAAATTTAGCTCATCCATTACAAAACAGAATTTAAAATTAAATTTCTCATTACATACCATTCAAGCAAAGTAATATATCTACTGAAATTCACATGTGGATATCCATACATAGGAAAAACATTGAGACCTATAAAAAGATCAGAATTAGTGAACATATAAGAAATATAAAAAAAGGATTCATCAACCACGGTGTATCAAAACACTTTTTAGAAAAACATGGATCAGATCCGAGATATCTGGAATTTTGTGCAATAGAGAAAGTAAATTTGCACTGGAGAGGAGGTGATCTACCAAAAAAAAATTGAGTACCCAAGAGGTAAAATATTGACTTTGAGATTAATAGTGTTTTATAAAATTATGTAACAATAGGGTATTTTAGGTTCTCCCCAAATGCAAATAAATCCAAATACCTGTTTTTTACAGATGAATAGATTATTTTGGTCATTATATATACATTATTTTTATACACTTTTGATTCTGCCAGTTTGCTATTACTTTATAGACCAAATAGGGAACCGAAACCATTGAAACACACATATTGAGGGTGGAACGCATGATCACCGCAAAGTGGAATGCAAACATCATAGTCATGCGCCATTAAAAATGGCGCACCGGAAGTGACGTGTGAAAATATGAAATTAGCTCCAGTTTAGTTCAAGTTTAGCCGGGAATTCGAAAATATAATAAGAACAGATGACGAACAGCTAAGGAACACGAGGAAACACCTTCTGGACCACCAATAAGAAGACACAAAAGCCATATATAAGGAGAGTCTCAAGTATACTGCTTGTATACTGCTTTTTTGCATTGTTATTGTTTTATTTGACTTGTCACTTTGCTTGTTATTTCATCTTTATTTTATCTTTATATTTGTTGCTAAAATCATTTGGAGAGTCCCTGAGGAAGTCCTGTGGGTCAAAACATGTAGGATTACTACGAGCAACTAATTTTTTTTTTTTTTTGCTTTTAGCTTATTTTATTCTAGTGTTTTTACATACACTTTACAATAAACAGCAGTCTTTTTTCACCTGAGTCCGGCACTCCATACTCGCAGCGTAACCGCTACAGGAAGAGGCGTCCTGGATTAGCCCCCGACAAACATTGGGGGAGGCACCTTTCTGCGATTTATTCTACAACATCTTGTGAGTGCAATTTGTGCTTGCGCTATTCATTATTCTAATAAAGTGTTACACTATATATGTTTCTTTTGTGTTTCCTAATCTAATTTGCAGATCTACAGCCATATTCTCCAATACACTTGCTGCTTTTTGTACCATATAGAAAGGAATATTGTCTGGCATATATTTCTGGAGAAGGCTACTATCACTATCTATTAAGATAAGTGTTTTACCATCACACTATTTATTTGTTTAAAGTGTTGGATGTGTTTGTTTGTTTAACATATTCGGCAAATGTCTGACTCTTTCAGATGTTGGGTCTTTCAACAGAGACTGCCCCAAGTCAAATGCCGGAGCGGTTCCCTGCAGCCCCCAACAAAACATAGGACGTCAGGAAAATAAAACCATTCTACCCTAGACCAGGCCGCTTACATGGCCCGCATGCATCCACCTCGGAAGATAAAGAAAGGTCTGCTGGGAGTGGCTAGTGTCACATAAACCGCGCGTTTATCGCCTGACCTAAGGTTACTAGTTCCATAAAATTAACACTGCTTGGTTCATTTTTATCTTTTATGTTCATGCTCATACTCATTCCGTACATAATTATTTCTTTACTTTATGTTAATGTCTCACTGAGATATAAAGCAAAACAAAACCTCTACTTAAAGGGACACTCCAGGCACCCAGGCCACTTCTGCCCATTGGACTCTTAACCCTGCAAGTGTAATTATTGCAGTTTTTTATAAACTGCAATAATTACCTTGCAGGGTTAACTCCACCTCTACTAGACAGCCACTAGAGGGCACATCCATGTCCCTAGCACAGGAAACCTGTGCTAGAGCATCGCTGGACGTCCTCACGCTGTGTGAGGACCTCCCGCATCGCTCATTTCCCCATAGGAAAGCATTGAAAAGCATTTTCAATGCTTTCCTTTGGTGAGCTCTAAAGCGCATGTGCGGCAATTAGGTCTCCCTGGCCGGTGGGCGGGATCAGTCACGCCAACCGGCCAACGCAATCACTGGGAGGAGCGGCGGCAGAGGAAGAAGCAGTGACGTGGGACATCATCGCTGCCTCCGGTAAGTGACTGAAGGGGTTTTCACCCCTTCAGCAACCGGGGATTGGGGGGTGGGAGGGAGAGGGGACCTGCAAAGCTAAGAAAACGGTTTGTTTTCCTGGCACTGGAGTTTCCCTTTAAACATAAAATCTCGAGCATGAGGTTATTACCCCTCCCATGTAACAGCAGTTTACTTTCTGCATATGTTCTGAAGATGAGGAGCAAAAAATAAGTTCACGTTATAGCTGACCCACACGGTTCCGACTACCTAATGTTAGCACTTTCTGTTTATAAGGCAAATGTTGACAGTCCCCACTTATACTTAGCAATATCTACCTAGCAATGCCGACTACATGTTGCATTACATATGTTGATACGCTGAAATAAAAATTATAAATTGAAAAAACAAAAAACAAAAAAAAACTTTGGAAAAAAAGGAAAAAAGTGTAATCTGATGTTTAGAAAATATTTATATTGTAGCTTTTTGGAAGCAGTTTTAAAATATGAAATGAGAAAATCCTTAATATTCTTATCCTTAGTTACATCTTCCAGAATACTTACTTTAAAGTTTTTAGCTTTGTAATGTAACTTTGATAAACCAAAAAATATTACTACAAAATTAGATTGTGCATCAAAACAAATACAGCATTTAAATATATAAAACTGTATCAGTAATTTGCAACACATTAATTCTGCAATACAGATACCTTGAAAAAGAGAGTATAATGCCTATGTATATTAAATATGCATATTAAAATCAATCTGGTTGGAATTTCATTATATTTTTTTAATATACTTCATTACTTTACAGCATTCCCAGAAAGTAGAGTAGCAGGTTAGCAAATTATCATGTCTATTGTAGTGTAAAAACATTAGGTTTTATTTAAAGTTACAATATAGTGTAAGAAATACAAACATATTCCTAAAGCTATAATGCACTTCTACCAATTTAGGTGTCCCCTCTCGTGTCAGGATCTAAAAGTTGTGCTTTTCTTTCCTTTCAGCTAATGACACACAGGTCTTCAACCCACTACTCCGTTTCCTTGGCTGAGATCATCATTGTAAAGTGTCTGAGTACCTATAGAGTCCTTTTAATAAATAATATGTAAAATGTATATGCAGTTGTATGCAAAGGTTTAGGCATCAATTACAAAATACATTTTTTTTAAAATATAGGGTATATGTAAATATAAAATTATAAATCATGGGAATCCCTTTTAAGGTTTTGTAATGGCCTACTCAATTCACTGGCTTCCATATTCTTGAAAATGTCTGGCTTGATCTCAAACATACAGTCCACAAGAGACAACCAAATAATATTTCTGAGCTACAAGTTTTTTTTAAGGAGGATTGGAGACAATAAATCCTAAAGCAACAGTTGAACAACTTTTATGTGGATACAAGAAGTATTATAGCATATATTTCTGCCAAAAATTGTGTTTCTAAGTACTGGCTGACAAACTAACAAATCTAGTTAGACATTTAATGTTCTGAGAACTTAACAAATAAATCACTAATGGATCAACTGAAAGGGTGCCCATTTTTTTTCAAATACCATAGTTGCTCTTTTGTGTTTTCAATCAGTTGAATTCAGAAAATAACTGGGCAATTTGCAGAAATATGCCAAGATTATCCTTGCTCACTGCAGAGATTATATTACCGTTTTCTCACTTAGGAATTTAACTAAATATGTTATTTGTTTAAGGTGCTTAACTTCTTTGCTTACAACTATGTGGCCATTGTAGAGAAGATGATAGAAAGTAATTTATTCAGACCAGTTTGGGGACAATACATCCTGCTATGATCAAGAATTAAAATGGTTTGTGATATGCTTCTCTAAATGAATGTATTTTAAGGATTTCTTAGAGGACTAAATGCTAGGTGAAAGACGAATAGGAAAAAGTCGAAAATACTCTTACAGTATTATTTATTTAAGTGAGGATTCAAAGAAAATTCAAAGTAAATCTCATATTTAAAGTCAGATTAGTAGACCTGTAGCATAGCTGCGGCTATTTTGACCTTAAATTTGAATTTCACTTTATATTAGCTTTAAAGTCTGACTTTAGTGAATAACCATGTATTTAAACTCAAAGGGTAACTCCAAGCACCATGACTGCTGTATTGATTTGAAGTGGTCATGGTGCCTGGAGTCTGTATGTGCAGCGTTTTGCTTTAGCATATCCCCACATTTTGGTGCATGTATCCCCTAGGGGACACATACCACAGGTTGGTAAACCAGGTCCTACATGTTGTGGGATGACTATCATCATGTTATCCTCTATTCATAACACTTCAAATCCATATTTCCCCTTGTCCTTGTTCAGTGGGTTGTCATTAATCAAGCACTTACTCAGTAATTTCTCCACCCACAAGACTGTTCATGATGAAAATAGAGACCCTACATTGAGTTCCAGTTGGAATCCAACTTCCTCACGACAATATATGCAATGGCTTCTTTTTATAAGATTCTTCCTAAACACAAAGGGACTTAATAACCTGCACAAAAGAAGTATGGTAGTCAATGATGTATAAGCCTCTACAACTGCTACACTGTCTTTCCAGGAGACACATTTTTGTAAGAATAACTCTTCAAGACTATCTTCCATCAATGTCCAAGTGGCGGCCATGTTTGTGTCTCTTTGCTCTCCTGTTTCACACGGATACAACAAATGAAGTAGAACAAACCCCTAGCAATCTGTTATAAAGCAGTGATATAATCCATATCCCAAGGAGTTCTAGTCTACATCCATTAATGGGAGAAGACAATCCAATAGACATTTATATTTAGTGGAAGGCAGCAGCAATTGATATAAGGAACATTTCCAAGTGCGCCTCACATTGGAAGGCAAGTAGGAAAATATTATTCCACCCATACCTGGTGTTTGTAAGACTGACTAAAATGTTACCCTGCTTTTTCCAACCTCTTCTGTATAGATGTTAAAAACAACCTGGAATCATGAGCACACCTTCTGGGGCTGCCCTCACCTGACCTTCTACTGGTATCATATTCAATTGCTCATCAGAACTGTCCTCCACATTAAAATACCCTTGCCTCCAAAGTTTTTTTAATCAAGGGCTTGCTCCACAACCTGCTTTAGGTCAACAGAAGCAAGACATTGGAATATCTCCGTAACTCTTTCCATCTTCTTTGTATACCAATACTTAACATTGACCAGGAAGTATGAAGAAATGACTCATAGAATGGCAGACTCTACAGAAATTTTTTCCCATACATGGCATCCCTGGGTTATATATTACAAGGAAAATCACCAGTGCTGTATGACAGGAACCCGCTAATATTCTCCCTTCCACCTCCATTTACCCAAGTTCATTACAATTCTATATGGTTTATATGGGCGACTAACCAAAAGCATATAAGCTTGGGGTCTTTACAAAACTTTTCACGTAACATTTGAGAACCCTTATATGTAAAATATATAGTATTTTATTACCTCTGTATAGCTCTGTTATGAAGCTTATTTTATATTTACTACAAAGCTGCAAATTATGTATGGGCACCTGTGTTATTTGTAAAAAAAAAACAATAAAAACAATTAAAAAAAATGTAAATGTTAAAAAAAAAATAACTTACCAATGAAGGGGTTTAAATAAGTATTATTGTTTCTTTAAAACCAAACAGGCTTTCTGCTATTCTGAGTGGAATTAAGTTAAATTAGATTACCAAGTACTATTCTTAATCACACTCAGTGTTATATTCAAATTTATGTAAACTAATAGCAATGTCAACATTTTCACAAGAATTCAGCAAACTCTTTCTGTAACTGCATAGCACTTAGAACTGTTATTTACCACAATTCAATCAATTTTACACCATCTGCAGTTTATGTAGTCTTAAATATGTAAACAAAATCAAATTACCATCTGTCTCAAGATTAATTTTTCCGACATTTTTTAATCAGTTCGTTGATCAAAACACAATTTTTTCTAACTAAAAGTGATTTGACTTCTAAGCTATAAATTACACTTGTTACATTTACAGATGCATAATGAGCAAAGTAAAAGTTTGACGAAGACTTGGCAATCACAAAAAGCACAATTCCTATTTCTATATGTAACCTGAACATCTATTTTATTTTGTTTCTAAGCAATCATAGTAAAATACTTTAACTCCATACTATATCACTAGTTCTTTGTAAAATGTGCTGAAAAGCCCAGATATATACAATTGATAAAATCAGCATTTTCTGTTTTTAAAGTCTTGTGCTGTGGTAACATTTAATTGCCTCAAAATCAGATACCAAGATCCAAAAAGACTGCATCAAAAAGCCAAAAGATTTGTATGAAAAATGGAAGTACAGAAAGATATTTCAAAGGGCACTCACACATTAGACAGTGGAGACCAGCGCTTAATCCCAGTAATTCAAACAGAAAACAAGTGTGGATTTGTCTGCTAACAATGCTGCATAATGTCGGTATACTCATTGAAAAATGAATGTCCGTAACTTAATAATCATTAAAACAGACACAAAGTGATACACCACAATGTAAGATACACCCTCAAATAGAGTATTAAGTATAAAAATACTTATTAGCAAAGGTATTGCAGGTTCTGGTAAAATTTCAGATGTAAAGTCTATAGAAACAAAAATATGTAAGACATAGTAAATGCTGTATATAAAGAAACTGAATATTATAATGGTCAATGGTTACACTCACAGATTACAGAGCTGTGCCAGGCTCTGTATTATATGCCCAATGGTGCCCTTTTGGGCAGAAGGATACCACCTTTGGACAGCTCAACGTGAGAAATCCGCAATGCAGTGGACATCAGCAGCACCGAAATCAGTAAAATGAATTTATTAACAAAAGTACAAAAAACTAAATAAAAACAAACAGACTTATAACAATCCTTGTGGGAAAGTGAATTAGTCCTTTAACCCCTTAAGGACACATGACATGTGTGACATGTCGTGATTCCCTTTTATTCCAGAAGTTTGGTCCTTAAGGGGTTAAAGCAGAGAATAGACACTTTTCAACATCAGATCGCTCTTTATCAATGTCTTTGATGATTCCGATGAATGCTGTTGTTTAAATAGCCCACCAAATTACTTCCTCGAATTGCAGCACTTGGGCGGGTTTGGATCGGCGCTAGCATCTGAACAGAACTAGACACCATTTGCTCCCTAGGCACCTAGTAATTCCGACATCGGCAAACAGTTCCTCCTTTGTCTAGATGAGGTTGGACATTTTAAGTAAGGGAAAGTTGCCTTAATGTCTCTTATATAGAATTTAATAATTGAAAAATTCTAAATTAAGATATTAAGAACAAATAAATATACAGACTGATTTGTTGCTAGTAATCATTAAAACATAGCTTTTATTCACAAAAAATGTTTAAAATAAAAGCGCATCTTGTTTCACCATTGGATTTCATCAGAAGTGCAGTCTATTCCAGTGCAGCTTCAGTTTATATATGTATATTAGTAATTACGCTTTTTGACTTTCACCCTGTCTGCTATACTCCTTCCCTTCTTCCCTATCAGCATCTTACCCTTTAATCTTGAATTGACAAATGTTGGTTTCTTCTTGCTTGATTGATTTGTCACCTCAATATGTTCATGCCTCCTTCACCCATAGTTGCTGTTATTGTGACTCCAAACTCTCTTCTACAACCTGTGCCCTAAACAACAGCATTTATTAGTTTCACCCAGTACTCAGTGCTGACAAGTGTTACAGCCAAAGTCCTATTACATACAAAGCTCTCAACACCTTTACCACCCATTACATTTGTTTGCTTATTCATAGGTACACCCCTTCTTAGTCACATCATTCTGCTGCTGACCTTTTCCTGTGCTTGTGCTTGTATTGCTAACTCACACATACAGGTCTTCTCACGGGCTACTTCATTCCTATGGAACAGCTGGCCTTCTCTGCTCAGATTCTCTCCTGTCTTCAATCCCTTGAGAAGTCCCTAAAAAACAATCTCTTTAGTATAGCCAAAGGCGTAACTAGAAACCACCAGGTCCCTGTGCAAAAGTTACCCAGGGTCCCCCATGTGTCTCATCCCCATCGAGCCCTTCCATGTGTTTCTTTCTCCTCCCTGCTGTCCCTCCATGTGTCTCATTCTCCCCCCCAGGTTTTTCATGTGTCTCACCCCCATCTCCTCCATGTGTCTCATTCTCCACCCCCCAACTCCTCCATGGGTTTATGTAGTCTTAAATATGTAAACAAAATCAAATTACCATCTGTCTCAAGATTAATTTTCAAACATTTTTTAATCAATTCGTTGATCAAAACACAATTTTTTTCTAACTAAAAGTGATTTGACTTCTAAGCTATAAATTGCACTTGTTACATTTACAGATGCATAATGAGCAAAGTAACAGTTTGACGAAGACTTGGCAATCACTAAAACACTCTCATCCCCTCTTGTGTCTCTCACCCACCCCCCTCTTTACCTGCTCTCATCCATGTAGTGTGGCCCGAGCAGACCATGGTACTCAATCTGACAGGAAGTGCTCTCTGTGAGCACTTCCTCTTAAACCGGGTAGTGGGAAACAAAGGCTCCACTACCAGTAGTCCACTCAGCTACACTACTTGCTGTGACCAGGCCTAGTCGCAGCTGTGATGCATGTGACCATGATAGTTACGCTACTGCCTATGGCCTCAAAGGGTAAATATAATTTCTCAAACATAATTAGTTGGTCCACACTCCATTTTCTTCTTACTTTTCATTGCTGCTCTTCCACCCTGTCACTTTATTTTTAGCCTCCATGCAGCCCTTCCTTCTGTGTTTTAATACCCCAGTTTCTTTAGTTTGCAAACTCATTCAAGCAGGGTACTAGTCAACCAATTGTTTTTCAGCAAATAGCTCTTCTGTGTGATCAGATCAGGTGGGCTAGCCTTCACTCCCGATGTGCATCAATGAGCCCTGGGCACCCATGACCCTGATTTTGGTTCACTAGTTGTCCTTCTTCGCATCATTTATGGTAGGTACTAACCACTGTATACTTGGAATACCCCACAAGACTTGCTGTTTTGCAGAAACCCTGACCCAGTTCTCTAGCCATCACTATTTGGCCCTTGTCAAAGTCACTTGTGTTTTTTTCACTTGCACATTTTTCCTGCTTCCAACACATGAAATTCAAGAACTGACTGTTCACTTGCTGGCTAATATATCCCACATCTTGACAAGTGCCATGGTAGCGATGTAATATATGTTATTCATTTCACCTGTCAGTGGTTTTAATTTGTGGCTAATCAGTGTAAATGTCTGTAATAAAAATAAATACTGCATGATTAATTTCAGTTTCGAGACCAGTTGTCTACTACTTAATCTATAAGTGTACACAGGTTGTTTTTATTGCAGAGCTTTTTTTTTTAAAAGAAATACATTAAAAGGTAGTTAATCTTCTCACTGTTATTCATAACAGTGCGATATCAGGCTATACAAGAACTACAACAAAGGTTGTCAGGATAGGCAAAAATATAGTTCAAATAATCAGTGCCTGATTATGATTGGGATATGTCAAACAGGAGTGCCAAAACATGAGAAAATGTTGAACACCAAATTCACATCACGTGCGACATCAGCAGGACGTGACAGAGGGGTAATTGGGGACAGGTCATTCAGACATGATCACAAGTGGATATAAACGAATGTGCAATGGCAGCGTGATGTGTCGGAGACCATGCTTGAGCAGCGTGGAGGAGCCTCAGAATGAAAAGCCTTGACACAAAAAAATTAAAAAAGAATGCTTACTTTGCAGAAAATGTTTTAAACAATTGGAAGAATTATATTTTAATCATTGTTGCAATTTTGCATGAAATAGATATATACTATATTCATATTAATTTACATATATATATATATATAGTTTATATATATATATTATTATATTACTATAATATCCTTTTTCCAGCCATAGTATAGGAAAGAAGATGAGTGCACTCAGCAGACTGTAGTGGCAACCGTTTGGGTTAAACACTCTAGTCTAAGCTCACTGATAGAAATACTATTCTACATGCCTCGAGCTTCCACCCCAAAAAGATTATAGAGTCTCTACCCATCTCTCAGTTTGTCAGAGTTCTCCGCAACAATTCGGAACACTGTAAAGCAGAGGTACAAATACAAAAGAGGTTTACCAAATTCTTGGAAAGAGGATACTCTAAAAAAGTTTTGAGACTAACGCTCCAGCAGGCACAAGAAACGATTGCAGATGAATGACCATCAAACCCAATCAATAATAGACTAATCATCCCTGTATCATACCATACTCATTCCCGTCAAATAACATCTACAATACAAGGTAATTGGGATAACCTTAGAAAAGACCCTTCACTACCATCCATCTTTCCTAAAAATTCCAATCCTGAGTTACAAGAGAAAAAGAAACCTACGGGATATACTGGTACATACTGACCAACATAACCTCATACTACAAGAAAAAAGTCCCATCGTGAGAGGATGTTATCGGTGCCTGAATCATGTAACTCGATGATTACTGGAAAGACTTTCTGCCACCCCCACTCGGGAAAAACATAACATCAGACATCGCATCACTTGCACCACTAAACATGTTGTATACTGCATAACATGCCCATGTGGCTTTGTATATATCGGGAATTCCTCTATTGACCTAAGAGAAAGAATGCGAGGTCATCTCTCAGCGATACGTATTGCCCTGAACACCCGTTCTGCCAACACTCAAGTGGAACAACATTTCTTGGACACTCTTTACCGATGTTACGCTTCATGGGCATTGACCATGTCCCACTACCCCCTAGAGGAGGTGATAGAGATGCACAACTTTTGAGAAGGGAGGCATACTGGATAAATACCTAGGGAACACTAGTCACACACAGGCTGAATGAGAAAAATCCTTTATATTGTTGCCTTCCCAGACGCTAATTGATTAGAACTAATTTCCCCGTGAACCTCAGCTTGCCCACTGTATCTTATGTATCTCTTGTAGCAAGTTATCTCCATGTGTTTCATTTTTATTGCTATATTGTTTGCTACATAACATAACATTTGTATGCAATACCCGTATAATTTACATTGCAATTAATTATACCTGTAAATGTGAGATTCCTCCTTCTTTGCATGACTGGAACAATCACTGAATTATGTTCTTTGATCATTTCTGTTCTCACATAACTATCACCTCTCTGTCGATACAGTCTTCTTTTTTTTATCTGGTCTCCACTTATCATATGTTATAGAGCTAATTGTTTCTCTGTATATATTTTTTCTTACCTTCACTCACATGGTTACATTTGGTATGATGATGTCATCTCTGACATCACCAGTCTTGCTCTCATCTGTTCACCTTCAAATTATATCACAGCTTGTGTATATATAACTGTATAACTGTTATCTGGCACTTAGTACTTGTCTTGAGAAAAAGTCCAGGAGGATTGATATGTTGATGTTTATTTGTGCTAAATAAAAGCATTTCTACTTTACTTCTACAGTCTCCAGAGTGCAATGATCTTCTTTCATATATATATATTTATATATTAAAGTGAAAAAGGGAAATTATCTAATTTATTTGGAAAATTTCATATAAAACATACCTATGCTTTTAGCAGTTACAAAAGATTTGCAAAAATGTTTCCCATTTGACTGGGGTGAATAATCTTCAAAGATTTTAATAATTGGTCCCTGTTCAAAATCAGTTCGGCCAGAGATCATTAAGGTAGGTGAAAGGTAACGTCTTTATTGTTTAGGGAAAAATGCATCTTGACAGCAATTTCAAATACAGCTTTTCAATTTTCAGCACTTAGGAAAGCATTTTTGAAGTCTTTTCTAGATATGCTATTTTTATGCTGACTCTTTCTTTACCTTTAACTCTTCTCAGATTCTGGCAGTACAGAATTTTACATATCATATCCCCGAGGATCTCAGGTTAGTAGATGAACAAGGAAACCATGGCGACATCACTCTGTAACCATAATCCACCTCCCGCTGTGCTTCTCTCTTCTCTCAAAATGTGTGAATGCCTTGTGCTATATTTCTACGTTCAAATAGTCTCATAACTGACAAATTAGAAAGTATTTAATGTTACAAACATTGCTCTCTGCATGGTTCATTTATATGCTTCCAGCTACCTTTGAAATGTTTGTGCATATGAAATGTGTCTCTGATTTGGCACAGGGTCACTTATCATCCTGTTAAATTCTCTAAACGTTGTATTTCAGTAAATGCTAAAACTCAAAAAGAGAAAATAGATAGTAATGCAGCACAATACACCACTACCAAGGATGGCAGTTATTATGTCCACTGACCAAGCAAGACAAGTTTATCGTAGCTTAAAGAGACACTGTAGGCACCCAGACCACTTCAGCCCATTGAATAAACTGCAATTATTACCTTGCAGGGTTAAATTCTCCTCTAGTGACTGTCTACCAGACACTCAGTGGACCTAAACTCAAGAGACAGGCAATTGCTCAGAGAATCTGCTTTCCTTTTTCTCATTGAGCTTTTGTAATTGGACAGCCAATTCATGCTTAAACTCACTCACTATGTTTACCTCTACCACTTCAGCTGGAAGGCTATTCCATGCGTCCACTACCCTCTCTGTAAAGTAATCCCTCCTGAAATTATTTTTAAACCTTTGCCCCTCTAATTTAGGACGGTGACCTCTGGTTGTGGTAGTTTTTCTTCTTTTAAATATAGTCTCCTCCTTTACTGTGATTAAATGATTCTATCATATTCCCCCGTCTCGTTTTTCCTCCAAACTTTACATGTTAATTTCCCTTAACCTTTTCTAGTTTAGTAGCCCTTCTCTAAACTCTTTCCAAAGTATCAATATACTTCTGAAGATATGGTCTCCAGTACTACGTACAATTCTCCAAGTGAGGTCTCGCCAGTGTTCTATACAAAGGCATGAGTACTTCTCTCTCTCTACTGCTAATATCTCTCACTATACAACCACGCATTCTGCTAGCATTTCCTGATGCTCTTACATTGTCTGCCTACCTTTAAGTCATCTGAAATAATTACTCCTAAATCCCTTTCCTCAGATGTTGAGGTAAGGAGGGTATCACATATTATATACTCTGTCCTTGGGTTTTTACACCCAAAATGCAATGCCTTGCACTTATCCACATTAATGTCAGTTGCCACAGCACTCACCATTTTTCTAATTTACCTAAATCATTAGCCATTTGGCTTATACCTTCTGGAATATCAACCTTGTTGCAAATTTTAGCATCATCAGCAAAAATACATACCTTACCATCAAGACTTTCTGCAATATCACTAATAAAAATATTAAAGAGAATGGATCCAAGTACAGATCCCCGAGGTACCCCATTGGTAACTAGGACTTGGTTAGATTATACTCCATTGACTACAACCCTCTGTTACCTGTCATTCAGCCACTGCCTAACCCATTCAACAATATTGGTATCCAAACTTAAAGATTGCAGTTTATTGATGAGCCTTCTATGTATCAGTATCAAAAGCCTTACTAAAATCTAGGTAAGCAATGTCTAATGCACCACCCAGATCTATTATTTTAGTATCCCAGTCAAAAAAATCAATAAGATTAGTTTGGCATGATTTCCCTGAAGTAAACCCATGTTGTCTCTGATCTTAAAATTCATGTGATTTTAGACGTTCAACAATCCTATCCTTTCACATGGTTTCCATCAATTTCCCCACTAGGTAGGAGTAATATATTTAACACAACCAAAATTAAGGAGAGAAAGAAATGCACTTATGGGAAATGGAGCTAAAAAGGTCCTCTGGAAGTGGTATGATCCCCGCCTGAGGATATTCTGGTGCCTCTATTGATCTTAATATATGGTCCAGAAATATGGAAAAAAAACACAGAAATGGACACTATAGAGTAATTTTAAGTGCTTTTAATATTATAAAACTGAGTAAATTAGGACTTACACTCATATTTATTTTAGCCTAATATGTGGCTCCTTTAAACAGCATGGAGTGGTATGATCTCTCTTATATGGGCGCTGTGGTGTCCTCTCTGTGGTATATATAAAAACAAACAAGAGCAATATGGTGCTCACTGTGTGGTATGATAAGTGAAATAGATGAAAATGTACTTATTATTTTAGGAGTAAAGTAAAGTTTTGCTCACTCCATAAGGTTTTGGTGGTACACTCCCCACTGGGAGAGCAGAGTCCAGGAAATTCCCAGTGTTCCAAAATTAAACAGGATGGTCAGAATATTACTTTCTTTATTAGAGTACAATAAAACAATACAAAATAAAACAAGTAAAAGTAACACTTCTTTATGACTTACCAATACCTCTCAATCACTGAACCCTATCTTCTGGTGGTATTTCCTAACAAGGAATGCAATATTGGAATCACTACAGATCTAAAACAGGGCGAAGTACTCCAGGGTTAGAGGGGTTTATATACTGATTAAAGCCATGGTTGCTGTTAACATCATACTTGTGCACTTAGAACATGCACATTCATCATCTCCAGAACGATGCAGGTCATCCTGCCTCCTTATGGTGACACACAGTAAAAGAACTATAAAAAGCTAAGAATGTCCACCATCATTAATGATGCCAAAATGATGCAGATTACAGTGTCAGCCAGCATCAATTTTGATGCTAGAATGATACAGGTTAGAAGACAAGTGGCGGTACATTTCAATTATGACAGTAGAATGATTTAAGATGAAAGACATAAGTGACAATCCACATCGATCCAATTCCCTCACATATCATCCACACTATGTCTTCTTCTCTTTCTCTACCTCTCACAAAAATTCTCAATCTCTCTCTCTCCTCTGGCATATTTCCATCGCCCTTTAAACATGCAACTGTAACCCCAATTCTAAAGAAGCCCAACCTTGACCCTAACTCGCCGTCCAACTACTGTCCTATCTCGCTACTGCCTTTTGCATCCAAGATCCTTGAAAGAGTTGTGTATGCGAGATTGACAGACTTCCTTGACTCCAGTTCTCTGCTAGACCCGCTTCAGTCTGGTTTCCATGCTAAGCACTCTGTCGAAACGGCACTGACCAAAGTATCCAATGATTTACTCACTGCAAAATCTCTTGGTCACTACTGTATCCTAATTCTCCTTGACTTGTCTGCGGAATTTGACACTGCTGATCATCAACAGCTTCTTCTCATCCTCCTCAATATCGGTCTCCTGGTGCTCCTCCTACCTCTCCCAGAGCTATTTCAGTGATTTTTCTCTGGCTCTACTTCTTCTCCCCAACTCCACTATGATGGTGCCCCCCAAGGTTCAGTCCTTGTTTCCCTACTGTTCTCCATCTATACTGCCTCCCTTGGTAAACTCATTAGCTCCATTGACTTCCAATATAATTTCTATGTGGATGACACGCAAATCTGTCTGTCCTCTCCTGATCTCTCCCCGTCCCTCTTGACTAGTGTCTCTGACTGCCTATTTGCTATTTCTAACTGGATGGCTGCCCACTTCTTTAAACTCAACTTGACCAAAACTAAAATTCTGGTCTTTCCTCCATCAAGTGTAGCTACTCCTGTGTCTGTCTCCCTCCAAGTCAACAGTGCTACCATCAGCTCGCTGCCTAGGTGCTCTCTTTGACTCCGACCTGTCCTTCATGCCTCATGTTCAGTCTATCGCCAAATACTGCTGCTTCCATCTCAAAAACATTGCGCACATCCGCCCCTACTTAACGCCAGATGCGACTAAGTTGCTGGTCCATTCCACTGTCCTTTCTTGCCTTGACTACTGTAATCTGCTTCTCAGTGGTCATACGTGCTACCAACTTGCGCGGTTACAGTCCATAATGAATGCGGTGGCAAGGCTTATCTTCCTGTCCGCCCGCACTGCCCACGCCTCACCCTTCTTTCAGTCCCTACATTCGCTTCCTGTAATATATAGGGCTCTATTTAAAATTCTGGTCATTGCTTTTAAATCTCTACATAATGCTGCTCCCACCTATCTATCCTCCCTAATACACAAGTATGTCCCATCTTGGCCCTTACGCTCTGCTGAAGACTTACGTCTATCTTCTGTCCGAACTCCCACCTCTGATGCTCGCCTTCAAGACTTCTCGAGGGCTGCACCATTCCTGTAGAACTCACTTCCATCCTCCGTTAGATGCTCACCCAGTCTCCACTCCTTCAAAAATAAAAACCCACTTCATAAAAGCGTATCAATTAAACTGTTAATAGCTCCCGACTGATTCCTCTCTTGCAACTGTCATTAGTCTAATACTACCATTACCCTTTGTGTCACTTTAAACCACTCCCTCTAGCATGTAAGCTCATTGAGCTGGGCCCTCAACCCCTCTGTTCTTGGGTGTCCAACTTGTCTGGTTACAACTACATGTTTGTTCGTCCACCCACTGTAAAGCGCTGCGGAATTTGTTGACGCTATACAAATAATAACATAATAATAATAATAATAGAATGAGGCAGATATGGGAAAGTGTGCCTATGTGTCACAGGTAACCTTACATACACCTTATTGTTGGTTCCCACTCATGTCTCAGTCAAGTTTGAGCCCAGTTTATCCATTACAGACAAAATGTATATCATACTGATCTAACCAGGACAGGGTTTCCAGATGTGAAATGTCAGCCTGGTCTTGTCTTTCTTAGACTTTGTTGGTAAAGTACTCCTGACACCCTTTAAGGCATTGTGAACGAGGGGACTATAATTACACTGTAGCCCTAGGAAGATTGTAATAATATACAAAATGGGACATTGCCCAATAAAAAAAGCTGTCCACTTCTATCACCAAAACATTAATAAATCAATATCAAATTTTACAAAATGATTTTCTGATATATAATTTCTATTACACCGCATATACTTCAAATACTTTATATTATATTTGTGATCAGAAAAAAGTCAGATAAAATGTAAACACAACTAAATTCTAGTAAAGTAACATTTAGATGTTTAATTAAAAATGATAGGATACATTGGAAAGCTTATTTAACTTTGATAAGCTATTGCCTAATTCTTTTGAATATTAGGATATATAGTATATACATAGTATAATTTGATGATAGGAAAGAACATTTATTTCTCTTTGTAAATATTAGGATATAAGGATATTGTAAAAATCAACACTGGGTCAAATCGGTCTAGAAATGAATAGTTATAGAAAATGATTTATGTTAGACGATAAATATAAAGCTAACTTTGAAACCTTTTCCAGTAATATGATATTCTGATCTTCTTGCAAACTTAATTGGTTCTATAACACAGTTCAATCAAAGCACATCTGGTTATTAAAAGACAGGAGATCCTATGAGAAATCAGATCGTATTCCATCAGTTAATACAGATTGAAGCCTTGCAGCTGCATTTGATTTAGTTTTACGTGACGGCTCTTCCTATCCAGTAATAAGATATAAAAAGTTAATGATATCGTGTCAATAAAAATGGATGAAATGTTGCATTCTTTATATTTACATAGATATAAAATGTAGTTTAAAATATTGCCAGAACAGACAGAAAACAACAAAATCGTACTAAAGAGATTTCATCCTATTTATTAGAGTTGTATTACAACATTTCTCTAAGGGTGGATAGATGGCTGGTGCTATTACTATTCAAACCAAATGAGAAGATATTATCCTTCTTTAAGAAATTGAATACAAGTATCTTTTACCATTAGATGGAAATGGCATTTTCTCATATTTATTCATACAACGACAAGAACTTTAAATAAAATGGACTGATGACTTTCGGACATAGTGTTCACATTCTGATCATGCCATTTCTTGCATTTTTCATGTGTCCTTGTTTTTGTTATACATGTAATAATTTATCTTTAAGAGATGTGCACTATATGCACTTTTCATTATTCCATATATGAGATCTACAGACATATAAACCTGTATCCAAGCCTTATTCACCCTTGACATTGAGCAAGAGGAATTGATTTCTGGAATCCTGCCAGGTCTATGCCTTGTTCACTGTTTGCATTGAATGATATACATTTATTTCTGGAATCCTGCCAGCAAGATTTTTTTTCTTAATATTTTCCCATTTATTGCCCCTCCTGAACTTTGTATTTATATATATATATGAGGAGAGAGTCTGAGCAGTCACAGAGCAGAAGCCAAAGTTACAAGCAGTGACCGCGTTTCATCTTACATTAGAGACTTTATCAAGACTGAAATATAGAACTTCACAGAGCACCTTATATATCCTTTTAAAAGGTAGAAACAAGGACTATTAAAAAACCTGGGTTGGATAATTTCCATATATTGTCATTCAGCAGTTAGTCCCTAAGTGTGGATTGCTGCTTGAAGAGTTGTGTTTATTTTAGTTGTGTATTTGTTTTTTTTACATGATTTCAAATAGCCTAATGAAATGTCCAAGTCATCTGGCAGAAAGAAAATAGCCCCCAAACATTAAACAGCCACCACAATATTTAACTGTGGACATGGGGTACTTTTCTGTGTGCTCCTTTCTCTAAAAATTCAGTTAAATGTGGGTGTGGGATTAGATGAAGGTTTTGTATAGATTTCATTATCATTAAGTTGTGTATATGCTTCATCCATATACATATTTTTTGGAAGGCGAGACAGAGGGAGGCGTGTATACACTGTGAGTGTGTTTCTTTTTTTTATTTGACCTCTACCTCACAATATACTACACTAGTTTTGGTTTTATCATCTGTTTATTTCACATATCCCTTGGAACACTTTCCAGTGGACTAGAAGAACACACCAGAAATCCTCAGGCGTGGATTATACTGCCTAAACGCATTATAGTAGAGCTCACTTAAGATCTATACACTGTATTTTTTTCTTTCTTTTATATATTGGCACAAAACTTACTACACTACATTTTGCCACACTCGTCTTCTTATTTTGCATATTTTCCCATCTAAGAACTCCCCAAAGGCGCTACACCCTTCTTTCACTTTACATTGCAACAACACTGTACCTTTGCAAGACTGTAAATATGTAAAATACTTAAAATGTCAATTTAGAAGTACCTTTAAAAAAAATAACATAATAAGTTAATTACTCACCTGCCACCTGCAGGCAATTTACTAAGCTGTCAGCAACCATTATCCTGCAATGTAGTTATTTCCTGCAATCACTCTTTTATGTTTGGCACTAATTAAATCACATTTTCGGACTAGTTTTGATGGCATTGCCTAACTTTGGTGTCCATGGGAAAAAAAAATTGTGATATTCAGTTTGATTTATTTTGGTAACTGACTTGTGATATGGGCTGAAACTCAAAATACATTATTATTCATTAAAATTAGAATTTTCAGGAATCAATGTGAATTTAAGGTGAATTTCAAACTTAGGGCCAAAATAGTCAAACCGGAGAAATTCTCCAAGTTAGCTATGCTTCCAGCTCAGCTACCAAAGGAAAGCATTGGGAGGCTATTGTGAATGCACAGCAAAATGCCATGCTATGCCAACGAGAATCTCCTCATAGAGATGCATTGGAGCAATCCATCTCTATAGGGAGCATTCAGTGCACCCTATTCAGTGAACGTCTGGGCAGCACTGCCCCAGGTAGCATCTCTGGTGGCCGTCTGGATGACTGCTACCAGAGGTGCTACTAGGCAGCAATGTAAACACTTCATTTTCTCTGTTTACATAAAAAAATCTGCAAGGACAGGCTATAGACACCAAAAAAAACTACATTAAGCTGTAGTTGTTCTGGTGACTACAGTGTCCCTTTAATAATATTACTATGTTGTAATTATAGGTACAGATTTTGACATTTATGATTTTGCCAAGGACATTCTATTTATGCTTTATATGACATATTCAAAGATTTAGATAATCCTTAATGTCAACGCACTGGTATCATAATGATAGTTTACAACATGACATAGCTTAGACAGTACTCGCAGAAGATGTTCATTCTGCATTAAACACTATTTTTCTTTCAACTTATTTGACAAATCTGTCTTTTTCTCTGAAAATTAAGCTACTGTATCTATGCTCAAATGTATACGTTTCCATTAAATACCCTCTAAATATCGCATTACATAAACAACTACGGTAATAACACTATTGATTAATTAATTAATTTAAAAAGAAGCTACATTATTTTTACAAGAGCATTGACATTAAATAACTATACAGGAATTGTCATTGTTATCCCTATGTGTCAAATCTATGCATTTTATCATATTCTGATGAGCGACTAAGCCATTTTCTCATAAATGTCTGTTATTTTTACTTTTGGCTGTTATATTGTCATGATAACATTGGCTGACAGGTTTATCTATTGTTTTATATAAAATTGTCTTTTTCCGCTGCATGGAAATTCATACAGTACACATTTATTTTGAAGTATTCTTCTGATTAAACTATTGTAATTTCTTTGTAAAAATGTATTAAAACCATTCTCAACAGTTAAAACATTCCGTTAATAATTATAGAGTCTGTCCAAATTTTTTTTTAAAGTTTATAAAAGTGAAGATTTTAATAAATATATTAAATAATATATTTTAATAAAAGTTGGCACTTTAATAACTGGAGGCAGAAGTATGTTCCCAGCTGTCACTCAAACAGTTGGAGAGATTTTCTTCCACTTCCATTAGCTCCTTTGAGCTTTCCTCTTTCCCCCACACCTCTCCCTTCCACCCTTTTCAATGAGGTGTACTATGGCTTATTGACAAGCACTAAAAGGCTATAGTCATGTACAAATATACAGGTACGATCGTGGCTCCACCACAGAGGCTTCTCAATGAGTAACCACTGATTGGAGTATTCCTCGACAAAGACTAAAAGTTTGGGCTGTGGAAAGAGGGAAGGACTCAAAAAGACTTTAGACTCAACAAATTTAGACTCAAGTCTACAAATTTGGCAAGCTGTTTTTTTTTCCATATACCCACAATGAAAACATGCAGAAAAAAATGCATGCATGTATCTTTGGGGGTATACCTACTAAATTGTTTGTTTGGAGGAAATTTTAAAAAATGAATGTTCCTTTAATGATAAATTACACTATTACATTAAATCACAAGGAGGCCAACTGGAGTCAAAGGTTTAATTCCCAGCAAGATCAATTCATCCTTTCATCCTTCCAAGGTCAATAAAATAAGTACCATTAAGTTGTTAATAATACCATACACTCAAGGAAGTACTTGAAAACGTGCCAAGCCAAATGTAACTTCCCTGGTTAAATGATTTGATGTTGGTAATTATGTTTTTTACTAATATTCTACCTTTTAAATTTCTTAGGGAACTAACATGTGGTTATCTGTAATTTCCTTGATTCTTGAGATACAACAATAAATCTGAATATGCATTTTCATGAGTTTTTCTATAAACATAAAAGGTAAAGGACTCACAAATGAAAAAAAACAAACAAACAAACATATGTTTATTGCCCTTCATAAATCAGCATGTTTTGATAATAGCATTTATTAAGGAATGCAAAAAGAGTAGACTGATTATTGAAACTAGCAAAAAAACACAATGGAACCCTATACATTATTTACTCAAATATAATGCACACTTTTTTTTGAAAAATGGAGTCTCCAAAAATTGAATACGCATTAGATTCGATGGAGCATTACATCCGGGGCAAAATTTGACATTTTACGATGAACTGCATTCTGACGAATTTCATTCTGGCGAATAAAAACTGGGTAATTCAAATGGACAAATTCAAACGGACAAATTTAAACTAAAAAATGTAAACTCACAAATTTAAACCCTCGAATGTAAACTCACAAATTCATACAGGTGAATTTCATTCCAGCGAATTCACACAGGCAAATTACGTTCCTGAAAGAGAATAGATTTAACATGTATTACTAAAATGTAAATGCCATCAATGTTACTATGGTATATGGCAATAAACATTTTCATCATAGCACAATGGTGTATAGTAGTATCTTCTTGTATAAATGCACATTAAATTTGCCAGCAAAAGCATTTTTCAGCTTCCAGTTTTCAAAAATTGAGGTGCGCATTAGATTTGATAGCGCATTCGATTCGAGTAAAAATTGTATATACCATTAGTTCTTACACTCAAAGTAGTCTGTTTAACAACAATCCATAAGTACATAAGCATTATAAAGTGTGAAGTCAGGCAGAAATGGCAGCTGGCACATTATGCCCTATCTTAATTCTCAAAATTTTAAATCAATTCCACACTAAAGCAACTGATCAATAAATTAATCAAACATTCACACAGCAGACAATGGCTAAGATTTAATACATTTTCCAAATGATTCAATACTGTTAGAAAAAGCTTCCAAATAATTAACTGCAGAAGTGGCCATTCAGGTATTTGGGAATTTGTGTGGCTAAATCATTTGGAAACTTTTTCTAACTTGGAAAGATTATTCAATCTAAGTCATTGTTTTAAGCAATTCTCCATGAAGAACTTGTCCTTAATCAGATCAACCATCTGCTTTCTGGCAAATAAAGGTAGCTTTAACCCCTTCAGGACCGGACTGCTTTTGCGATGTTTGTACGTTGAGGACCAGAGCTATTTTAACACTTTTGTGGTGTCTGTGTTTAGCTGTAATTTTCCGCTCTCTCATTTACTGTTCCAATACAAATTATATTTTGTTTTTTCAGTACAAAAAGGGCTTTCTTTACATACTATTATTTTTATCATGTCATATAATTTTTAAAAAATAATAAAATATGGTGAAAAATTAAAAAAAAAAAGTTTTTTGACTTCTACTTAAAAAATATTTTACTAATCTACAAAATCGAATGAAACAAACTGCTAAATAGATTCAAAATTTTGTCCTGAGTTTAAAAACACCAAATGTTTATGTGTTTTTTTGCTTTTATTTGCAAGTTATAGGGCTATAAGTACAAGTAGAAAATTGCTGTTTCAAAATGTACAATTTTCAAATGTATCCAAAAAACACCCCACATGTATATATTTTTCTTAAACTAGATAACCCAGGGTATTCATATAAGAATATTTTGATACTTTCTATGCAACCATTTTACTACAAACCTTTGCCAAACTTTGCATAGGTAGTTTATTTTTTTTTATTTTTTTCACATAAATTGCAATTCAGGTATACATTCACAGATTCTGTTAGGTGTCACTACCAAACAACACCCCAATATGTGTTCAGCAACATCTCCCGAGTACAGGGATACCCCCCATGTATAGGTGTGTCGGGTTGTCGGGGGGCTAAAAGGCCACATTTAGCAGGTGCGCACATCAGTTTCCCAGCTTGGAATTTTGACATGTAGTCAACCTGCATGCATGTCCTATTTGGGACATTTTTGAAGCTGGCCAATGTATTTTACCCCCATCAAACCATATATTTTTGAAACGTAGACACCCTAGGGTATTTCACATGGTGGTATTTTAACACTTTCCATGCACTAATTCTACCACCAGGCTTTGTCAAACATTGAGTTAGTAAATTTGTTTCTGTTTTTTTTCCACACACATTGTACTTTAGGCATGAATTAACAGATCCTGTTATGTGTCACTGCCAAACAACACCCCAATATGTGTTCAGTAACATCTCCCGAGTACAGGGATAACCCCCATGCATAGGTGTGTTGGGTTGTTTGGGGGCTAAAAGGCCACATTTTGCAGGTGCGCATATCAGTTTCCCAGCTTGGAATTTTGACATGTAGTCAACCTGCATGTATGTCCTATTTGGGACATTTGTGAAGCCGGCCAATGTATTTTACCCCCATCAAACCATATATTTTTGAAAGGTATACACCCTAGGGTATTTCACATGGTGGAACTTTTTACACTTTCCATGCACTAATTCTACCACCAGGCTTTGTCAAACATTGAGTTAGTAAATTTTTTTCTGTTTTTTACACACGTGTCACTGCCAAACAACACCCCAATATGTGTTCAGCAAGATATCGTGAATACAATGATACCACCCATGCATAGGCTTGTCGGGTTCTTTGGGGGCTAAAAGGCCACGTTTGGCAGGTGCGCTTATCAGTTTCCCAACTTGGAATTTTGACATGTAATCAACCTGCGCCCATGTCCCATTTGAGCCAATGTATTTTACCCCAATCAAACCATATATTTTTGAAAAGTAGACAACCCAGGGTATTTTAAATGGTGGTATTTTAACACTTTTCATGCACTAATTCTACCACCAGCCTTTGTCAAACTTTTGGATAGTAATCTTTTTTTGTTTCTTTGTCACACACATTGTACTTTAGGCATGAATTAACAGATCCTGTTATGTGTCACTGCCAAACACTGCCCAATATGTTCAGCAACATCTCCCAAGTACAGTGATACCCCCCCATATATAGGGTTGCTGGGTTGTTTGGGGGCCAAAAGGCAACAATCAGAACTTGTACATGTCAGTTTTTCAACTTGATATATAGGTATGATTGGTCTATCTTCAGTTTGACATATTTTTGCACCCCCCAGTTAATGTTACCATCATGACAGTATATATATTATATATTTTTATAAAGTAGACATCAAAGGTTATAGAGGATGGGATGTTTTGACTTCTTTCCCCCAACCATTTTGCCCCCCAAAGAAAGTGTAGTGGTAATTTTTTTATTCTGGTTTTTATGCACACGTCATCTGGTTTTGGCCAGCTGGTTATGTGTTACTGACAGAAAACTTGTTAGGCCAAATGTGCAGGTAGCAAATGAACATTTAGCAGCAATCTTTAAACTGACTCCTGCAAATAGAATCTAACTGGAGATTTGGGGGAAGGAAACTGACTAACAAAAAATGGCTGCTTTCCAAAGAAACAAAAAATAAAATAAAAATTCAGGAACACTTCTTACAACTGTTCTGTGTGGTACAGCTTGAAACATGTTCCTACACACTGGTTTCAAATGGCAATCAGGACAGTGAAAAGGGGTGTCTGTCCTTTTCCCATCTTTAAAACAGACCCGGCAATGTTTCTGTTTTTTTTTTCTAGCAGTTGGCGGTAACTTAAAAATAAAATGACTGT